>NC_071506.1:209672869-209975900 GCF_027887155.1 Malaclemys terrapin pileata | reverse complement strand
GGTCATACATATTCTTATTACAATGCCTTAGGCTAGATCGACACTGACTGTGGGGTGCAGAATACATACTCTGCATGCCCCTCTACCACAGGTATTAAGAGCTTGAGACAGAGAGGCTCTGCTTAAGTAAATAAAGACATGCCAGAACCTTAGGGCATGTATCCTATACTCACTCCATGCCCAAGTCATGCCTCCCCTGTCTACACTATTTTTAGCAGTATAGTGTCCTGCTTGCGAGGAAATGCTCCAGCAAGCATCAGGCAGTGAGGAAAGGCTCTGGCAGCTCCCTATTGCCCAAGCCTTTCCCCTCCGTGAGAGCCTTTCACTGATGTGTGGATGCCCAGTACAGTGTTGGTGCAGCCTGCTTTTCACTGTGGTTGTAGCTAAACAAATCCTACACACCGCCCGCAGTGTAGATGAGGCTTTTGTCAGTTACAACAATGACAATCCTTAACTTGGCCATAAGGGGAAAGTCCAGTAAAGGGTTAGGGCTCTTGAAGCCTAGTAGTTGAGGTTCTTCTAGTCCATTCTGTTATCTGAGGACAATAGCAGAACACCTGCTGGAAATGTATAAGGGCTGCAGTTCACTGGCTTTTGGGGGGGGGGGGGGGCTTCCATGCTAGCATCCAGTTGTTGCACAGACTGCTTTCCCTTTTGTGAGAACTAGGCTGCCCCACATGCCCTGTTTTTATGTATGCTGAATACAGGGGAGCGTGGAGGTGGTTCCAGAAGCAGAAACCATCCAAAGTATTTGTAAAGGGACAGGCATATAGGCAATGTCCTTTGCCTGAATCTCTGCTCCTCCCCACGGATTCTGTGTGAGCCTGTAATAGCCCACTGTTGCTCCAGTCTCAAAAACCTCAACCCATGGAACTCTGCTCCCACCAGTGAGGAACAGAAATCCCCATCCCATGCCAGATCCAACCAGGAGATGCCTGGGAACATGAGCTCATAGCCACATCTCCCTGACCACTTAAAAAACAGCAGGAGGCGCTTTGGAGTGTTCTTAAAGTCTCTGGAGCTGGAGTTTTTCTCATTCCTCCAGCAGCAGAGCAGGGAAGAGGTGGGAAGTGCCTTCACTCACCCACAATCGGTGTCCTCACGTTATCAGAAGTTTTGTCCTCTAAAATACAAACTCTGATCTGCCTTTACACTTGCTGATTGCCCAACTGATTTGCTGTTTGTCCTAATCTCCTTCCATCTCTCTTCAACTACCACACTCATCCTGCTGTAGGATGTCAGCCTGCCTCCATCCCCCTTTCCTTCTTTTTCCTTCTGAGCTTTCCTCTTCCCCTCCCCATCTTTCCCTCTCTACACTCCCTCATGCTCAGTCTCTCCCCAAAGTGAGCTTAAAAAAACCAAATAGGATTGTGATTACTTCCATGTAATAAAAATATTAAAAAAACAAAGCAATCTCAGTGTTGTACTTGTAAGCCTTGTCCTGCTCTCACCTTGCCCACTTCCTTTGTGTTTGTCTGCACTTGTTTTGTCTTGTCTCTGTTTAGACTGAAAACTCTTTGAGGGCAGGGACCCTGTCTTTTATTTGTCTGTGAAGAGCAAGCACGTTATGAGCACTATATAAATAATAAGCTAATTTTCCTTTTGTTTTCCATTTCAGAGTGTGAAATTCAAGCAGACCTTGTTTTCTTGATTGATGGTTCCAATAGTATAAAGGCAGATTCCTTCAGCCTGGTGAAGTCTTTCTTGAAAGTTATAATAGATCAGATTCATTATGATCGCAATGTTCAAATTGGCATTGCCCAGTACAGTGACAGGTATAAAAGAGAATTCAGCCTGGGTGCTTTTCAGAACAAATCAGAACTTAACATTCAAATTCAGAACATTAAGCAGATGAAAGGAAATAGAACTTTCATTGGAGGCGCACTTAAGCGGGTGAAGGAATTCTTTGCACCAGCATGCAGCAGAAGAGCGACAAGAAACGTCCAACCAGTTTTGCTGGTAGTCACTGACGGGAAGTCACGTGATGATGTTGCTGAACCAGCAGAAGATCTGAGGAGGGAAGGTGTTAATATATATGCTATAGGAGTTGGGAATATTAGTCACGTGCAGCTCACGCAAATAGCTGGCGTCCCGGAAAGGAAGTACACTGTTAATGATTCCACTGAGCTGAAGATTATTAAAAAAAGACTAGTTGGTGACCTATGCAAACCTGATATTCCTATAAGTAAGTATAAATGAAGGGGTGGGGGGGGGGAATTCAGATTTCAATCCTGACTTCTTGCCTCTGTCCCACCTCTAGAGGTATCTTTCTTCAAACTTGTATTATTTCTGACCATCACTGAGGACTAATAAAAGCCAGGTTTGAATTTTCTAGCGACAGTGTTTATAAATTACTCTGGCCAAAATTACTGATTGGAACATGCAGGGAAAATGCTTTGTTTACATACTCCTGCAACACACAAATGGCTGCACCTGTTTTGCTCCTACTTTCAAAATAAACTAGGGGGTCGCACACTTTGTTGCTTCCATAGGTCAAGCTCGCTGCACGCACTGGGGGCTCCTTGCATTCATCTGTTCCTTCCCACAAACTCTGTTTGCTCCTCTCCCCTCCCCCTCTATTTCAGGGATTCACTGCAACCCGATCCTCATGGCAGGGGTTCTGTGTCCGCCCCCTCCCCCCAGCTTCCTCTTCTCCCCTCACCGTTCTTTTCTTTCAGTCTGAGAGAGAAGTAATTAGAGACTTGGTTGAAGCTGCTCTTAGCAGATGCCAGTTCAAAAGTTATTGTATTTCATCCAAACAGACTGAGGACTGCCATCAAGTTGACTGTAGGCTCCTCGCTATGCCCAGCCAATAGAAATTCACCTTTGGGCTGAGTCAAAGCATGCTGGGATAGCTCCATGCTCAGAAGCCTTAACAAGCTCCCTGGTGGCCACTCCTCCTTTCTTGTACTGAGCAGATCTTGGCAGAAGGCAGAAACTGACCAACTAACCTCCACTGCCTTAAAAACCGAGCTTCTGATCCTTTACAATCACTTTCCTTCGGATTATATGCCTTTATGTCAAGGTTCCCCCCACACCCATCCCTGTGCTTTTTCCCTTTGCTTCTAGGGTATCTGGATCCCCGTGCTATTCTGATTTTTAGCCTGCAAGTCATTGACTCAGAGGAGCCTCCTTTTTACTTTCCCATTGAAGAAAGGAGTTGATTTTCCTTTGCCTTGCCTGATATTTGACTCTTCACCTCCTCTTTGGGCTGGTACTTTCTCTGCCCTCCCAGCCATTGTCAGAGCACTGAGCTGCCCTCTCCTTTCTTTCACGAGAGCCTGGTCCTAGAGCTTGAGACTAATGAAAACAAATCTTCTCCAGACTGGGGAAGAGTGTCACTTGCTTCCTTTTCCCTGTCTGCCTTTGTCCTCTTTCTCTGGTGTGGGGGTGCAGCTGCTCTAACACTGACATGTAGTAGCACTGCCAGTAGCAAGAGCATAGGAAGATGTAATTGGTGGCAAAAGAAACGAGTGATTTGGTCACAAGGTGAAGACCTACCATAATTTATTCTTTTTAAAAAGAATATAAATTTGAATATTTGATTTTAACCTTTTCAATTGAATCATCTTTTATTTACACATTGCAAATTCTTTACTTTCTTCCTACTTCATAGCTTTAAATTCCTAAAGTGGATGTTTTATACTTATTTCTCCAATTAGTTTCCTAACTGTTGGAATTTGAGCTTTTAATAAGACTTTTTTCAGTTGAGAGATTTCACTCTTAAAATACTCATTTATGCAGAAAATGATAATTCCAGTTCCCCATTAACCCTTACTGTGAGAACAACACAAACTAGATGTGCTATATTTACAACAACACAATCTTGGATATATTGAACTTCCATAAGTCAAGAAACTGACATGCTTTGCCCAGGCTGTACTCCTCCATCAGCGGTTGCAGTTGGGAGCCATTGGGACTTGTGTTCTTTATGTGGTTTTGAAATCTCTTTGATCTTTAAGCTCATATTTAATAATTAACCCTAGGAAATTTTTTAACAAATGGGCCATTTGTATAAATAAAAGTTCATAATAACTGTTAATGTACTGAAAGTCTAAACTTCTTGGTGTTAATGCAGAAGCTGCCTTGCTCTGAAGTGAGACTGTCACAAAGTGTTTCATAAAAATACAAGCACTCATGCATATATTTAAGAGTAGCCTCATTGTCTAATCATATGAGTAAAGTTAGATACCTGCTTAGATGCCTGTACAATCAGGGCTTTAATTTTCAATACTTTTCTTTTGCCGATAGCAGTTTTGTAAAACTCAAATAAGATACCCCATTTTATTTAAAAAAGCAGCATTTATAATGAAGTGCATTGTAAATTTTATTCTAAAGTTGCAATAGCACAAAATTTCAAATTAATTTTATAAAGGCCTAACTTAACTTTTTAAAAAAATATTGTTTTAAGTCACTTAAAATCATGATTTAAATCACCTTGATTTAAGGTGTTCCACCCCATTTGTTAGGATTGACCTACATGTGAAACAGAATTGTCAGTATGTCAGATGTATCGAATAGACTGTTAGTACAGCATCATTAACTCTTAAAGCACCTTCCAACATAGTGCATTATTAATTTTTTTAAGCTTCAGTCTAACTATTGTTGGGGATGGGGAATAATATGAAATTGAGCCCAGTTCTGCTCCCATTGAAGCAAACAGCAAAACTCACGTTGACATCAATGAGAGTAGAATTTGTTAAATGGTTCAGATGGAAAAATAATAGTAATTGTAATTAACTGAAAAAGTAGTTTGAAGTTACAGTGTTTGAAAGTGTGAGACAGAGTGGGGAGTTTTGACCTGGGAATGTGGCATAGGAGTTTTACTGGTACTGTCTGCATTCGTGTTGGATGATGGGTGTGACTTCACTTGAGGGATGATACATGAGCATGTAACCTGAGCCCAGGAGGGGGTTGGGTCCAGGTGATACCTTCTGCCTGGGCTGGGAAACTGGACAAAGGCTGGAGGAGGAGCTGGGCGGTGTGGCTGAGTGAGACTACTGGAGGGGGGATTGGTTTGGTTTGGACCAAGCCCCAGACCCAGGTCAATATACTAGTCAGTTCTTACCCACAAATCATGCTGTTGCCAATCCTTTAGAATCTAAAGGTTTATTCATAAAAGGAAAAAGATATAGATGAGAGCTAGAATTGGTTAAATGGAATCAGTTACATACAGTAATGGCAAAGTTCTTGGTTCAGGTTTGTAGCAGTGATGGAATAAACTGCAGGCTGAAATCAAGTCGCTGGAGTACATCCACAGCTGGGATGGGTCATTCAGTCCTTTGTTCAGAGCTTCAGTTTGTAGCAAGGTTCCTCCAGAGGTCAGAAGCCAGATTGAAGACCAGATGGAGGAGATGCAGCAGCCTTTTATAGTCTCTTGCCATGTGGCCTCTGCTTTCTTTGTCCCAAAGACCAGCTCTCCAGCACATGGCATGGAAAAACCTTAGAATTCTGTCCATAGCCATGTCCTTGCATGCCTTGCTGAGACACAAGGTGTATCTGCCTTCTCTCAATGGGTCAATTGTATAGCTGATGGTCCTTAATGGGCCATCAAGCAGGCTACGCAGTGCTGATACCAAATTGTCTGGGGTGTCACCCAGAAGCATAGCACAAGTTTGAAATACAGACAGTATAGAGACAATACTTGTAACTTTAAATACAAAAATGATACATGCATACAGATAGCATAATCATAATCAGCAAACCATAACCTTGTCTTAGACACCTTATTTGACCCCCTTTATACAAGATTTGTTGCCATTACAGGACCTTGGTTGCAACAATTATCTATACAATTCCAGTTTGTGTCAATAACGTCACAGGACCTCTCTCTACATATTCTATTCACCAGCTGTTGTCTTGTTTTCCTGTCTGTATCTGACTGAATTCTACAATTAACATGATTCTTTAGCTTACTCTGTCCCCCTCTTTCTTTCTGGTCCTCCACCTAAATTTGATTGTGCATTAATTTGTGATATTTTGTTTATTCTTTCCTACTATAGCTTGTTTTGTGGACATTGTTATGGGATTTGACATCTCTTCACAAAAGAGAGGTGGCCATTTATTCCATGGACAGTCCCAGCTGGAAGCATATCTTCCTGACATTCTAAAAGCCCTCACATCCCTAAGCAGTCTGAGTTGCAATGTGGGGACAAAGACACAGAGCACTGTGGCAGTTTACCTGAACAACACCGTTACACCTATGTTCCAATTTGAAAGTGAGAAAATATGGAAAAACCTGAGCAAGATCCTGATCGACAAACCATCTCGTCTCAATGGCAACTTCCTGGAGTCACTCTGGAAAACGTTTCCTAGCAAACCTGATGATCAAAATCGAAGGAAGGTAACCTAATCTCTTACACCGAGACTTTGGACCAAAAATAAGTTCTTTTGTTTTAAATCTGCTGTTGACTTCCTGTGATTTCAAACTCTCTATCTTTCTTTAGGTTTTACTTGTATTTTCAGATGGTTTGGATGAAGATGTAGAAGAACTTGAACAAAAGTCAGAAGAACTCAGAAAAAAAGGTATCTTAAAGTGGACAAATATATTTAAATTAAATTACTTTGAGAGGGTCTGTAAGAGTGTTACTCAACCCAAAGCTCTTCTGCTGAAGAAAGCAGGGCCGGCTCCAGGCACCAATGAAGGAAGCAGGTGCTTGGGTTGGCCAATGGAAAGGGGCGGCATGTACAGGTCTTTGGCGTCAATTTGGCGGCGGGTCCCTCAGTCCCTCTCTTCCTCTTTGAGCTGCCGCCAAAGGACCTGCCACAGAAGAATGAAGCGGCGCGATTGAGCTGTTGCCGAAGTGCCGCCAATCGGCTTTTTATGTGTAATTTTTTTCCCGCTTTGCCGCTTGGGGCAGCAAATAAGTTGGAGCCAGCCCTGGAAGAAAGGCAGGTGAAAAGGGGACAGAAGAAAAATGAATGCCTTCCCTTTTAGCAACCAGGATATGGAGATAGAGAGAGACATTAATTCAGAGTGCTATGTCCTAATATTGCTTTTTGTTTGCCTTGTCATGAAGCTTCCATGCTTGATGATGTGGTGTGATAACCCACAATCATCACCAAGTGGTACAAGGTCATGAAATAAATATAGGAAAAGCACCAGATTTGCTCAGCACCTGTCACTGGGAACAGATTTTCAAAAGCATGCGGTTCCTCGGATTGTGGTGCTGATGGTTTGATTCTCAAAAGCGCTCATATGTACCCAATGTGCTGAGCTTTTGTGAAAAGCTGGCCACTTATTTTGGTGTATATACAGGAATTGAGTTTTTTTTTGTTTTGTTTTTTAAATATCTACTCCTAAATGTGAGTGCTGAGCTCTTTTGAAAATTCTGGCCATAATGTTGGGATATTTGTTTTCAGTCTATTGTATTCCATTTTTGGATTTACCTCAGCTGATGATCTAGCCCAGTGTGTTTCTTCTCTTCAGCTTTAAACTTAATTTCAGTACAAGGCAGTGTTATTTTGAAAATTAAAAACTTGGTTTCAGGTGAAAGGATAAAATATTCTGGACTACTTGTGCGGCCAGCCACAGTGGTCACATGTTCTTTGATGCTCAAGCTTCACTCAGAGAATTCCTTCCACGGTTGCTACTGATTCCAGATTGCCACTGGCCCATTTATTTTCTATAAATTAATTATGGACTCTTAAAAACAAAATGTGAAGATAAATCATGATTTTCATTCTCTAATCTATAATCTTTATTTTTACCCTTTATAATCTGAATTCCTACACGCAAGGATCCCATCAACTAAATAATTGTCTAAGATTTTCATTTGGATAAATGTTTTTATGTTTTGCTCATTTATGGTCAATGTTTTAAATAGGATTGGATGCACTGATAACCGTTGTTCTGGAAGGAGCTTCCAAATTTAATGAGCTTCAGTACATTGAGTTTGGAAAGGGATTCGACTACATGACTCAATTAACTATTGGCATGAGAAATATCGCCAAAGCACTGTCCAAGTATGTGGTAAGTCATTCAGAGAAGCTCCAGTGTGTCTAGTTAGAGTTTTGATGAAGGCCCTAGTCATTTTCTTAAAGAACTGAATAAGGCTCACAACTGAACTGAGAAGAGTACAATAGTCACGGAGGGGAAGATTCTCTGGTATGCTCGGGCTGCTTTGTGCCACCACTGGTGGCATAGAACAGGCCTAGAGTCAACTTGCTGAGCAAGTTGACATTTCCCACTGTGTAAGAGAATCTTCTCATGGTACTGGAGCAGCCCACTTAGCTTGGCAGTTGTTGGTGCAAGGAGTGTGGCTGGGGAGGGGGGCGGGAGGAAAGAGTGAGGCTGCTCGAATTTAGCCTGGGACCAGACCTGGTTGCCAGATAGCCCCAGGATCAGGGTGCTGCAAAGGCCTGCTGCACTGGGTGGTGCCACAGCTGAGGATCTAGCCTGTAGAATGCAAGGCACAATCCTGCTCCTTCTGAATTAAATGCAAAACTCTCAATGTCTTAAATGTGCTCAGGATCAGGGAAGTATGAATGAAAAATGAAGTTTCACGGGTTGTTTGTTCCTCTTTTCAAGACTAGCGTTGCTGAAAGGATGTGCTGTGCTGTTTTTTGCAAGTGCATTGGGGAGGAAGGTGGAATTGGACGCCAAGGGAAAGGAGGAGCTAAAGTAAGAATGTTTTTGTGACACTTCATCTGGATTGTAATTATACGGGGGCCGGCCAAATCCAGGAAAATGGAAGTGTTGGAGCTTTATAGGAAGACTTTTTTATTGCCTGTGTTGTATCTATTCTCAGGGCTTGTCTACACTTAAAATCCTGCAGCTGTGCTGCTGTGGTGCTCCAGTATAGATACTCCCTACTCTGACAGGAGGGATTGTGCCGTCGGTGTAGGTAATCCACCTCCCCGAGAGGCAGTAGCTAGGTAAACCAAACAACATGAGATCTATTAAAAAATAAATAAATAAATAAAAATAAACTCCAAAGTTGAATTGGCTCCTAAGGCATTTAAAAAAAAATATGAGATGAACAAACACAAAATACTCACAGCATAAATAGACCCTGTGTGTACCACTGACTGGCACAACCATGCTGAAAAAATGTACTCTAGTACAGGGGTGGGCAAACTGTGGGCTGAGCAGTTTTAAGCCGGCCCGCGAGCCGCACCATGCGGCTGTGCCCTGCTCCAGTGGGGTGCTGGGTCCGGGGCCGAACCACACGGCTCCCGGAAGCCGCAGCATGGCCCCACTCCAGTTCCTATGCGCTCCAATGGGAGCTGCAGGGGCGGTACCTGCAGATGGGGCAGCGTGCAGAGCTTCCTGGCCACACCTCTGCATTGGAGCTGGAGAAGGGACATGCCACTGCTTCCAGGAGCCGCCTGAGGTAAGCACTGCTCAGAGCCTGCACCCCCGAGCCTCTCCCCACACCCCAACCACCTGCCCCAGCTGTGATCCCCCTCCCACTCTCCTTGATCCCAGCCCAGAGCAACCTCCTACACCCCAGGGCCACATCACGGAATAGAAATTATATGGCGGGCCATGAATACTCACAAAATTGGGGTTGTGGTACAGGAGGGGGTGTGGGCTTTGGGGATGAGAGGTTTGGGGTCTATCCTCTGATCCCACTGAGGAATACCAAAAGAAACTACACCATCTGCTCAAGAAATTCCCAGCTACAGTATGGAAACAAATCTACATGGACACAGGTCGGATTATGAACAGGAGGCTGCCAGGCAACTCTCGTCCCCTAGTGCCCCTCCTCTACTTGCGCTACATTGATGACATCTTCATCATATGGACCCATGGAATGGAAGCCCTTGAAGAATTCCACCTGGACTTCAATAATTTCCACCCCACCATCAACCTCAGCCTGGACCAGTCCACACAAGAGATCCACTTCCTGGACACTACAGTGCAAATAAGTGATGGTCACATAAACACCACCCTATACCGGAAACCTACTGACCGCTATAAGTACCTACATGCCTCCAGCTTCCATCCAAGACGCATCACACGATCCATTGTCTATAGCCAAGCCCTAAGATACAACCGAATTTGCTCCAGCTCCTCAGACAGAGACAAACACCTACAAGATCTTTAGCAAGCATTCGTAAAACTACAATACCCAACTGGGGAAGTGAGGAAACAGATTGACAGAGCAAGACGGGTACCCAGAAATCACCTACTACAGGACAGGCCCAACAAGGACAATAACAGAACACCACTGGCCATCACATACAGCCCCCAGCTAAAACCTCTCCAGCACATTATCCACGATCTACAACCCATCCTGGAAAATGATCCCTCACTCTCACAGACCTTGGGAGGCAGGCCAATCCTAGCTTACAGACAACCCCCCAGCCTGAAGCAAATACTCACCAGCAACTACACACCACACCACAGAAACACCAACCCAGGAACCAATCCCTGTAACAAACCTCATTGCCTACTCTGTCCCCATATCTACTCTGGCGACACTATCAGAGGACCCAACCACATCAGCCACACCATCAAGGGCTCATTCACCTGCACATCCACTAATGTTATATATGCCATCATGTGCCAGCAATGCCCCTCTGCCATGTACATTGGCCAAACCAGACAGTCCTTCCGCAAAAGAATAAATGGACACAAATCGGACATCAGGAATGGTAACATACAAAAGCCAGTAAGTGAACACTTCAATCTCTCTCTGGTCATTCTATTACAGATTTAAAAGTCACTATCATTGAACAAAAAAACTTCAGAAACAGACTTCAAAGAGAAACAGCAGAACTAAAATTCATTTGCAAATTTAACACCATTAATCTGGGCTTGAACAGGGACTGGGAATGGCTGGCTCATTACAGAAGCAGCTTTTCCTCTCCTGGAATTGACACCTCCTCATCTATTATTGGGAGTGGACTACACCCACCCTGATTGAATTGGCCCTGTCAACACTGGTTCTCCACTTGCGAAGTAACTCCCTGGTCTCCATGTGTCAGTATATAATGCCTGCATCTGTAACTTTCACTCTATGCATCTGAAGAAGTGAGGTTTTTACCCACGAAAGCTTATGCCCAAATAAATCTGTTATTTACAAGGAGTCTGGTGGCACCTTAGTCTTTAAGGTGCCACCAGACTCCTTGTTGTTTTTGTAGATACAGACTAACATGGCTACCCCCTGATATATGATTCAGTGACTCTTTTTGGTGACTTAGAGGATTCTTTTATAATTCCTAAAACAATGGTTCTCAAACTTTTTTTTGTGTGTGGACAACTTGAAAATTGCTGAGGGTCTCAGCAGACCACTTAATGATCTTTCCAAATGTTGTTTGTACTGTTAGCTAACTATTGTAAAGCGCTTTGGATAAAAGCTCTATTAAAAAAAAATCTTAATGATCGTTTTTTGTTCTACAAATAAAAGCACACAACTCATATTTTAATATCAGTAGTCTTACCTTTCTAATGCAATGGATGTTTCCTTTCTCCTTCACCGTGGCAGCTCCCAAGGTGGGGCTGGGAAGGAGGGGGGGAGGGCCTCCCCTGCCATGGCAGCCCCCAAGTTGGGGAAAGTTGCCTATTTCTCAGGCCACCGCAGACTTGCATCTCCCAAATTCCCCCTACCCCCTCTTCTCACCCCACTGCCTCCTCGCCACCTGCCCCCTATTCCCTCCCCAAGGCCACCACCTCCACTAATTAGGTGTGTGGCCCTTCATTCTCTTGTGTGCGGCTGCCCAGACACACACCTTAGAGGGAACTATCCACGGACCACCTGAATGGAGCTCATGGACCACTGGTGTTCCGCGGACCACAGTTTGAGAATCTCTGTCCTAAAAGAAGTTGAGATATTAAGAAATTAAAATGATTCCTCCCTGTAGGTTATCTATTTAACCTTCTTTGCTGAACCCATTTCTCCAATTTTTTTTTAGAGTGCTTTGAATACAGTCGACAAAGGAATGAAATTTGCAATGTACAAAATAAAACTGCCTTTGGCAAAATTTTAGCCGTTCCTAAATAAAGTACTGTGTCAGGACAATCCTTAATAGTTTCACCTTTTTAAGCGAAGAGAATTTTAGTATTAATCTTTACTTTTTCTGTCTGAATTTCAGGGATCTAAAGGTATAAAAGGCAGTCGAGGACACTTAGGAGAAGAGGGAGAGCCGGTAAGTTATAACATTTGACTACATTTTACAGAGAAAAAAATACTTCAAAACTTAGTGCCCATAAAGACTTTTTGGGGGGTCAGTATTTAAAAAAAATGTAATAACCTGATGGGGAAGGGGGGATTTCCTAATCTTGATAGCAAAGAAATCATTCTGATAAAATGGTCATAGATTTTTTTTAAAATCAGCATTTTGTCAATGTTTAATACTCTAGAATTGTAGGTAATTTAGAGTTCCTTCTCTTTTAGAAATTAAAAAAAAAAAAAAAAAAAGAACTTGGGGATCTCTTGGAGAAACTTTTACATAAATTCTTGATGAAAATCCTGTTGGTCTACATGAGAATTCTTGGCTTATATTTTTTTCCAAATATTAAGAAATTAAAATAATTCCTCCCTTGATTCCTGCCTCAGTGCAGGGGCTGGACTTCTTGACTTCTCAAGGTACCTTCCAGGCCTATATTTCTAAGATTCAATAAGCAAAGGGAAAAGAGAGAAACCTAATTTTCAGCAAGTAGGCAGGCAAGTATTTGCATGTGAACTAAATATTTACATGCAAAGTATGTGTACAAACTGGTGCACACACATTCCTATATAGGTGCCTATTTAGTTCAGAACTTATCTAGCCGTGTGTGTGAATAATATCCCCAATAGTATGCAAAGTAGGTATGTATTTGCATGCACATTCACTATTGGACCCATAGTATGCATTTATGTAATCTTTGCTGTCTGCAAGCTGCTGAGATGGAGTACATGGCACAAGAAAGACATTAGGAAACGTTTTCTACTAATATGCACCACTCCATTTATAAATCATTGGGTTTCATGCCTTCTGTGTTTCCATATACACGGCTTGATTCATCATTCGATTACTCCACTGTGTAACCCATGGAGTTACATGGGCATAAAACTGAGTAACCTAGTGGTGATTCAGGCCCAATAAAAGGAAACAGTATTTTCAGTTCTGACTATTTGTTTCAGATTAAGAAACACAACAGATAGGAAGGACTATATTTATGCTTTTTTCCACTCTCTTAAACCATACCTGTTAATGGTGTGGCTCCTGAATTATCGCTTATAGCGGAATGTGCTTGGGTGCACTCAGACAGAAAATATCAGCACAGCGCATGAATGTAGTCTGACAAGTAAAACACTAGTAGAACTGCATGAGTAGCAACATGAGAAGTACACCAGAGACACTGTTCTAACACTTGATAAGAGGCAAGTTAGATTGTATTTAAGGTCTAATTTGGGATCATGATACTATGGAGCAGATTCATGGCCCCACTTGCTTTGCACTGCTCAGACTCTGCCCTCCTCTCCCCTTGGAGAGTCCCACGAGGGTGTAGAGCCAGCATAGCTTCTGAACTGCACCACACTCCTGTGTAACAGAGCAGAATTTGGCCTTTGGACTGTGCTCACTGAAAAAAACATGGATTGATTATTTTTCTTGCCCACTGGGCCTAGGCATTCATTGCAGCAACACCCTCTTCCTCCTCTGGCCCTCCCCTCCCGCTGCACCGTCTCTTCTCTTCCCACCCCCCACCCTCCCAGCAGGAACTCTCTAAGTAGGGTAGTATTAAGAGCAGAATGAAGGAAAGTGCCCCACTGCTATCTGTAATGGAGGTGAGCAACATTAATTGTCAATTTGCCTTTTCAATTCAGAACTTTCTTTTGCATTATGCAAAGTGATTACACTTGGTATGAAACTCTTATATAACTATCAGAAGCTTGTAATGTTTTGTAAGCACTCTGGAGCGAAACTACAGCGGTTTTAACTGCACAAGCACTTAGCTCAATCTGAGTCTGCTCAGGCTTGTGAAACATGTAGCTTATGTGGGGGCTTTCTCAGAGATTTACCATATTCATTAACATACACGCTCCCTTTCTAGTATTACATCTCATGAATATAGTCATCCTCTGATCAAACATGTGATCACTCTCCTTACAAACTTCATATTTCATTTACTAGGCAGGATATACTGAGATGTGTTTTTCATTCTCTCTCTTTCAGGGTTCAAGAGGACTGCCTGGACCAATGGGAGAGCCAGGGAATAAGGGATGTGATGGTAGTACAGGTCCTAAAGTAAGAATCTACTGACTTTATTTTAACTCAGCAAAATGTCTTTGCATTTATTTTTTGTTTATCTCATTCAAACAAATATTTGTTGTAATTCTTTTCAGGGATTCCAAGGAATATCTGGTGAAAAGGTACAGTACTGATACTTATTTTCTGAATAACTTTGTGTTGATTTGACTACAAATCAGGTGAGATGGCTGAAAGCATAAATAAGAAATGAAAGTGCATTAAAGGAGGGAGAAGAGAAAAGGTATACCCTCACCTTCATATAAACACGTTGTCTTAATTCATCTTCCCGTGTAAGTATCCTTAAGTTTGAAGATCTTTGGGATGAGCCTGATGCTGTTTAAAGGCTCGATCCTGTGATCTTTACCCAGGAGTTGACTCCCAAGAGAATAGAATCCGATGCTAAGTGATTCTTGGATTCATCACACTGCAGATTATTTTTGTTTAATTCAGGGCTTGGGGATTCACTTTTGCTTCCTGCAGTAAGATTGTAAAAACTTACTGTTACCCCTGGTGCCTAGGCAGCCCTCACTGGAAATGCCAAAGTCAGGGCAGGCTGCAAAAAGGAGAGCAGATTCTCCCAAAGACTGGTCATTAACACTGAAATAAACTCACCAACCAGTCACAGAGTGAGCTTCTGATCCTCCCCCATTGGTTATCAAGAAGCAAAAAAAAGAAATCACGCAGCTCCCTTTATTGCATTCCAGTTCTCTGGCTCCCAGTCAGCACCTAGGTCCAGTCCAGTGAGTTATTTTAAAACTCTGCTCACATATACAAAATGTTCCTCTGACCCCAAAGGGCCAGCCATGTTACTGGGTCAGTATAGGTTTGGATCTTACCCAAAATACCATGCTGCCAGCCAATCTTTTAGTGTGTCAAACTAAAGGTTTATTATAAAAAAAAAAAAAAAAAAACAAGAAGAAGAGAGTTGTAAAATGGTGAAGCAATCAAATACATACAGAGACTTCAACGTCCATATATCGGGTTCTTAGCAGTATTGGTAAGTTTGCTGCCTTGAAAGTCCCTCTTGAACACATCCACAGCTTGGATGGGTCATTCAGTCCCTTGTTCAGAGCCTGTTATAGAAAAGTTACTGCAGAGACCAGAAGCAGGATTGAAGAAAAAATGGAGATGATGATGATGCAGCCAGCTGCCTTTTAAATTTCTTTTGCCACGTGGCTTGTACCACTTTTGTTCCAAACACAAGTTGTCCAGCACAGGCCATGGAAAAACCTTAGTTCTGTCCATAGGCATGCCCCTATATGCCTTGCTGAGTCATAAGCTGTCTTCCCTGGTTCCTTTCAATGGGTTCATTGTACAGTCAATGGACGTTGATGGGCCATCAAACAGGCTAGGCAGTGCTGATGCCAATCTGTCTGGGGTGTCACCCATAAAAACAGCACAAGTTTGGAAATAGAGAGATGCCTTCATATCTATAACTCATAATACAAAGGTGATACAAACATATTAATAAGATTATCATACTTGGCAAATCGTAACACATTTGCAGAAACCTCACACGTCATGTCTGGTCAGATTCCTTGTATTTTATAATATTGGTGTCAACTATATCATAGTGTCCCACATAATCCATATAGCATCACACTCACATTGAATTATAGAAATATTCACGTTACTGAAAATATAATTTGACGTGACCATCGCCACATGGAGCCAGCACCCTATTAGCAATTATGCAGGGCCATTATGTATTGCTTGTGTTTAAGACACCAGTTTTACAGTCAAGAAAAAACAAGTCATTAAAAACAAAATACATGTCCCTGTTAAGGCTTCCATGTGACATAAAGAAAAAGAAATGTACTGGAATGACATAAAAGTTGGGTATCATTTTGACTTACTGGTCTTTTTATTGGTAAATACTGTTCACGTTGGTCTCTTCCTCCTCATTCATTGTAGTGGTCACTTTAACTTTGGAAGTCTATCTGGACCCTTACAGTTGACCAATAGCCTGGAGCATCAAAGGAAAATAAATGTGCAGATGCACTATTTTACAGCCTCATTCTGCTCCTGTTCAAGTCCATGACAGCCAGGGACTGCAGTGAGTGTACTACTGGGGTTTTAATCCCTTTTAGCCTGTTTCGAGGGTTGGACATAGTGTCTATTCTACTGTTGTACTTAGGGCAGATGTAAGAAATGAGATATTAAGCATTAATTTGTATATTTTTAAAATCTGGATGGCTTTGGCTTCCCTGGTCAGCTATGGGAGTTCACATGGACACCATCTTTGCTGGACTGAGAGCACATAGTGGTTATTTAGATCACTGGGTCTTATATAATCCCTATCACTTTTGCTACCTCAGGGAGACGACGGGGACAACGGGATTGATGGAATTAATGGAGAGCAGGTAAATAGTTTTGCTTCTCATTTTCTGTTGACATCAATGAATGTTTTTTAAAATATGAAAACATTACTACTTTTTTTTTTCATTAAGGGATCACTTGGGTATCCAGGAAAGATCGGAGAAAAGGGTGACCCAGGCTACATGGTAATGATTTTTATTATCTTATTTGGGCAGGTTTTAATTTGAGAGCAATCAGATAGGTATCTCATGAGGCTGTCCCAGTGAAAAAAACTTTAACTAAATACCTGGAATGGGGAATGGTTTGATACATCAGTAAATTTGTGGTATTTCAGCTTATTAGAACTGGCATCAGAACACTAGTCATAATTTGTGTTGCATTAGAAATGGGGTGATCCATCTCTGCATAATCTCTAAGGTATTGTTTTGCTTGAAAATGTCCATTGTAAAGTTGTTCCATACAAAATGTTTCTACTTCAGAGGTGTTAGAACAAATGTAGAATCTGAAAATGTCGACACCAAAAAGCTCCCCTTTAGGGCCAGAATTGATCTATATTTAGTGGCAAAAACTCCATTAATGCAGAGTTAAGGTTATTTGGTGGTATGTCGTCCCTTGCAGAGTGTTGAGCTGAGCAAAACTCAAACGTCTGAAAAGAGGGAAATGCAGAGTTGAGGTTGCATGGGCAACCTTATTCAGCATTGTGCCCCATAACAAACACCGCTTCATTCTGCCAGCCTGATAGTCCACCTCCTTTTACAACCCATACACTCTCATTTAACTCTGCATTAATGGAGTTTTTTGCTATTTAATTTCCTAGTTTTTTTAATCAGGAAAAATGTCAGTAGTCATTTGGGCAGTTGTACATACCAGGTCCTGCAATCAGTCGGCAATCCTCATGTCATGATGTACTCCTTGCTCTACAACAAACTCCTGCAACCTCGTGATCCAGGTTTGTTGGCAAGCCTGGCAGTGCACATATATTTCTTTTCCCTCAGTGCTGTGAGTTTCTAACCTCTGCACTGTCTGTCTTTGAAAACCCCAGGGTATTCTGCCCTAAGATCAGGAAGCAGCCACTGGCACCCCCACTGGCAAGTGAAATACAGATTTTTTTTTTTCCCCCCTCAAGCAACAATCCAAGCTTTGGCTACCACCCATCCTCATTACCAAACCCATCTGCAAATGCACCTCTTCCTCTCTCCCTCCCACCTCACCTACACACAGTCCTCTGCTTCCATCTTCTCCCCATCCAATATAACACAAATTTTGGTTAGACCGACTGCTGATTATCCTGTTGTTGTGTTCATAGTAAGCCTTCCCATAAAATAAAGTCATGTATTATAACAGAGAAGTTGTAGCAAGCAACATGAGTTATTTAATTCTTTATTGCACAGCTGTACAAAGGTTCAGACTAGAAATATCAGTGACGGGGTGTTCACCAGGGCAATGGCATTGGCACATTCCCTCAAACTACTCAGGCATCCATAAAATGGCTGCATAGAAACCCTCTCACAGCTTTTTCGTTATTGGCTGTAATCCTGCCATACGGCATGTCTGCGGAAGCAAAGAAGTGAATGTGTTCTTAAATATCATTCACAATTTGGGTCCCCCAAAGACTTAATGGGAGCCATGCACTACCTTGGGTAAAAAATGACCAATGGAGACCATTTTGACCTGCATCACTGCAATAGTTTGATCTCTAGCTCTGCATAAAAACAACCCACCTGGAAACTTTGGAAAAATGGCTGTTTTCCTGAGGGCATATACCTCCAGAACCCCAGGCTCAAATGGCCCCAAATGTGGGTCACTCCCACAAGTTCTAGCAAATTGCAAGAATATCCATGTGAACATTCAGACTTCAGAGCGCTTAGAAGCCTCAGCTTTAAACAAGGGTAGTGGGATGATGGCGGGAAAGGGCTCCCCTACACATCCCTCTGCAGCGTAGGAGGCTCTGAAAGGTGTGAAGTGGCCCAGTCCTGTCAGTGTGAACCTCTCGGCTAAACGAGAACATCCCATGGAGGTGAGTGCCACCTGAAACAGCTGTGTGTCAATGGCTCCATTCACCTTAGTGGGTGTTCCTATCCTGCTCCTGAGTGCTTTCCAGCCTGTGATATGCATGAAGTAGACTTGTTCTCAGCTCCCCAATCAAAGGGGCAGGACTTCCCCAGATACTGGTTCATGTGGGGTGCAGGAAAGAGGACTCATTCACTTCTAAAAGGGCAACCCCCCCCCCCAAACCTGGCTTACATGATGCTGGGGGGAGGGAAGATCCAACCCTCATAGATTAGTACAGGGCCCTCAGATCCTGGCACACATAAGGGGGCAGCAAGAGGGGCTCAGGCATCCAGAGAGGCTTGGCATCTAAAACCCAGATCATAAGAGGGGGGCTTAGATCTCCCCTAGAGGGGTAAGAGCCCTCTAGCCCTGGGCATACAGATAGGGGGAGAATGTGGGGCTGACAAGTGCCGCTGCTCCTCTTGTCCCCTAGATCCCTGCCACGCACTCTCACATCCCCCTTCCTAGTGCCTGATGCCTTCACTCCCCCAAGTCTCCCTCATCTGAGACCCCAGCCTCTCTCCCCCCCATTCCAGTTTATCCTCCTCCCCGTAACACCCCTTTCTCGCTGCAGCCCCAAACTCCTCACCCGCTAATCTCCCACTGTTCTGCCCCCTGCTTTCTCCCTCACTGCCCAGGAAGCCTTCACGTGTCTGATTTTTCTCCCAACGACTTTGGACAGGGGAGTGTGGGGGGATGGTGTGCAGTGGCAGAGCTGGGGCTCAAGGGGTTGGGTGCACTGGGTGAGCTGTGGAGTATACAGGGGTTGGGTGCCCTGGTAAAGCTGGGGCTCCAGGAGAGTTGGGGTGCTCTGGCATAGCTGGGGCATGCCATGCCTTCCTCACCTGAGTCTCCAACGTCCCCCGCCTGCCCTACCATCCACCCCTCATTGCAGCCCAAACCCCTATTCTTCCTCTTCTCCACTCCTAATACACTTCCGCACCCAGGACCAGATGACTGGAGGGTAGCTAATGCAAGGCCGATTTTATTTATTTATTTTTAAGAGAGGCTCCAGAGGCGATGCTGGCAATTACAGGCCAGCAAGCCTAACTTCAGTACCAGGCAACTTGGTTGAAACTAAAGTAAAGAACAGAATGATCAGGCACCTAGATGGACATGATTTGTTGTACAACGTGGCTTTTGTAAAAGGAAATAAAAAATACTTTTCAAAGCAGGCAAAGCCTGTCACAGGGCTGAGAAATAGAACCCTCAGCTGCAACTGGCTCAGCTGCCTACACAGCTGAGCTGCACCCGCTACTACAGAGCGTGCACTGATTGATGTGGCCAGGTTTCCATTTCTCACTACGCAGGATTTGGGCTAATGGAGCTACGTAAACTTGTATACCAATGGCTGTGCCCCCAGTTCAATCCCTTCTTACATGGGGTTCTCTACAAGCAGGTTCCTCTGGAATTGAATGTTAGTCTGCTGAAAGCAATATCAAGATTTGATCAGTTCAATATAGTTTCACCTCAGGCTGGTTCTGAGAGTTCACTATGATTAACTGAAGCGGGTACTCCCTGTTTTTAGGGAAACCGATAATGTGCAGAGCATACAGTTATTCATCGTAACCACCTTGCAAAGTGCTGATTTTTACAGCCTTCTATGCAGTTTTATTTATTTATTTATTGATGGAGCACCTCAGTGTGACATTGTGCTAAACACAAGCTTGATAAATCTTCCACTGGCTGGACTGTGTCTCACACTTAGATTAATTAACTGAAAAGCAAAAGCATTTAATGGTATAAAATGTTGGGGTGGGGGGGAGAGAGGGGGCTTGTGTAACTCAGTGAACATAATTATAAAAGCAAAACTGGGCTTACAAAAAAAAACAGATTCCTAGTGTGCTTGTTGAGGAACAGATTCTGCTACTCTTAAATTAATTACTTTACTCTGCAAGTGACTCCAATGGGATTAATTGGATTAAGGTACAACTCACGGTGAATAAAGATGGCAGTATCTGGTCCATGACATGTACTTACTCTGAAGGCACTTGCTAAATTATTAGAGTTACTACCAAGGGATCTCACAATACTGGTTGTTTGGGCAACAAAATGGCAGATGAAATTCAAGACTGATATGCACATTGTAAAAAAATAATTGCATCTACACATATACAGTGATGGGTTCCAAATTAACTGTTACCACTCAAGAAAGAGATCTTGGAATCACCCTGAGTAGTTCTCTGAAAACTTCAGCTCATTGTGCAGCAGTGGTCAAAAAGGCTATCAGGAAAGGTTTTAAAAAAAAAAAAAAAAAAAAAAAAAAAGTCTGAAAAGATCATAATGCCATTATATAAACCTGTGGTGCACCCTCCTCCCTTGAATCCTATGTCCAGTTCTTGTCACCAGTTCTCAAAAAGGATAGAGTGGAGCTGGAAAAGATTCAGAGAAGGGCAACAAAGACGATTAAGAGTATGGAATGGCCTTCATATGAGGAGAGACCAAAGGGTATGTTTTCACTACCCGCCAGATTGGCAGGTAGTGATCGATCTATTGGGGATCAATTTTATCGCACCTAGTGTTGACACGATAAATCGATCCCCGATTGCTCTGCCGTCAACTCCGGAATTCCACCGCGGTGAGAGGCGGAAGCGGAGTCGACGGGGAAGCGGCGGCAGTCGATCCTGCACCATGAGAATGCGAGGTAAGCCGAACTAAGATACATTGACTTCAGCTACGCTATTCTCATAGCTGAAGTTGTGTATCTTCAGTGGATTTTCCTCCCCCGCCCTCGCCCCCCCAATGCAGACCAGGCCGAAGAGACTAGAACTGCTCAGTTTAGAAAACAAACAACTAAGAGGGATGTAATAGAGGTCTATAACAGCATGAATTGTGTGGGAAAAGTGAATAGAAAAGTGTTATTTACTCTTTCATACAATACAAAGATCAGGAGTCATAAAATGAAATTAAAAGGCAGAAGGCTTAATATAAACAAGTGGCAATACTTTTTCACACGATGCACAATTAACCTGTGAAACTCATTGCTGTGGGAAGTTGTGATGGCCAAAAGTATAACTGGGTTCAAATACAGATGTTAGGAGCAGTATGGGATAGAATCCAGAAGACATGCACATTCTGCTTGCCTCTTTGAGGTCTATAGATGTGGTAACCTCACCGAGTCCTTGGGCTGAGGTGAGTGCAGAATTGTAATTGTGATGTGCCTCTCAAGAGGGGTAAAACGGGGCAGGAGGCTCCTTGCACTCTCCCTCAGTTATGCACAATTGTATGGCAGGGTATTGTCCAACTGCTAAACTGAAAAACTATGTCTCAAAAACCATGTTTCAGGCATTTTGTCTTATACCAGCTGCCTTGGTTATAAGTTCAGCCTGCTTTGTGGCAATAAATGAGCTTCTCTTAATTTCTGGATCAGTTCATGGAGGATAGGTCAATCAATGACTATAAGCCAAGATAGTCAGGGTGCAACCCCATGCTCAGGGTAACCCTAAATCTCTGACTAGTGAGAGACAGGGTGGATCACTCCAACTACCCTGTTCTGTACACTCCAACTACCCTGTTCTGTACACTCCCCCTGAATCACTGGTACTAGCCACTGTCAGAGACGGGATACAAGGCTAGATGGACCATTGGTCTGACCCAATAGGATAGTTCTTATGTTCTTAAATAAACGATATTAGCATGTGGTAACATTTTCTTTTCATTTTGAATAACAAAACATAAAATTGAAATGTATTTTCTCATGCAAACATTTAATGCTGGGGAATCTGGCAGCTGAAGATCATCCATTTTTAGAACTTATTTACTGACCATGGTTAATTACAACTGTAGTAATTGCTTTAAGTTTAATAAATTGCATTTTGAATTTTCTTTTGGCATAAAGGAAAAAAAGCTGAGAACTTGTTGCTGTTTTGTTTACGTGTGAGCCTGAACCAACATTAAGAGCCAAGCTTGTCCAAAGTTGGAGGTGTTCTGAATGAACTCCACAGTCTGGAACTGTATTTTGTGAAGTCCGGTGACTTGATAATCAATTAAACAAAATCCTGGATGCAAACAACCCTGAACCTGGGGTGTTTCAAAATCTGTATTAAAATGTTGGGACTTGTTCCTGTCTCTTGTTTTGTTAACATCAGCAGGAAAATGATTGTTCAGATTCTCACTCAGCCATTTTAAGATTTCAGGGCAGTCCAGGGCCAAGAGGACTCCCTGGTGAGCGTGGTGAGAGGGGCTTACGAGGAGATCAAGTAAGTTTTCCTAGGTGCAAATCTATTCTATATTACACATGTATGACTCTGTGGGGTTCACCCAGAGCAGTAAGGGAGGGAGGGGTTGTGTCACCCTGGGTGCTTCTGTGCTGTGCAGCTTTGGCTCAAAGCCCTGGCACCAGCAGCCTGCTCACAGCACAATGGCCTCACCCTGGCTGCCACCAGCCTGGTTACTCCTTGCAGTGTGACGCCAACAGCCCTTCCAGTCCTGAATCTCCCCAAAACCATCTCCCCTGCAGTGTCCAGATCTTCTCACTGGATTCTCACACAACTATCAGGTTTGCTGCCTCCAAAGAGCAGAACACATACTAGCCTGGTAGTTTGGCTGAGGGATTTTATCCTTCAGTTTAATACAGAGCGCTGAGATGGTTTTGTAATAAAACAAGAATAAGTTGATTAACAAAGAACAGAGCTTTAAGTGATAATAAGTAAGACTAGAAGAGACAAGTTTAGTGACAAATCAAACAAAACAAAACCTGCTTTCTAATGACTACAACTTAATTTCAGCAAGTTGCAATCATTGTTTAAGCAGGTTTCTCCCCTGTAGTCAGTTTCCAGCTACTCTTTCCTCCTGGGCGAAGAGGTTCCACTTTTCATGCTGCTCCCCCTTGTCTCCTAGGTGATGGATACCCCAAAGTCTTTAGCAGTTGCTTATATCCTCAAAGTTTATCTTTGTTTTCAAAGTCAGGAAGCCCAAATGATCTTCCTGTGATCCTTCATGCAAATGATTAGCCCCTTGTTCTTGGTCACACCTGTCTTGATTTGCAATTGAGCCCAAGAGGAATTGGTCATTCTTCTTTGTCTGGAAAAAACCTGTTTTGCCTTGTTTGTCTGTTGACCGATTCTAAAATATAATATCAGAGAGTATCCATAATTTCACATACAGTGTTATTACTTACATTTCACAGTGATATTAATCATCAGTGTGGTGTTTTCAAATGATATGTTACAAGACGCTTTTTAGACAAATATTGTGTGTGAGGTGCAGAGAGCTGGCCAGGTCTCCTAGTCCTATACCACAGGGCCCCTTGGCATTGGGGTGCTCTTAGGATCACAACATTAAGGATTTGAATCTAATCTCAGAACCTCACTTATGGTGCACAAGAAAGTGAATAAACTTGCAGGGAGTAAAAGCATCTGTTCAGATCTGCATGGGAATATGATATTCTTTCAAAGGTATGTTAGGACAGACGTGTGTGACTATTGTACTGTAATGCCAACGATGATAATAGATCACATAAACCTAGCAGATCTTAGCCTTTCACAATAATTATTTTCACATTACTTATCTGAGACTAGTACATCTGGGAGATTTCATAAGCCCAAGATATCCCATATGCTATACTTTCAGGAACAAAAAATGCACATGACCCTCCTTAAATGCCTAATCTGAACACCATGAATTTGTCTATATATGGCTATGCAGATCTGTCAGTTGCCTGAGAGACCTACAAGAAAAATCCAGTACTATGGGACATCCTGTGGATTTATGATATTCTCTGTGTGGGGACTTTGTATCCATTCACTAGTGAATGAATTATGCTTATTCCTACACCAGTATGGAATTGTATTGCCCTAGGCAAAGATACCATGATGATAAGCAGTGTATAAAGGCTGGTAGGCTATTAATCTTTGTCAGACATGACATGGGGCTAAATCCTGCAGTCTTTTCCATTCTTCTTTCAGGGCCCAGTGCTGAAAGGTGCTGAGCATCCACTGTGAGATATGACGTGCCGTCAATTCCCATTGAGAGTAAATGGGAGTGGGGAGCACTTACCTCTATTCCTCCTCCGTGCTGGTACTTTTTTGAATCAGGACCATTGTAGGCTTTAGCCTTTGGATGGTGATCTTGTACTGTTGAATGATTACTTATAAAACAGAAGAAAAAAGTACAGCTCAGGATGAGGTTTGTTTTTTAAATAAACCAGAATATTCCTCTGTTTCAGAACATAATATTTAGGAGAACATTGATGAATGGAAATTACATAATGTGTGAAAAGGGACTACAGTGTTTTCTTATGTTTATGGTAGCGTGCCTCTCAGGGAATTGAAAGAGCTCTCTCTCCACTCCTTGAGTGGCATACCCTGAGGGTGTGGCCTGTCATAGTTGACAGGCCAGCTTGTGAGAGTCTGACTTCACTGAAAGGTGTGTCATATGTCATGAAATGCTGCAGCCCTAGCTGCTAATCGTTGTAGTACTTATTGGTCAGGTATAGCATTGCTGGGCTAAGTGTAAATTAGGAATGTAACCATCACAAATAGAATATGAGAAATGGAGGAAAAATATTACAAATACCTTGTATTTCCTGTTCATTCATATCTTAAATTAGCTCCCCGGATTCTGTGGATTCAGTTGAAGATAATGTATTTCTCATACAATTCCAATCAGTTGTTTGTCGTTGTTATAATTATTCCTATTAGTTTATAGTAGCACCCACAATTTGCTAAGGACTTCTCAGACATTCTAATAGGGGTGGTCCCTGCTCCAAGGAGCTCACAGTCAAAGGCTAGAGGCAGACTGGCAGGCAGAAATTAGGGGAATGGGAAAGGAAACAACGAATAGGGATTTCTTTAAATTCAAGTCAGTTAGATGCACTGTAAACAGCTTGGCAAAAGTAGGACTTTAAGGGGGAAAGAGCAATAAAGTAGAAGGCTTGCCACTGGTCTTGCCACTGGAGGTTGCATAGGGGCTTCCTGGAAAAAGGCACGGAGGTGGTTGTGTGAGAAGCTGACAGATGCGCAAACAAGGTTGAAGACATTAGTGGGATGGGGTGAGGGCAGGACACATTGATAAGCCTGAATAAATATGGAGAGACAGAATTCTAGGATGCCAAAATGGATGGGAAGCCAGTGAGGGGTGTGACATCATCAAATCAGTAGGGAATGAAGATGCATTCTGTCTGGTGTGACGAGGGCCTGACCAAGCAACATGGCTGTGGAAATCACTATAAAAGGACAGATGTTGTAGTTAGTGAGGAGGAGAAAACACCAGGAGAAGAAGGCAGGGCTGCACTGTACTTCCAGTGTGTTCAAAGAGTGCAGTGTCACCTGTGACATTTCTAATACTTGGGTTTTTTCATGTTTTTTTAAGGGTGCCTTTGTGGTTAAAGTTTGCCCCACCGCCAAGACTTAGTGCCATATACTCCCTTAGATCTGCAGTGCCCACACAGGACTTCCACTGAATCAAGTGGGAATTCTGTCTAGTCCTGAGAGTAGAATAATGACTCTTAATGTCCCTTTTGTCTACCCAGCGTATCCTAGATTCTGTGAAGTGTCACAACACTGATATTTCATAAAAACAAAAACTACAAATATTTTATCAATATTGTGTAAAGGCTGATATGTCTAACGAAGTTGAATAGCCTAACAAACGGTTAACTTCTGCCGTGTTTTCCCATTCTTTTTTCAGGACCCCATGCTGAAAGGTGCTGAGCATCTACTGTGAGATATTAAGTGCCATCAGCTCCCATGGGAAATAAATGTACTTAACTTTGTGTCTTTGTTTAGGGTAACCCTGGATTGGACAATGACATAAAAGGGTCCATGGGTTCAAAAGGAGAACAGGGAAGACAGGTAACTATTTAGAAATGTGACTTTGCTTACTGTATATTGTTTCAAATACTAACCTACAATCCTTTAAAATATAGCTATATAGAGCAAATTAAAATTAATCCATTGATAACCAAGACTGTTAAAAATAGTATGACAATTCTATCGTTCCTAATTTTATACCACACAATATATCAGAAATCAACAACATGACATTCAATAAAGGCAAGTGCAAAGTACCACACTTAAGAAGGAGAAGTCAAACGCACCACTATAGAATAGGGAATAATTGGCTAGGTAGTAGTACTGCTGAAAAGGTTCTGGGGTTATAGCGGATCACAAACTGAATATGAATCAACAATGTGATGCAGCTGCAAAAAAGGCTAATATTCTGGGAAGTATGTACAGGAGAGTTGTATGCAAGACACCGGAGGTAATTGTTCCTTTCTATTCGGCATTAGTGGGGCCTCAACTCAAGTACTGTGTCGAGTTCTAGGTGCCACAATTTAAGAAAGATGTGGATGAATTGGAGAGAGTCCAGATGAGAGCAACAAAAATGATGAAAGGTTCTGAAAACCTGACCTACAAGGAAAGGTTAAACAACCTGGGCATATTTAGTCTTGAGAAAAGAAGACTGAGGGCGGGACCTGATAAATCTTCAAATATGTTAAGGGCTGTTGTAAACAAGATGACCATCAGTTGTTCTTCAGGTCCACTGAAGGTAGGACAAGAAATAATGGGCTTAATCTGTAGCAAGGGAGGTTTAGGTGGGATCTCAGGAAAAACTTTCCAACTGTAAAGGCAGTTAAACTCTGGCATAGGCTTCCAAGGGAGGTTGTGGAATCCGCATCACTGGAGGTTACTTGTCATGAATGGTCTAGGTTTACTTTGTCCTGCCTCAACACAGGGGGCTGGATTTGATGATCTCCTGAAGTCCCTTCCAGTCCTACATTTCTATGGTTATCTGATTCTAGCCTTATGGGTGATTTGAGATCCATGAATTTGCACTCAGCAGTCCAGCTTTGGAAGTAGTCTTACATTTTTTTTAAAGAGATGAAAAATAACCAAGGCGTGGCTATATGATGAATAATCATACCTACTGTCATCTGTGACATACCTATTATTATTTATTATTATTAAAGTAAATGAATGAACTTCCACAGAAAATCTTCTAAAGTGTGAGTGGGGGGGAAAGTACTTACAGCTATTTATGGGCCCAATACTACACAGTGCCCAGCACCCCCCAGAAGGTGCCAAGCCCCCCTGAACTTCCACTGATCTCACTGTAGAGCAGTTATGGAGCACCAGCACAAGACTTGGATTATCTGCACAGGATGCATGAGATCAATGTAGACACACAAAACAGAATGGTAACTGTAATGACAAACATGCAGCACCTTCCAGACGAATATAATTTGAGGGCAACATCAGTGATTATTTTGATATTACTGCATTATGAAATGTACAGTAACACAATGGCATTTCTTTGACATTATTTGTCAATGTTGCATAGATGAAGTTGTGCAATTAAAAACAGTTTCTGTTCTTAATTCTGACAGATAGGTAAGAGGTTACAGAGGTTGTGTGCCCAAGTGTTATGAAAAGAATTTTTTCCCATTGCTTTGCATGTCCACTGTTTATTAAGCCATCTAGTCATGATCTGGAAAAATATAAAACGTTTGGAATTTGAGTGACAATTGAGATAACATGAAATTAAATTTCTCATTTCCAGGGTGAAAGAGGACCAATGGGCCCACCAGGGTCACCAGGCTCTCTGAGAACCACAGTAAGAACCCATATAGATAAGGAGACTAAATATGCAAAGGAAATGCTTGAAATTAATCCAAGGTAGAAAGAATGATCTGAGTCCATACATTTAACCTTAATCGATTGCTCCTTTAGCCTCCAATCACTGCAGGAAGATGAGATAAATAAATCTGATAGATTGCCCTGAAAAAATTAACACTAGCAAGAGCCTCTGATTCCAGGCAAACACTTTCCTCCTGAATAGAACTATCCAACACAACAGACTGACTATCAGAGACAAAATAGCTTCCTCATTTCTTTCAAATTTGGAACCTACTTCAATACTGCCCAGTTTCTGTCCCCCAACGCTTGCTGATGACTTCGCTTCTCTGCTTCTTTTTTCTCCTTCCAAAGAAAGAGAAATTCTGCAAAGATAAGGATTTGCATTAACATACTCTTTCTTCAGGTGTGGCAGTGTAGCGGGGCCACCAGGCTCCTGCCTCTGTCCCAGTCTACAAACTATTCAGAGATTCTTGTGCTGGTCCAACACCTTGTGCAGTTTATTTACAAATGGATTCCCACCACCTTCATAATACATACAGCTCTTGTAACAAGCAGGGGAGCGCAATCTCTAGCTCTGCTTGCTTCCCCCTTTCCACTTCCTTTCTGTACCTATTCGTGGGCTCTGCCTAAGGGCTTAATTAGCCTTTCTGCCCTTCCCCACCCACAAATTAGGCACAGCTGTGCTTAATCAGCTCCATTCTGCCTTGCTTGATTGGAGCTGCTGTGAACAGAGTGCTGACTCGGCCTTTCTTGCCTAGCACTCTGTCATAGGCAGTTACCAATAAGAACAGACTAAAGAGGTGGGAACCTTTCTCTCTGCTTGGTGGGAAATGTCTTTAAGCTCTACTGCCAAAACCAATGTTATAAACACATCTGTTTTGCCAGGGCGGACAGGGCATGAATATTTTAGTCCTTCTCTTGGCACAGCAGGACTGAAGCGTGTGAGCAGTAAGCAAAAGTGATAGCAAAGTAATATCCTAACACATCCATAATAACTTTCGCATTTGCTTTGCTCTCAATCACTGTTCTAGCATGTACAGTAACTTGAGCACGTAGTAAAGCATTGTGTGAACGTCAAATTATCTGGAAAAAAAATTGACATAGTTGCCACAGCTTCTCTACTGTTTGTCATTTAATTGAGAGAGATAACTGAGGTCTAATAGATGTCTAACAAACATCTATCTTGTCTTGTGTCAGGGAACAAAAGGTCGAAGAGGAATACCAGGTCCACAGGTAGGTTTCCTTAATTTTCCATATCTACAGTAGAACTAACGTGGGAGCTTTCCTGCCTTCTAAAATATTTGCAGAGGGAGTCCAATATTTATTTTAAATTTGTTATAGCATATAGGATAAAGGATAAGTCCTGCTTGCCTTACGCAAGCAATTAATCAGTGAGTTCAGTGATACTACTTACGGGTCCTAGTTCAGCAATGCGTATGCTGCACAAGTCCCATTGAAGAACTAGTCCCATTCATGAGAACCCATGCTGAAAGCCCATGCTGTTGTCTCAGTGTAATCCATAAAGTCGTGTGTGTATTTTAAAAAAAAAAAGGCCAAAAATGGCTGAGAACTTCAAGATTGAATGATAACAGACTGTCAATCCCAGTGATGATTGAACCTGGTGCTAGTATAAACAAAAGGAGCTTTCAGCCATACCTGTAGTTGTTTTCATCTCTTCACACTGAGAGTTCTAGGCTTCAGAGTGACACACAAGAGTGACAATTGTGGAATGTCATTGTACTGAGTAAGCCTGTGCTGAGATACTTTGCTGAATAGACTTGGACTATTGAATCTAGGCTTGCAAGTATGAGGTGAGCAGGATCAGGCCCTCAAACTACAACGAGCACCATAAAAATCCAAATTGTACAAAATATGGCACTGTAGAGCATTAATAGTGAAATAATTTGGATGTATAATATTTTATTTGAAGGACACTATCAAATCAAACTTGAGTCTAAATGAGATCTTGTGACAAGAAGCTTTTACAAAACTTGAGAGCAATAAAAAAGTTTCCGTAACTTTCCATGGCAACAAAAATAATCATTTCCCTGCAGTGTTTTCAGTTCAATCAGCACTGAGACACTAAAAGTGAAACTGAGATTTTTGTTGTCAAAGGCAGAGAAATGAAAAACTGAAAATAAACCAGAATAAATATTTTCAGTTTTAATCATCTGAAATATTAGAAGTGTGTTTGTTTTGAGAAGATTTTTGATCTGGTAACATTCCTTTAGAAAATACTTTTTGCTCTTTAAACAAAGATAAAGACACATTATGTTGCACAGTACCTAGTACTGGATTGCATTGTATAGGCACTGCCCCATGTTAGGAGCAGTATGGGATAGAATCCAGAAGACATGCACATTCTGCTTGCCTCTTTGAGGTCTGTAGATGTGGTAGCCTCACCGAGTCCTTGGGCTGAGGTGAGTGCAGAATTGTAATTGTGATGTGCCTCTCAAGAGGGGTAAAACGGGGCAGGAGGCTCCTTGCACTCTCCCTCAGTTATGCACAATTGTATGGCAGGGTATTGTCCAACTGCTAAACTGAAAAACTATGTCTCAAAAACCATGTTTCAGGCATTTTGTCTTATACCAGCTGCCTTGGTTATAAGTTCAGCCTGCTTTGTGGCAATAAATGAGCTTCTCTTAATTTCTGGATTTTAAAAACAATTTTTTTAAATCCATGCGTTGCAACGACCAACTTTATTAAAAATATGGTAGGATATGCTGATAGTCTGTGAAGACATTATGCTAAGAAATGTAATTTGATCTAAATGCTGACTCTTTAGAGAACCGTCACTTAATGAAAAGAAAAGAGGTGTTCAAATGCCAAATAAATGGTATTAGAAATTGAAAATATCATACTGTTCTCCTGGCAGATCAGTCACTGTTATGATCACTTGAGAAAATTGTTACAAGATTCTGTCTCTTAATACAGGGGGAGAAAGGAGCTCCTGGTTTGACGGGCTTTCCAGGAGAACCAGGATTTCCAGGATCCCAGGTGAATATTAACATTCATCTAGGTCAGGAGTTCTCAAACTTCATTGCACTGTGACCCCCTTCTGACAACAAAAATTACTACGTGACCCTAGGAGGGGGGATTGAAGCCTGAGCCCACATGAGCCCCACTGCCCTAGGCATGGGGGCCAATGCCAAAGCCTGGTGGGGCCAAAACTGAAGCCCTTGGGCTTCTGCCCTAGGCGGGGGGCCTATAACCTGAGCCCTGCCACCCAGGGCTGAAGCCCTCAGGCTTTGGCTTTGACCCCGGGTGGTAGGCTTTGGGCTTTGGCCCTGGGCAATGGGGCTTTGGCCCCGGGCCCCAGCAAGTCCATTGCCAGCCCTGGCAACCCCATTAAAACGGGGTCATGACCCACTTTGAGGTCCCGACCCACAGTTTGAGAACCGCTGATCTAGGTATTTTCGAGGAGAAGGAGGACTTGAAATACAAAGGAGAAATGCAATAGTCTATGTCCAAAAATCATATGACCCAGTGTCCATACTCACACAAAGCTTAGTCCTGCCTTGAGTGCAGGGAACTGGACTAAATTACCTCTCGAGGTCCCTACCAGTTCTATGATTCTATAAAGCACAGTCAACATGTGAGTGAATATATTGTTGGTGGCTGTGAAGCACTGGCAGCATTGGTTTGAGTCAGGCATAGCATAGTAAGGCAGACACAGTGTAACCCTCCCCTCACAGCTCTGCCTTTTGTGGCTTGCAACACCTCTGATGTTCCAGTCCTGCCCTTCTGTTGAGCAAATACTGCCCAAGTATGCCTCCTATCTAGATCTGGACTTCTGACCACAGTTTTCTGTGGCCCAGATTGGAAGCCTCTTCCTCGCGTTGATGAGTAATCCAGTGAAATAGCTTGTGGAACCAGAGTGAGTAAGGGATTCACAATTTGGCCCCGTGTGATTTTTAGACGTATGTTAGATCCCTGCATGGTAAATATGGATATAGATTCACTCTTGCAGGTACAAGGGCTGCAAATTGAAGAAACTGTATTGGGGATTTCCTTGAAGCTAACAGCTGGGGAGGCAGCTGCACCAGAGGGCCATCCCATGGGTGCGAATCCACATCCTTCTCAGCAAACCTATCTCATCCCCTCCAAATTGCCCCATCTTCTGACTGCCAGATGCTGGGACTGGACGTCAGGGGATGGATCGCTTGATAATTGCCCTGTTCTGTTTATTCCCTTCAGGACATCTGGTATTGGCCACTGTCAGAAGACAGGATACTGGGCTGGATGGACCATTGGTCTGACCCAGCATGTCCCTTCTTATGTTCTTGCGTGCACCTGGACCTCTTCAGCAGGAAGGGACTTGGGGGTAGCTGAACTCCTGTTCTTGACTGACTGTTTGCTATGGGAACCCAGTGTCTGTAGCTGTGTGTGCTAGAACTGACTGATTACTTTTTCTTTACATTTGTAATGCTTTGTGTTTTGCTTTGGTGGGGGGTCCTGGTACCACCGGGGACCTTTGCTGACATCTTAGTAGCCTCCCTTGAGGGTATCTTGCCATCTGGACAGGATTCCTCCCATCCTTCCCCCTACAGATCTCCCTAGTCCTCCCTGCTCTTCCTCCCCCCTCATCTCCCGTATGCAGCTGGAGAGTAGCTGTGCCCTTGAATCTTTGTTTCCCTGTATGTAAAATGGGGAGAATACCTCTCACACTGTGATATAAGGATGAATCAGGTGTTGTTTTAAGAGCACTTTCAAGACATAAAGCCTATATAAAGGGCTAATCGGTGTTATTTCATAAGACAGGGTATTTAATATATGCATTTGTGTGTTAACTGGATTTTCTGTCATCTAACATACCTTCTAGGGAGAAAGAAGAATTGCAGGTGTCAAAGGAGAGAAAGGAAGTGAAGGAAATAAAGGTCTTCAGGTAAAAATACTGTGTGAAGTTCATTTAGTGTTCTACTCACTGTGTGTGTAACCAGTAGGAGACTTCCATTTTTACTGCTGTTTTACTGCATTCTTTGTTTCAAAATTCCTGTGCAGTGTATCATGCTATTCTGTCAGAGAGAAATGTATTCGTAAGAGGCTAAAGGAATTTTAAACATCTCAGAGCAATGCTAAACTGTTTTACATTATAAGGAAAAAAAATCTGCAATAGGTATATAAAAATTCGTTTATATTCTGTCATGACCCACCAGTTTATTTAAGGGTACAGGAGCGTGTGTGTGTGTGTGTGTGTGTGGGTTTGCATAAATATTGCTAAACATAGATTAAAATAATGGTTTTAAGATTGTAAAATGAACTACTCAAGAGTTAGAAAATAACAGAACTTTTGCTTTATGATAGTGTTTAATTAAATGACATACAACTATGAGACTCGGGAAGCTGTAACTGGTACCTTGAGAGCCACAGAAACTGCACCACTGAGTCTGAACCACGGTACAGCCACCGAATCTGGACCCATCTACTAGATAATTTAACAAGAAAGCTATCCAAATCTTCTTCCTGCTCTCCATTTGGCAGGCGGAGCAATTATCAGTTTGATTTTTCTAGGCTGGGTTTTTCAAACGTTGGGGGGGAAATTCCCATTGAAATCAATGGGATGAGAGGTGCTGAGTACTTTTAAAATCTCACCTAACATTTATATTTGCTTAGTTGCCGTATTTTCCTTTCTCTTGGCAGTACTGTCTAAAAGAAATGTCTGATTCTGTTGCTCTCTTTGCTTTTTTGTATTTGGCACTTTGCATCTTAACTGAGCAGCTATATTTTGCATGTTTCCAAAGTATTTATGGTCAATTTACCATACAGAGAGGCTAGATTCCTAATTTCTTCCAGGATTGTCTTTATTTCTGACAAGTTGCCACCTTTCTTGTGACCAGAATCTCTGGAAAACCGTTGCACTCAAAGAGCTAGGCACACCGAGTTTCAACAATAGAAGAAACTGTGTTAGGGAGTTCCCTGAAGCTAACAATGGGTCTTCTCCTGATTCTCTCGTGTAAACTTCCTTCAAGCCATATATGTTGTTTGGGTAGATTTGTGTTCGAAAGATGTGGCCACTGTGACAAAATAAAAAAAGGAGACAAAATTCTGCTTCTGTTTATGATGGGAGTGGGGAACTCCCATTGAAATCACTATGATCCATATAAACCTGCTACAAAGCAGTGGAGATTGTATCCACGTAACTAAAGACAGAATTAGGCCGTTTTGGTTTATATATGACTAATATAGAGACTGTGTGGATGAGAAGCCAGTAGTAACTTTGTCTGGATTATTTTTTTTTATGAACGAAGAATAGGTTTTAAGTCTACAGTATAATCACTTTATGAACACGTCTCTATTTGTCTGGAATTGAGAAAGCAACGTTTGATGGATACTGAAAAAATGTTCTGTACCAGTCAAACTAGTGAATGGCCTTCATCTTGTACAATGTTGCTGCCATGCTGGTAGGAAAATAAATGTTTGGTCTAGACTTGAAGCAAAGAATCTAAATGTTATTGATGTTGACTGCTTTTGCTGCCTGCCAGATGTCTATGGGAAAAGCACAGGTGGCACAGTTGAGACTAGATTCTTGTCATTCTACATGAAGTGCTAATGTGGTGGTGTATGTTGAAACTGGGCCATTGAACATCATTATATGGTTGTTACAAGTTGCAAAAAGAAGCAAAGTGATTTGTTTGGTTTTTTTCCCCAAATTCTCACTAAGTATCATATGTTCATTTAATTTCAGGGTGAACTGGGAGCTGCAGGTCCAAAAGGGAGTCCTGGTAGTCCTGGAATGAGAGGAAATAAAGTAGGTTTCATTCCTTTAACCACTTTTGTTGTTGTTTTAAAAGTTAATTTGTTTGTTCCCACCTGTAGATCTTGCCTTTGAGCCTGCTCCTGAAACAATCATTCAGGCAAAAGTCAATGGAAGGTTTTTTTTGAACGACTTCAGGTCTTTGACGTCAGTGGCAGCTGTATGCACAGTTCAAGAGCAGGGCATAATCATAAGTAAGGCTACGTTTCAGTCATGAGTATTTTTAGTAAAAGTCATGGACAGGTCACAGGCAGTAAACAAAAATTCTCAGCCCGTGACCCGTCCATGACTTTTACTATATACTCCTAACTAAATCTTTGTCTGGGGGTGCTGCGGGCGCTCTGGGGGGGGGGTGAGGGGGCCACAGGAGCTGGGAGGGGGGTGGCCAGGCTACCCTGCTGGGGCTGAGGAGGATACGGGCGGTGGTGGCAGCACACGGCCCAGGACCCCCGCTGGTGTTGTGGGGAAGGTGGGTGGTGGCGGCACACAGCCCGGGACCCCCACTGCTGTTGGGGGTGTGGGGGAGGTGGTGCATGGCCTGTGATTCCCTCTGGCACTGGGGGAGGGGGTTGGCCAGGCTGCAGGCTCCCTACCTGGCTCTGACAGGCAGGCCCTTGCAGCTCCTAGGGGAGGGACGTCCAGGCAGGCTCCGTGTGCTGCTCCTGCCACAAGCGCTGGATCCACAGCTCCCATTGGCTGGAAATAGCAGCCAGTGGAGCTGCTGGGGTGGTGCCTGCGGGCACAGGCACCATAGGCGGCGAGTTAGATGGGCTCATGGTGCCCGGGTTCCAGCAATATTCAGGGCCTGGGAGCCCAGCTACCAAGGTTCAGGGCCGGGTCTGTCCCCTGGCCCCGCCTGCCCACGCGCCTCCCCCGAGTGTCCCCTGGCACCTACTTGCTGCCCCCGCTCACCTTCCCAGGTCCCTGGAGCAGATCATCCCTGTGTCTGCCTGCAGCTACATGCCGCCACAGAGTCCTAGTGCCCCCCCACCAATATAGCCATGGCAGGCTGACCCTGAGCCTGCCCTTCCCCCTCAGACCCTTTCATTTTCCAATGAGACCCTCCACAGCACAGGGGGGCCCCCTGCCTACAGTCACCGCTCCTGCCCCACGCTGGACATGGGGCAGACCCAACTCCCAACCCCACTGAGGTTACAGTGAGGGGCAGCAGCAGGGGAGGAGGCGCACATGTGATAGCAGCCCTCGCCCTCCCCCTCCCCGGCACCCACCACAGGGGAGACAAGGGGGCTTCCTGTACCTGAGAGGGGCGCTAGGAGCACATGCAGTGACAGTGGTGCAAGGTGAGTGTGGTGCAGAGGGGAAGTGTGGGGGGGGCCTCACCCGGAGCTTGCTTCTGCCTGTGGGGAGAGGGCTCTCTGGCCCTTGCCCCGGGGCAGCCTGTCTGCACCCCAAACTCCTCATCCCCAGCCCTGTCCCACCCCAGAGCCCTCACCCCCTGCACCTCAACCCTCTGCCCCAGCCCTGAGCCCCTCCCACACCCCAAACCCCTCATCCACAGCCCTCACCCCTGCACCCCAGCCCTCTGCCTCAGCCCCTCCCACACCCCAAACCCCTCATCACCAGCCCCACCCCAGAGCCCTCACATTTTTACATTATTTTAAAAAATATACAGTAACTCCTCACTTAATGTTGTAGTTAGGGTGACCAGACATCCCAATATTATCAGGACAGAACGCCACCCTAGGCACCTGCCATCCCGGGAAGTGCAGCGAGCCGGCGTAGCTGCGAGCTGGGGGAGAAGCCTGCCCCGAAGTGGCGGCGCAGCGCCACTGAGGGAGCTGCCGCTGCCTGGCTCCAGGTGGCTGGAGGGGGCCCCGGCACCGCCCTACCCCGCAGACCACGTAGCTCCGCTCCCCACTCACCACGCGGACTCTGTTCAGTGCTGGACTCTGTGCACGCCAACGGAGTAAATATCTCTCCTGCCCCCGCCATGCTGCCCCCACGCGGCCGCCATGCCTGGGCCGCTGTCCGACAGCAGCCATGACCCAACGAGGGCATTTGGCCGGGGATTGCAGCTTGCAGCGGCTGGAGGCGGAGAGGGCACCGAGGGGTCCATAGCAGAGAGCAGGGGCCTTGATGTGGGGCAGTTTCCCATGTGCCCCCCAACTATCTCCCGCAGCGGGGGTGGGGGTGGTTATAATGCCAGGCGGGAGAGTCAGTGGCCACTCTGGGTGAGTGTGCACCGCAGTTTAAGCGCAGGGTTAGTGGGATTTGAGTCAGCTGAGCTGTGTTAGGGAGCCCTGGGCTTAGGGTGACCGAAGGTCTTATATAGGCAATTATTCCCCTATATTAATCACCCCACCCCAAAAAAAAAGTGTCCTGATTTTTTTACACTTGCTATCTGGTCACCCTAGTTGTAGTTTTGTTCCTGAAAAATGCTACTTTAAGTGAAACTATGTTAAGCGAATCCAATTTCCCCATAAGAATTAATGTAAATGGGGGGTTAGGTTCCAGGGATTTTTTTTTTTGCCAGACAAAAGACTGTATTTTATATATATATACTCAGTATAAGTGTTAAACAAACAATTTAATACTGTACACAGCAATGATGATTGGGAAGCTTGGTTTAGGTGGAAGTCAGGTGGTGGGCTATTTTCCAAGATATGCCTTACTGCTAAATGATGAACTAGCACTTGGCTGAGCCCTCAATGGTGAACACATTTGTTGTTAATGCAGCCTCACACTCTATAAGGCAGCAGGAATGGAGGGGGAGGGAGGAAGACAGCATGAGAGAGAGAGACTGTGTGTGTGTGCGTGTGAGAGAGAGAGAGAAATTTTGAGACCGCTGCTGCTGCCAGCAAGCTCTGTGGAGATGGGGGGGGGGGGGCAGGAACGGGGGAGGGGGACACACTGACAACAGCACCCCTCTTCCCCCTCCCCTGCGCATAGGGTGACCAGACAGCAAGTGTGAAAAATCAGGACAGGGGGTGAGGGATAATAGGAGCCTATATATGAAAAAGACCTCAAAATCAGGACTGTCCCTATAAAATCGAGACATCTGGTCACCCTACCTGCACAGCAAGCAGGAGGCTCCCGGAGCAGCTCCAAGGCAGAGGGCAGGAACAGCACAGGGCAGTGGATTGGAGGGACAGCTGAACTGCCCAGCAATTGATAGCCTGCTGGGCGGCAGCTGCACAGGGAACTTAGGGGAGCTGATAAGGGGGTCTGTTGGCCCAACCTTGTTCCAACCTCCCACCAGCTAGCTTCAATGGGTTGCTCTTTCTGCAAGCAGTGGACAAAGCAGGCGGCTGCCAAACAACACTATAAGGGAGCATTGGGCAACTTTTAAATGAGCATTTTCTCTAATTCAGAGGTTCTCAAACTGTGGTCCATGGGACACCAGTGGTCCGCGAGCTCCATTCAGGTGGTCCGCGGATAGTTCCCTCTAAGGTGCACTTCTGGGCGGCCGCACATGAGAGAATGAAGGGCCACCCACCTAATTAGTGGAGCCACACAGGCGTGGCTCCTCTAATTAGGTGCCTGGACCCTGGAGAAGATGCACGTGTAAGGTGAGGTGGTGGTCTTGGGGGGGAATAGGGAGTAGGTAGGAGGGGGCAGTGGTGTGAGAAGAGGGGGTGGGAGGAATTTGGGATGTGCAGGGCTATGGTGGCCAGAGAAAGAGGCTCAGGGCTGCAGCTGCAGGGGAGAGACCCCCTTCTTTCCCAGCTTCAGCTCTGTGGCTGCTGTGGCAGGGGAGAGACCCCATGTCCTTTCCAGCCTGAGCTCAGGGGCTGCTGTGGTGGGGGAGAAAGGGAGAGGCCCACCCTTCTTCCCAATCCCAGCTTGCAGGCTGCTGTGGCAGGGGGGAGAGGCCACATCCATCGCATTAGAAAGATTAAGACTACTGATATTAAAATATGAGTTGTGTGCTTTTATGTGTAGAACAAAAAAGTTAATTATTATTGGGGGGGTTATATAGCACTTTTATCTTTACAATAGTTAGCTTTACAAAAGCGCTTTACGATAGTTAGCTAATGGTACATACATCATTTGGAAAGATCATTAAGTGGTCTGCCAAGACCCTCAGCAATTTTCAAGTGGTCTGTGGAAAAAAAAGTTTGAGAGCCACTGCTCTAATTGATTAGCAACGTAACAACAAAACAACGTTAACTGGGACGACTTTAAGTAAGGAGTTAAGTGAGGTGTTAGATTGGCTTACAAGGCAGGTGTGGGGGGGAGGGGGCGATATGGGACTTGGACCTGTACTGGGCACCACCAAAAATTATACAAACCTGCCGCCCCTGCTGGCAGCGCCCGGAGCCCCCTGGTCCTTCTGCCTAGAAGCTGCAGGGACATGCCAGTGGGAGCCGGGGAGCGCCCCCACACTAAGGTAAGTGCCGCCCTGCACCCCAACCCCTTGCCCCAGCCCTGAGCCCCTTCCCACACACCCAAACTGCTGCTGCTGGCGGCCTAGGGGCTGCCCTGAGCCAGCCACACTGTCTACTGCAGAAGTTACAGAGGTCACGGAAAGTCATGGTATCTGTGACTTCCATGACCTTCATGACAGACACGCACCCTTAATCATAAGTAATTAAGTGAGATTTACTGTTTATATTTATATTTAGGATTGTAGCTTCTACAGTATTCTTAAAATCAGTTGGATAGAAGATTAATCAGGCTCTGTGGGTTTAAAAGATATTACTTACAAGTCTGAGATCATATTAATTGCATTTAACAGGGAGAATATGGTGATCCTGGAGCGACGGGACCAAGAGGGCCACCAGGTCAACGGGGAATTCAGGTTTGTGTTTTATTCTCTCCATGTGCAGTGCATGGCCAAAATCTAGTCCTTAATTTATAAATTGCCAATCCTGTCACTTCTCTCTGTCCTCCTGACATTTGGGTTGCTACACAGAGACTTAATATAGACATTAATAGCTGGAGTAAAGCACAGACAGAAAAAACAGATTTAAATATAACTGTCTATTCACAGGGAGAAGATGGTGCTGCTGGTTATGGTGGACCAGGAAAGAAAGGAGCAAAGGTAAACATGGAAAAAGGAAAAAGAAATGTAAACTCTTAACTTGTTTTTACATTATTTTAGTGAGAGCGAAAACTGCAGGGGAAAAAAAAGTTGTTTCATTATCATCTCTAATGTAAATCCTGCAATCTGATTCACACAGACAGACTTCTGCACTCACTGACTTCGCAGGGGCTCTATAAAAATCCACAGTACGGATCATATTGTAAGATTAGGGCCATAGGTTGTAAAGTCATTGGGTGTGTGTGTGTGTGGGGGGGGGGATTGTTTTTATTTGTCTAGCAATTGCCATGTGTGTCTATGGCAACGTATAAACATTAGAAAATAAGTTATAAACTCTTAAAATTAGAGTAAAAGGTAAAAATATAATAGTAATAATAACCCTAATTATTTATTGGAGCATTATTTTAATATTGTTACTGTTACAATAACAACATTTTAATGCTGTCCACACTCCGGAAGATATTGTTCCTGCCCTGAAGGGCTTCCAGTCTGAAAAGACAAGCAACACCTGAAGGATGCAGGAGAGGGATAGAATCAGATTATATATCATTCCGTAGATCTATTTTATATAGCTTAGATACATCTTACAGTTAAATAAGTTCACATTTACATTTATCATTATTTACAAAACCTCTTTTGAAATGAGAGAAAAAATTCTGCCGCACTAAAACTAATCAGAGAATAGTTCTAATTTACTCCAAAAAATGCTTCCAGTCCCCTCTACTCTGAACTGTGAGGTCTAATATTTTGATATATCAAATCTTTCTGTCATAGCCACAGATGCCTGACAGCCTAGTCAGTGCCCGTTCACTGTACAGTTTCTGTCTGTGTTTAGGAAAAACGAGTAAAGTTATCCTGGAGTATTTCATCTTTACATAGTCACTTCTTTTTAATTTATCAATGCAATTAGGAGCACATGACTAGCCCAGTAAAGTACAGTGCTTCTTTATATAAATTTTAAATGATATAAGTCTGAATAAAATAAAGGAGAACGGAACACTTTTGTCCTGGGTAACTACTGCCAGACTCCCTGAACTTCTCCATCCATGTCTTTTAACCCTATTAATGCAAACCTCACCTTAAACTCCCTTCTTCTGGCAAGCTTATCCCACTTTAGTAACATGCTGTCACACCCCTACTGTGCCTCTTGCCATTCCCCCTCCCCAAATACTTCATGTGTTCTAAGGACTTAATCCAGAAAGGTGCTCCCATTGGGAATTTAGGGTAACCCGCACATAGCAGGATTGGGCTCTAAACTTCCTGGTCTGCAGATGTATTTTGGGTGCAATCCAACTCCCATTAAAATCAACGGCAGTCTTTTCATTGACTCAAACAGGAGTTGGATCTGGCCCTTTATGCATCAATTGTATCATTCCGCTTAAATTATAAGCTTCTTCTTCGAGTGCTTGCTCATATCCATTCCATTAGGTGTGTGCGCGCCGCGTGCACGATCGTCGGAAGATTTTCTACCCTAGCAACACCGGCGGGTCGGCTGTGGAGCCCCCTAGAGTGGCGCCTTCATGGCGCTGAATATATACCCCAGCCGACCCGGCGCCCCCTCAGTTCCTTCTTACCGCCCCTGACGGTCGTTGGAACTGTGGAGCGCTGCTTAGCTGTTCTCCACTCTCCCTAGCTTAGTTTGTTGTATCACAGTTATAGTTATAGTTATAGTTATAGTGTTTATAGTTAAATAGTTAAATAGTTTAAAAGTTGTTCTAGTTGTTCTAAGTAGTTCAGGGGATTAAGGGGGTCGTCTCCCCCTTTCTCCCCCGGCCGCGGGGCCAGGCTCATGCCCAACGCTCCCGGCTTCAAGCAGTGCGCCTCCTGCGCTAAGCCTATGCCCACGAGCGACCCGCACGACTCCTGTCTGAAGTGCCTGGGAGAGTCCCATCAAACAGATAAGTGCAAGATCTGTAAGGCCTTCAGACCAAGGACCAAGAAGGAGCGGGACTTTCGGCTCCGGCAACTCCTGATGGAGGCGGCACTTAGTCCGGACGCTCCATCTACAAGTCAGGCCCCGGCACCTAGCACCTCGGTGCGCAGTGCCCCGGCGGCACCGGCTATGACGACCACGCGAGTGGCGTCAGACAAGCCTCCTCGGCACCGGACCTCGTCGGCACCGCAAGCAGTGCCTCGGCGCCGGTCATTATCCCCGGGACATAAAAAAGCCCATAAGACGGGGATATCCGTGCCGAAGACGCCAGCTCCCCCAGTGCCGGGGGTAGAGCCGCGTCCGCCGGTGGAGCACCGGAAACAGGTGCCTCCAGCACCGTCGACTCCGGCGCCGAGGCCGTTGAGTCCGGTGCAGATAGCGTCTCCACCGAGACCGGCGGTGATACCGTGCCTTCCGTCGACTCCAGAGACCTTCGCGGCGGCGAGAGACTTAATAGCTCTCACGGAGCCGGCACCGCCTCAACCACCGGCACCGACTGCACCGTTGACTCGCCCGGTCCAGTCGAGGGGGAAACCTGCCTTGATGCGCCCTCCATCGCAAGGGCTGGAACCTCGGCACCGATCCAGGTCCCGAAGCAGGTCCCCACGCCGCTCGCAGTCCCGGCACCGAATATCGCCTCGGCACCGGTCGTACTCGCGGCCAAGATCTTCTTCGCGGCACCGCTCTACGTCTCGGCACCGCTATGATCGTCGGCACCGATCAACGTCGAGACGTAGTTCTCGGCACCGCTACGGTCGACGCTCGACGTCGAGAGGCCGCTCCCGGCACCGGGCATACTCCAGGTCCTCGTCGAGGTCCAGATCCGACTCCCGGCACCGACGAGGTCATCGGCACCGGTCGCGGTCCCGGCACCGATCGCCGGCACCGCGTAGAGATAGATCATCTCCGGACCGGCACCGTGTGGCACCGCAGCCAATGGGAATCGTCTCGACGCTCTCGGCACCGCCGTGGCCATCGAGATCGGTGTCCCACTCCTCGGAGGACCTCTCGAGATCGGCATACCCCCCTCAGGGGCAAGCCGAGGAACAGGACTTGGGACATTGGCAGGACACGACGGGACCATTCTCATGGCCCATCTCACTGGTCGTTTTGGACCCCGTGGGCGTACCATCAGGCGCAAGGGGCTCCAATTGCTTCGACCTCTCGCTCCGGTCACTCCATCAGAGGGGCCCCGGAGTCCACCATTTCTCGGCCTCCGCCAGGGGGCATGGAGGCTTCTGGGTCCGCACCACCTGACGCCCTGGACCCAGGCACAGGTGATGCTCCAGCCCAGGAACAGGGAGACCAGGACCAGCCCTTGGATCCTGTTCCACCGGAGGCATCTTCCTCTTCTTCTCCGGATGAGGCAGTGGCGGGCACATCGTGCACAGGCCCACCTCCAATAGATCTTCGGGCTCACCAGGATCTTCTGCGCAGGATGGCCCGTAATATGGACCTGCAGGCGGAGGAGATAGTGGAGGTGCACGACCCGATCGTGAATATCCTTGGAGCGGATGCCCCATCGAGGGTGGCGTTACCCCTGATCCGCACGATTCAAACGAATGCGGATACGATATGGCAAACTCCTGCCTCTATCCCACCCACAGCGAGAGGGGTGGAAAGGAAATACTTTGTCCCGTCTAAGGACTACGGGTACTTGTATACCCACCCCCAACCGTGTTCACTGGTGGTGGAATCAGTGAACGCACGAGAGCGCCACGGCCAGCAGGCTGCAGCGCCTAAATCAAAAGAGGCTAAGCGGCTCGATTTGTTTGGCCGTAAGGTTTACTCAGCCGGAGGGCTGCAACTTAGAGCGGCGAACCAACAGGCGCTACTGAGCCGCTACAATTTTAACTCCTGGAACTCTATGGGGAAGTTTAAGGAGTTGATTCCCCAAGAGTCCAGGGAAGAGTTTGGAGCCATGGTAGAGGAGGGCAAGAAGGTGGCTCGGACCTCCTTGCAGGCCTCCTTGGACATAGCAGACTCAGCTGCGAGGACCCTGGCTTCGGGTATCGCTATGCGCAGGATCTCCTGGCTTCAGGTTTCGGGTTTGCCTCCGGAGCTGCAGCAAACCCTACAGGATCTGCCCTTTGAGGGACATGGATTGTTCTTGGACAAGACGGACTCTCGCCTGCAGAGCCTCAAGGACTCGAGAACAATCATGCGCTCCCTGGGGATGCATGTTGTGGGCCCTCAGCGCAGACCATTTAGGCCGCAGCCTCAGCGCTTCTACCCCCCCCCCCCGCCTCGTCAGAGACAGGACTCGACCCGGAGGCGAGGGCGAGGTGGTAGAAGAAGGTGGACCGGCCCTCAACCCGGCCAAAACCAAGGGCCACCTAGACCACCTTCAGGCCCCAGGCAGAACTTTTGAAGGTGCGGTCGAGGACGGCGCCCCAGTCATCCCCCAGGATCCAGCCCCCTCCTTCCGGGATCGCCTCTCCCACTTCCACCGTGCTTGGTCCCTTATAACTTCGGACCGCTGGGTCCTCCGCACGGTGGAGAAGGGATACGCTATCCAGTTTTCTTCTATCCCCCCCTCCCACTCCCCTTCCCCGTCCCTCTTCAGGGACCCTTCTCACGAGCAACTTCTTATACAGGAGGTTTCTACCCTCCTGGCCATGGGGGCCATAGAGGAGGTTCCGATAGAGTTAAGGGGCAGGGGATTTTATTCCCGTTACTTCCTGATCCCCAAGTCCAAAGGAGGTCTGCGGCCCATCTTGGACTTGCGCGGACTCAACAAATTCGTAGTAAAGTTGAAGTTCCGCATGATCTCTTTGGGGGCCATTATCCCTTCCCTCGATCCTGGAGACTGGTTCGCCGCCCTCGACATGAAAGACGCATACTTTCACATCTCAATTTACCCACCTCACAGACGCTTCCTGCGATTCGTGGTAAACACGGTGCACTACCAATTTGCAGTCCTTCCTTTCGGCCTATCCTCGGCCCCAAGAGTGTTCACGAAATGTATGGCTGTCGTGGCAGCGTACCTTCGTCGGCAGGAGATACAGGTGTTCCCGTACCTAGACGACTGGCTGGTACGCGGTCGCACCAAAGAGCAAGTTCAAGCTCACGTCCACAGAATAGTGCACACATTCAACGAGTTGGGCATCCTACTCAACAAGGACAAATCCACTCTAGAACCTACCCAGAGAATAGATTTCATCGGCGCAGTTCTAGACTCCAGACGTGCACAAGCCATCCTGCCAGACAACCGCTTTGGCACCATCACGAGCCTCATTCAAGGGCTACAGGCCTTCCCAACTACCACGGTGAGGTCGTGCCTTACCCTGCTGGGTCACATGGCTTCCTGCACGTACGTAACCAGGCATGCCAGACTTCGGCTTCGCCCACTCCAGACCTGGGTGTCATCAATATACCGTCCACATCGGGACAGCCTGAACATGGTGGTCACGGTCCCGAACTCGGTCCTGACCTCCCTCACCTGGTGGCTAGATCACAATGTGGTCTGCGAAGGGATGCCATTTCACGCCCCACAACCCTCTCTGCATCTGGTCACAGACGCTTCATCTCTGGGTTGGGGCGCCCATCTCAACGAACACCATACCCAGGGCCTGTGGACTGCACCCCAGTTAGCCCTGCACATCAATGTTCGGGAGCTGATGGCGGTGCGCCTGGCGTGCCAGGCATTTCTCAATCAGCTACGTGGCCGTTGTGTGTTAGTTCTCATCGACAACACCACGGCCATGTTTTACATCAACAAGCAAGGAGGAGCACGTTCGTCAGTTCTATGCCAAGAGGCCATTCGCCTGTGGGACTTCTGCATCGCCCACTCAATCCATCTCACGGCATCGTTCCTCCCTGGAGTCCAGAACACTCTAGCGGACCGACTCAGCAGGTCCTTCCAGACGCACGAGTGGTCTATCCATCCGGACATCATACATTCCATCTTCCGGAGGTGGGGGTTTCCCCAGATAGACCTGTTTGCATCTCGAGACAACAGGAAGTGCCACGTGTTCTGCTCCCTACAAGGTCGAGCTCCGGGCTCCCTCTCGGATGCGTTTCTCCTTCCCTGGAAAGACCACCTGTTTTATGCCTTCCCTCCGTTTCCTCTGGTCCACAAGGTACTGCTCAAATTGCGCAGAGACCAGGCACAGGTAATTCTGATCGCTCCAGCGTGGCCGAGACAACATTGGTACACCACACTGTTGGAACTCTCGGTTCAAACACCGATCCCGTTTCCATTATGTCCGGATCTCATTTCTCAGGACCACGGTCGGCTGCGTCACCCCGACCTGCAATCACTCCACCTCACAGCGTGGCTGCTCCATGGTTCATCCAGGCAGAGCGGCAATGCTCGCACTCTGTCCAACAGATTCTGCTGAGCAGTAGGAAGCCCTCAACACGGACTACGTACCTGGCCAAGTGGAAACGGTTCTCATGTTGGTGCGAACAACGAGCCACGCCCCCGTTGCAGGCACCTATTCCTCTCATATTGGAATATCTCCTCTCCCTAAAACAGCAAGGGTTGGCGATATCTTCAATTAGAGTTCACCTGGCTGCTATATCAGCCTTTCACCCAGAGGAATTCACGTCCTCGGTATTCTCTAACCCGATGGTCGTTAGATTCCTCAAGGGCTTAGACCGGACGTACCCACAACAGCGTCAGCCCGTCCCGACGTGGGACCTTAATCTGGTTCTCTCCAGACTGACATGTCCTCCATTTGAACCACTAGCCACCTGTTCACTTTTGTATCTATCCTGGAAGACAGCCTTCCTCGTAGCCATTACCTCAGCAAGGCGCGTTTCTGAACTCAGGGCGCTTACATCCGAGCCCCCTTATACAGTTTTCCATAAGGATAAAGTGCAGCTTCGTCCACATCCTGCCTTTCTCCCTAAGGTGGTTTCTCCATTTCATATCAACCAGGACATATTTCTCCCGGTCTTTTATCCCAAACCACATGCCACTCGCCAGGATCAACGTTTGCATTCCCTGGACGTACGAAGGGCCCTGGCCTTCTATATTGACCGCACAAAGCACTTTAGAAAGACGACGCAACTCTTCGTTGCAGTGGCCGACCGAATGAAAGGCTCACCGGTCTCCTCACAACGCCTATCCTCCTGGATTACCTCTTGCATCCGGACTTGCTATGACCTGGCAGGCGTCTCAGCACCGCACCTCACCGCTCACTCCACGAGGGCCCAAGCCTCCTCGACTGCTTTCCTGGCACATGTTCCGATACAGGACATTTGTAGAGCGGCGGTTTGGTCATCAGTCCACACGTTTACAGCTCACTATGCACTAGTGCAGCAGTCCAGAGACGATGCTGCATTCGGGTCAGCGGTTTTGCACACAGCAATGTCTCACTCCGACCCCACCACCTAAGTTGGGCTTGGGAGTCACCTAATGGAATGGATATGAGCAAGCACTCGAAGAAGAAAAGACGGTTACTCACCGTTGTAACTGTTGTTCTTCGAGATGTGTTGCTCATATCCATTCCAAACCCGCCCCCCGTCCCCACTGTCGGAGTAGCCGGCAAGAAGGAACTGAGGGGGCGCCGGGTCGGCTGGGGTATATATTCAGCGCCATGAAGGCGCCACTCTAGGGGGCTCCACAGCTGACCCGCCGGTGTTGCTAGGGTAGAAAATCTTCCGACGATCGTGCACGCGGCGCGCACACACCTAATGGAATGGATATGAGCAACACATCTCGAAGAACAACAGTTACAACGGTGAGTAACCGTCTTTTCTTGCATCAGGGCAGTGTCGTCTTCTGCATTTTGTATAATCCATGTTAGCACCTCAAAAAAAGAATAGATAGCAACAATAATACTGTTTTCCAGCACATTGCCAGTTTTACTGCTTATTATTTATTGGGTTATGTGTCTGATTCTGAAAAGTCAAATATAGTAGAAAAAACTGAGTAGAAATATCAATGTGATGATAATTTTATCTTATTTACTGTAAATAACAGGGACAAGGAGGATTCACGGGAGATATTGGACAGAAGGTATCGTACTTCACATTAATGTTGTAGCTTTCTGATCAATAGACTTGAGTCTCCCCTCCATTACACCACTTTTGCACCAACAGAACTCTGCTGCAGTTAACAATTATATTGGCATAAAATCAAGATAAAAGAGTGGAGACTTTAAGGATGGAAATAAGTTCCAATGGTAGAATAAAAGAAACATTCTTGATGTTTCATAGGAAGAAAGTTCTGATTTATCTGTCAACATCTGAAATTCTTTGATACTAAAGGGTTAAAAAAATTCTTGTCTGGTCACCATATTGCTTGGAAATTTTAAACTGTTTTTAAATTTATCAATTTTAATTAGTGTGTCATTTCTGAGATTGTTGGTGGAGTCAAATCTTACATTTAGAAATCTGCTGAAATAGTCTCTGGGAACATAATTCTCTAAATCTAGGAATAGCTATGTGTTGTGCCTGCAGGTTTAGGAGTATGTGTCCCACTTCTTCCTGTCAGTAACGTGGAGCAGGTAGCAGATCATGTCAGCAGTTACAAAGCACAGTTATCCAAAGAAAGTGCCGGAAAAAATCCCCAGATAATATCTTGCACAGCCTTAGATGCACTTTTGCATTTTGTCTTGTAGTGTTGTATATGAAGCTGTGTGTGATATACATAGTCTATTGAAGCTATGTGTATGAAAAATACACTATTAACTAGACTTTTGTGCTGTGCGTTACATATGAAGTATGACATCAATGTATTGCGTAAGTGATGGTGAAAAGATGCTGATATCTACGTATAGACCAACTAAATTCATTGCCTCATCTCCTGAATTACACATAAATTACAGGTTGAAAAATAATGTATAGTAGTACCTGGCTGATTAAATTATTAAAATTACACATTTTGGGGAGAAATTAGCCATTCTGACATATTAAAAGGCTCCAGTTTTTTTAAATGTCAGCCCTAAAAGCAAGTCTGACATGCTCATCCTTAACTATTAGCAGTTGTTTGCAATTGTAAAACCAAACACCAAAAGTCATGTACTGCTGATGTTGCTTCTTTGAGGGAGAATATATAAAACCAGAAAGAATACATGGGGATCCTGTAGGCCTAACTAGTCACTGTAAGGTAAAAAGACAAGTTGTTTCTTCCATTCTTTTGTTTTCACTGCAGAATGTGTTTCTGGTGATACTTTAATTGCTCTAGAGTTGAATCAGGGTGAGGAAAGATGACTTTATGCCACCTTTCTACTCTTCTGATCAGTTGTGTCCGAAGGTAACTAGGAGCAGGCTAAGGGCTACTCTAAGGTCTCAATCCTTCTCCCGTTGACTTCAATGGTGCCAGATTGTTTTATCCTCTGCTGCACTGACAGGAATAATCTCCTCCGACAGAGATCACCAGAACATGACCATACTCCACCGTACATCTTGCGCTCCCCTGACAAACACCCTGTCCTGAGGGAAGTAGCTGATATATTGCCAGTTACTTCCACTTTATACCACCAGGGGACTCTCCTGCTCTAGGGTTATCGTCCAACAGCCCTATTAGGATAGCTCTCCAGCTAGTTGGTTCTCTTTTGAGCTGCTCAAAGGAGCCAGAGAGGGCTGAGTGTCTGGTGCTGGGAGTCTAAATATAGTAAGGAGCTATTTGGTCCACACCAATAATCTTGCACAACTGGGAATTAACATAGTAAAATAGTCAGCGCGGTGTGCTGTACTTTATAAACTTTCTCACAGGTAGATGCCAAAATAAACCTGGCACAAAGAGCATTTTGACATCTTCTTTTTAATTTTAGCAGTGCAAAACAGAGTTTTCAGTGGAAGGACCAATGAAAAATAATGTTAAAAAAGTTAAAAAGTTCTTACATCTCCTCTATGACTCTTATACAGTAATAATATGCAATATTGATCAATTGCTTCATTTAATTAAAACTTAACTAAAATAAAGACGGTATTGGGCCAACATCCAATTAAATTATAGAAGGCCTGAGCTGAAAAATTCAAAACAGGATCTCAGGTTTTGGTTCAGCCCATAGTAGAGATAGAGACCAGCTGTGAAATTTGGATCCTTATCTGGGTTTGCATTGTGAACTTGTCTCCTCAAAGTTCAGACATGTTTCAGATCCAGACTTTAGTTTGGGTCCATCTCTAAAAAAATCAATATATTTCCAAAGCAATTAGGTTAGGGACAAATCACCCCTTGCATTGCTGCGGGCACAGAGGCTGTGACCACAGCCAGACCAACAAGGTTTCACTGCACAGGGGCTGTGACAGGATATGAGGAGTGTATGCTGAGGTCTGCATCCCAATACTGAGAAGTCCCTAATAAGTTCTCAAGCAGCAATTTTCTTACTTTACCTATCTGTAAATGTCTGTTATTGATGGAAATATTTTTTTTAGTCAGTTTGTGTATGTACAGAGAAATTAACATTTACCAAAATTTACATATATAAATCGAATCCTTCCAAGTTATGAAGCTGGTATTTGGGGTGAACGTAGGCTGGGGGGGAGGGCACAGAGGGTCTGCGTTTAGGACCATTATATGTTAACAAAAAACATCATCAGTAGAGTGTTAGCATATTAAATAGATAAACACTTCCATATGGAAAGAATAAGAACTTAAATATTCCCCATTGACTCAGCAAAATGTGTATTTTCTGAAAGAATCATTTTGGTGCAGGGGGTGGGTGGGAGGGAGAGACCACACACAGTGCTACTTGTGTATATTTTTGTATATTCCTATTTCATATCAGTCTTTGCGCTCTGAAAAGCGAGATGTATGAATGGAGGAATAAACAGCAAGAACCATTCCTTGAGTTATTCACACTTTTGTTTTAATGAATATCCATTTTCACATTTTAATTTTGCTGTTTCCAATTAATTAGGGTGAAATTGGAGAAACAGGATTTCCAGGAGAACTTGGACCAATAGGAATCAAAGGACAAAGGGCAAGCACCTTTTTATGAATATTGATTTGTCTTGAGATTGGCTTGTTGTTAATGCAGAAATCACATGTAATTTTTCCTGCCCAGGTGATAGAAATCTGTTTTAAATGGATATCTTTTAACATGCTGAATTTATGTGTATTACATCTGTTGTAAGCACAATAGTCCAGATCCCGCACTCAGTTGCAGTTGCTTTGTACACCACTAGCAAGTCTAAAACTGGTGTAGCCAGCTATGGAAGATCAACCTAGTGCAAGAGGCGGCCTCTAGTGGCCTATAGCTGGATGCCATGTCTGTCTCTTGGGACCAGTGTAATGGGCCACTACCTTACAATATGTGCTAACTACTTATGCTGAACAATCTGTTCCACCATGCAATTTCTGTGACACTGAGAGTAGCTTTCCCAGACTTGAAGAAGAGCTCTGTGTGGCTTGAAAGCTCGTCTCTCTCACCAAGAGAAGTTGGTCCAGTAAAAGTCTGTCTTTGGACCTAGAACTAGATAAATTCATGGAGCATAGGTCCATCAATGGCTATTAGCCAGGATGGGCAGGAATTAAGTCTCTAGCCTCCGTTTGCCAGAAACTGGGAATGGGGGATGGGATGAATCACTTGATAATTACCTGTTCTGTTCATTCCCTCTGGGGCACATGGCATTGGCCACTGCCGGAAGATCCAATACTGGGCTAGATGGACCATAGACCTGACCCAGTGTGGCTGTTCTCTTGTTCTTATGACCAATGGCAACCTGAATAATTTACACTGGAAGACTGGTGTAGCACAGAGCTGGCTCCAAATCAGGGAAACACAACGTCTAATTATTTTATAGAAATCCTGTGGAGGGCTGATGTTATGGGGAAGTCGGTAGAGTGGGCGGGGGCATATTTTGTTGCTGTTTTTACTGGCTGAAACATTAACATTTCTTATTGTATTATGCTCCTTATCAATAGTAAGTTTAATTTTTTCAGGGTTGCTAGAGCTCGTATAAGTGGTTTTTATATTTTAAATTGTAATGATACATGAGTTACTTCAGTTACTATTTTGAAAGAATCTGATAGATGGCTAAGTCTTCTTCATTTAATAGGCCAAGGTAAACAAAACACTTCTTTTGGGGCAACTGTTTCCTGTTTAACTGTGTTTTCAGCTCCTCTGACAAAGGAAGGGCAAAGTCGTAGTAGTAGTTTTGTATTCTAAGTTAGCCATGCAAATTGCTAACCTTTTTCAACTCTTGTTTTTGTAATTATCACACTATGACTTGGTTTTTTTCCTCACTTCAGACTGATCTTGCTCCCTCTGAAATCAGAGACTTTTGACTTTAATGTCAATGGGAGCTGGATTGGGTCCTTGACGTCGTCGTCGTCTTCTTTTTTTTTTTATACATGTAAAATGTTATTGGTTAGATATTACACGTGACATGGTGCCCATTATCCATTAATTTCTAACACAGGGTAAATTTTTCAAAAGCACCTGAGTGATTTAGGAACCTCAGTTCCATTGAAAGTGGGTGAAACCTTATACCCCCAAAGAATTTAGAGCCTTATAACAATTTTGCCAACTGACGTTAATAAACCAGGAGAGGCAGCATGCCATTGGGGTTATAAATGTATACGTTGTGCTACGGTAGTTTAATTGGTAGCACACTCACTTCTGGGCCAGAAGAAGCTTTTCTGAAATATAGTCCGTTCCCTTGCCAAGGGTCAGGTCCTTGGTCATGCTAAGGTCATGGTCCGCTGCTGGAGCTGTGCAATATGACCTTAAAATGGTGTGCCAGCATGGGAGGAGAACCTTGGACCAGCAGAGCTGGCTATACTTCCGCTGCACTCACCCCTCTGGTGCAGAGGTTGTGTCAGGGATGTCTGAAATTGTTTAGGGGTGCATGGTTAGGGATCGAGGGGGTAGGACACTTTTATGTAGCACTTCCTATCCCAGGATATCAAAGCATTTTACAAATATGAATTAATTTAGCCTCAGTGTCTTTGTGAGGTGTAGGGAAGCAGGCAGGCAAGTGTTGTTCCCATTTTACCATGAGGAAACTGAGTCACAGAGAAGTTAAGTGACTTTCCCAAGGTTATACAGAGTCCATAGTACAGGTGGGAGTAGAATCCCTATCTCGTGAGTGACTGTGCAGTAAGCATTGCTAGCATTCAGCTGAACCACCCAAAGAAAAGCAGTAGTATGCTGCCATCCTATTTTTCTTCTTTTAAAAATGGTTATATGTGAAAATATATAGGGCCTGATTCTCTTCTCACCCAACTATAAATCAGGAGTATATCCGTCGAACTGAATGAGTTAAAGTGGTGTAAAACTGGCATTAATGAAATGGAGAACTGGGCCCTAGAGTAGAGAAGTATGCAATAGTATCATAACTGCTGTATATACCATTTGTAGAGTGTCTGCCTGTCTAATTTATGCCAATATTTCCAGGGTCCTCCAGGTCCTCCTGGTCCAGAGGGATTTCCAGGGGACAAGGGATTTCCAGGACCCAGGGTATGAATTGACCACGTAAAGTGTATGTAATTTTATTTGCATGAAAAGGTACTCCCTTTAAATTTGAAGGTGAGGAGAGGTGATTTTTTTTTCCTGTCTCAGGCTACAGTATGTATTCAATAGTCTAAATCATTAAGACACTCACATTTTGGGGTGCCGGAGGTAGGTATATTGTAAGCTACTTGGTTATGTCACTTTGAAAATGCTAATTCTGTGTTTTCGCCAGCAATATGACAATAGGTTTGTGTGATTGTATATCAAATTATGTTACAATACTTTGAACTAAAATTCTAAGGGTCAGATTTTCAGAAAAAAGAGACCCAAAGTCTATGCATGTAACTGTGTGTCCAAATTTTCACTCTACTGCAACTGAGAGCACAAATCAGGTATTTGCTTGTGCAGATGACTATTTAGATACCCAAATCTAATTTTGCATGCAAATCTAGACAACTATTTAAATGCCTAATTGTACTTAAAATGTAGTTGCAACCTTTTTTCATTTGGACCTTGGGCCTCTCGTGAAAACTGGCAATTAAAGAACAACACGTGTTGCAACGTTTTTAAAAAATTAGGAACATATATCTTGTTTTTGGAATCTTTTCTATCCAGGTCTGAAGTTTGCAGCTTATGGCTGTTTTCAGAGAATTTTGTAATCAAAGACTGGAGTTAAAAGATCTCAATAAAAGTGAGCTGAGATTTCACTCATCTCAGAAATTGAATCTGGACTCCACTCAAATCTAATTTTTGTTTGTAATCAGTACTTGGGCATAAGCAGCAGTAATGTCACACAAAGATATATTGGACAGATGCTTAGGGGCAGCAACATTACACCTGATTTTCAAAGGTGCTAAGAACTTGGATTCCCATATATATTAATTATTAATTCTTCTCTCTCCCCAAAGCCCATTAAAATAAAATAACTCTGTTTCTGTTTGGGTAACATGATCCCATCATTCTGGAACTTAAATTGCCACCATAGCATAATACATATTAAATGAAAAGAGAGAAAATACATAGTACAGTCAGGTTCTGCTATGATTGTCTTGTTGTACAAGAAATTCTTGCAGTTGAATTTTTAAAATTATCCAGGCAGTTGAAAGCTTTGAATTATCTAGTAATCTACAATCTTGTTCTTATAGGGCGCTAAAGGAACAATGGGACTGCGCCCTCCTCCCGTATGTATCTCTGGCGTGTTTCTATATTCATTATACATTTAGAAATAAACCACTTCATCAGCTAAGAATTCCTTTCTTTCTCCTTGTTTTGTTTCTGTTCTGCAGCCATGTGAAGTCATTGACTATGTGCGTAGACACAGCCGTAAGTACTACATCTTGCTTATAAAATTGTATCACCCAAAGGGTCAGCACTTGAAGTGATATTTTAGGGAAAGAAAATCAAGTTCTAGCGACCACTTCTTTTTCAATTTACAGACTTAACGGCCATTTACATGCAAAAGAGAGAGTTACTGCTTGACAAGTAAAGAGCCTTCATTTCAGAGAGAGTATTTTTAGCTCACAGTAGATCCTTTTTATGATGCTGTTTTAGCTGTGTTTGTACCATGCACTAAGTGAATCGGTGAATGTCTATCGATTCTAGTAATCAGTCGGTAATTCTGCATGATCATTTCTAACATACTTCTCTGATTTTCTTTGAAAGCTCACAAATTACGAAACAAACAAAAAACCCTCTTTTGAAATAGAAGACTATTTTAAATGGCAATAGCTGTTATAGGGATCTGTGTTCCCTTTGTTGTGCATAAAATAGCCTTCATGGAAATTAGGTGCTTGGGGCACTTGGAAAGGACTAGTGTCCATATGAATAATGAAGATGCCCCAAGTGCCCTTAAGGGAAGATCAGGAAGTAAATTACATTAATTTATGTTTATCGATCTTAAATACAGATTATGGACCCTTACTCATGTGACTAATCTTGATCCACAGTGAAAGTTCAGCTGAGCTGGGCTAAGCAGAGAATATTTGAGAAAACATTAGAATGTTTCAGTCCAATGTCTCAAACCATGGAATTTGCCAAAACAAATTCAGGAGTTTGGATAATTTGCTGAGTTGTATCTATTTCTCTGAACTCTGTTAGAAACCAAGGACCATAGACATCCACAATAAGAACATGCAATGCAAATTAAGGGACAGAAGCTGAACTCCCTGTGCACTTAACAACTTCCATTGAAACCACTGAGTGTTTTGCATACACAGGGTATGCTGTAAAATTATAGGTGTGCAATCCATGACACCACAAAAACAACAAGGTGTCTGGTGGTGACTTAGACTAGCAGATTTATTTAGGCATACACTTTTGTGGTTCAAAAACCCACTTTAGATGCATGGAGTGAAAATTACAGATAGAGGCATAAATATATATTAGCACGTGAAGAGAAGGAAGTTACCTTGCAAGTGGAGAACCGATGTTGAAGGCCAATTTAGTCAGGGTGGATGTGGTCCACTCCCAATAATTGAGGAGGAGGTGTCAATACCAAGAGAGGGAAAATTGCTTTTGTAGTGAGCCAGCCACTCCCAGTCCCTATTCCCAGGACACTACATGTTTTCTTTTTTTAAAGAGATTTTAAGATTTTTTTTTTTTTAAACATGCTGTATAGTATTTTTTCCCTTTCTTCTTTAGCTTGTTGGCAGGGTGAGTACTGTTTATTATTATATTGTTGTAACTAAAATCTTAAAATGTATCAATGTGTCTGGGAAGATGGTTTTGGTAAAGACCTCACTTGTGATCTGGAGTTTCACTCCTTTAAGCTCCCCACCTGCTGATAGATCAGCCACTGTTTGTCTCTGGCTAACTAAGCAAAACAACTGTAGTTCTGCAATTCTGTAAAGAGAGCATGCCCCTCATTCCCTGCCCATCATATCACTACTTCTTAATTTGTCAGACTTCTCTTCCAATAGGCATACCCTTTCTGCTTTATTTCCTCATTGATAGCTTGCCCCTGAGCATGCTCTACTGATGCACATTTTAAAATAAATATTCACTCTGCTTTACCTTTTTTTTTTTTTTTTTTTTTTGAGAACTTCAGGTCAGCTAGTTCTGGCTATGTGACTCCCCATTACCTAATATTGTATCTGCAGAGTTCAGTGACTAGATAAGACAACGTAAACTAGAGTTCAGTTGATCCCTATCTTGCTTTTCAGCTACAGCTAGAAAAAAACAAGAAAATAACACTTAGCTCCTGGCCCTGTGTCCTTCTGAGTTATTCTAGTTCCTTTGTGACCTGATGTTCAGAACCTCTGAACATCTGCATTTCCATTCAATGCAGTGGAAGATGTGGATGATCAGCACCTCTGAAATTTAGGCCATTACCATAAAGATACTTATGGTGCATCTCTCTGGATTACTTGCCTTTTAAGCACTAAAACTGTGAATTATGTCACTTACCCTGCAGCCCTCACATGAGTAACTTTTGTGCAGAGATAAAATAAAGGTTTTACCTCCATGGCTCTTTGAGGTTTACTCATGTTTGTGGGAATTGCAGGATGATTTGGCCTTAAAACGTCATTCGTCCTCCTCAATAGCTGAAGTACCTAGCATCTGAGGCAAACTTTGCAAATAAATATACTTTGAGGGGAGATCCCTTGGGAAAACCTACCCCATTGTTTTCTTCTCCTCTCACTCTCAGAAGTTCTCATTCACCTTCTCAGAGTGCTACTTTTATACTCTCAATTTTCAAGATCCTGCTTTGAGTCCTCCACTATGGGATAAAGAGGATTGGACATGTGATTAGAAAGGGGCCATCAGTGCTTCTCTTTAACTGGTCAGAGTGATTGTTGTGTGTGATTGCTGCATCCACAGCAGGAATGAGAAACCAGTATTCTTCCTTTAATCAAGAATTTCTTCACATTGAGTATCAGAGGGGTAGCCGTGTTAGCCTGAATCTGTAAAAAGCAACAGAGGGTCCTGTGGCACCTTTAAGACTAACAGAAGTATTGGAGCATAAGCTTTCGTGGGTGAATGCCCACTTCATCAGACGCCTGATGCGACTGATGAAGTGGGCATTCACCCACGAAAGCTTATGCTCCCAATACTTCTGTTAGTCTTAAAGGTGCCACAGGACCCTCTGTTGCTTTTCACATTGAGTGTCAGCCTTGACAACTATTCACACTTACGAGTTTGCTGTTGTCACAGTCTGCATATATTTGCAGTTTCAGATGTATTGAAGTTGGTAGGATCATGCACTGAACCAAAAAGGAGGATATATTCTTCTTTTTAGTTTAATTTCCACAAATCTTTTAAGTTTACGGTCCAGCCCATCACTGATTCCCATTGTATGAATATTTTCAGCTTATATTCTCATGGCCTTTTCTTGTATGTTTCTGATTTGCTTCTTGGTGTATTAGCATCCTCAATCCTTTGCATCGTTTGTCTTTGACATTGGTAAAGCCCCCATAGAGCTAATCTCCTGGAATGTTACTATTACCAATTCCAAAGCATTCCTGGGACTGGAGAAGGGGTCCTGACCTACTACGTTTGGTCAGTTAGACTGTTGAAAGCATATGATGAGAAACTTTGCTTGAATTTGATATAGTTTAAGTGAAGCAGCAGTAGCATTTGAACTTTACTTTCTTGTGATCATTTCTGATTCTTATGCCTCATTTCTTGTATTGACTTAAAATCTCTCTTTTGTAGTTAATAAACTTGTTTTATTGTTTTTATTTAATCCTGTGTTCTGATGCAAAGGAAAGATGGGAAGAATAATAAGAGGACAATATGGCTCCATGAGGAGCTCTTTAATAACCTGTCAATCAAAAAGGAATCCTACAAAGAGTGGAAACATGGACAAATTACAAAAGAATAGCGCAAGCCCGTAGGGACAAAATCAGAAAGGCTAAGGCACAAAATGTACAAAGGACATAAAAGGCAATAACAAGCGGTTCTAAAAATACATTAGGAGAAGAGAGATGAAGGAAAGTGTAGGTCCTTTAGTTAGTTGTGAAAAATAGCTAGGAACTGGACGGCATGAAGAAGGCTGCAGTGTTTAATGCCTGTTTTGCTTAAGTTTTTTCTAAAAAGGTAAACTGTGACCAGATGCTTAACACAATTAATATTAACAAGGGGGAAGGAACACAAGCCAAAATAGGGGGAAGAACAAGCTAAAGAATATTTAGGTATGTAAGATGTATTCAAGTCAGCAGGCCCTGATGAAATTCACCCTCTGGTACTTAAGGAACTAGGCTGAAGGCATCTTGGAACCATTAGTGATTATCTTTAAGAACTCATGGAAGTTGGGTGAGGTCCCAGAGGGCTGCAGAAGGGCAAACCTAGCACTTATCTTTAAAAAGGGGAACAAACAGGACCCAGGGAATTATAGACCTAATTTCAATATCAGGAAAGATACTGGAACAAATTATAAAACAATCAATTTGTAAGCACCTAGAGGAAAACAGGATTATAAACATAGCCAACATAGATTTGTCAAGAACAAATCATGCCTAACCGACCTAATATTCTTCTTTGACAGGGTTACTGGACTAGTGGATAGGCCGGAAGCAGTAAACGAGATAGATCTTGATTTTAGTAGGGCTTTTGACACAGTCCCACATGACATTCTCATAAACAAGTTAGGGAAATATGATTTAAATAAAATAATTAAACTAGTTGAATGATAACTAGTCTTTGAATAGAGTCTATGGTCCACTGTCAAAGTGGGGAGACTTATCTAGTGGGGTTACGCAGAGGTCTGACCTAGGTCCAGCACTATTCAACATTTTCATTAAATGACTTGGACAATGGAGTGAAGGTTATACTTATAAAATTTGCAGATGACACCAAGCTGGGAGGGGTTGCAAGCACTTTGGAAGACAGGATTAGAATTCAAAATGACCTTGAGAAATTGGAGAATTGGTCTGAAATCAACAAGATGAAATACAATAAAGACAAGTGCAAAGTATTACATTTAGAATAAATAAAAATGCACAGTTACAAAATGGGAAATCGCTGGCTAGGTGGTGGCGCTATTGAAAAGGATATGGGGGTGATAGTGGATCACAAATTGAATGAGTCGTCAATGTGATGCAGTTGCAAAGAAGGCTAATATTCTGGGATATATTAACAGGAGTGTCATATGTAAGACACCCAGTTATGTCTGTGTGCGTTGCAGCCAGCCACACCTTGGCTCTTACCAGCCTTAGTTATACTGCAGGGTGATCCCCAGACACCCCCAGTCTTAGACTTTTTTTTTTTTCCTGGAAATGTATGTCCTGTACAGCCCAGCCCCCTCCTGCACAATAGAAGTTTATGTATACTCTATTATTGCTTTAATAGAAATAATATGCACTTAACTTGCCATCCCAAATGGCATTTAAGATAGTTTGCTGTTGGGCCTTCAATACCGTCTCTTTGAGAAACTTCTGCTTCGCACCGCTCAAGTAAACTCCTTTAGCCCTTAGATTTTCTTCCCACGGGACCTTACCTACCAGTTCTCTTAGTTTTGTTAAAATCATTTTGGTGTTCCTCTTTTCTCAGAGTTTTCTCTTATAACAACCTTTGGGTACCATCGTGGTCGTCTTTATGGCCCGTACCATGAGCTTAGATTACTATTTCCTTTCCATTCACTAGCTTTATTTTCAGCTGTCTTTCCTAATGTCATGTGCCTCTACTACCATTTGGAGTCACTAAACACATTGAAATCTATTTAAACATAGAAGTACCCCATGCTTTTCCACAGCTTAGTGTTGCATTTAAGTAAAGTACAATAGACATGGTAGGCCCCATTGTGCCTGATGAGCATGGAGCTGGGGCCAGTACAGAACCACGTTACCACAGAGAGCGCTCCAGGAGTGATTGTGCCTCAGGAAATGCAATCCCTCCTGGACCTTCCAGACAGGAAGGGAAGTGCTCCATAATCCGCCCTCTGCACCCAGCCAGTTTCGCAGACCTTTTTGTGGCATGGAAGGGGGCAAAACTATGACTTTGGCTTCTCCCTGCCTTTGCCTCCCTTCCCGCCTACTCGAAGGACGCCAGGGACTGCAGTTGTGTCCAGCACCTGCACTCCTCAGTGCAGTGTCTGAAAAAGTCTCATTGCATTCCTGAACTATGCCCCAGCATGACTTGCCCTTGTATCATTTTCTGGAGAGAGTCCCTAGATAGCCTGATACAATGCTGCCTGCTATCTCGGGAAAGCAAAATTAAGTAGTTATTAATCACTTTTTAAATTAGCTTGCATTTTTTATCCTGTGTGATTTGTATAACTGTTTTTATCGTCTAGAAAAACCGGAATGCCCAGTATATCCAACGGAACTAGTGTTTGCTTTGGACATATCCCAGGATGTCACATCCCAGTTATTTGAAAGAATGAGAGAGATTGTAATATCAGTAGTGAATGCCACCAAAATTAGAGACAGCAACTGCCCAGTGGGAGCTAGAGTCGCTGTTGTGTCCTACAATTCCAACACTCATTATCTGATCCGCTTCTCCGAGTTCTACAACAAGAATCAGCTCCTCAACAAACTTAATAATCTGGCTTATGGGAGATCCTCAAGCGAACGGGATATTGCCAGAGCAATGGGATTCGTTGCCAGGAATGTTTTCAAGCGAACTCGCCAAGGTCCTAATGTGAGAAAAGTAGCCGTGTTTTTCAGCAATGGGCCGTCTGCAGATGAATTTTCTATTAATACGGCAGTTCTGGAGTACACTGCATTTGATATTGTTCCAGTAGTTATCGCTTTTAATGATGTTCCCCTCCTCAGTCGTGCTTTTGCGGTAAGACATCCACTAACGTTTTCTTTTTGATGTTCAGTAACAAAACTTTGTATTTCACAGCCTTCAAAACACAGTGGGCCACATTCATCCTTTGGTGTAACTCCATTATCTTCAGTGGAGTTACACCCAAGACAGATCTAGCCCATTGTATTGGTCATTTGTGATCATATTTGGGGTCAAATCCTGCAACACTTACGTGAATAGTCCTTATTAATGCTAGTGATTCCATTCAAGTCAGTAGAACTACTTGTATAAGGATTATGCATCTGATGAACATTGTAGGACTTGGTGCTTAATCAGAGTATTTAATACATTCAAGAAAACCCGGCCTGATTCTCCACTGCCTTACACCTTACATTGTCTGTCATTTACCCCTGTGGAAAGTGAGTGCAGACTAGCAGTAAAACAGTACCAAACCCGAACAGTGGTGTTTTCCACTCACTCTGCCTGGGGGGTAAATGACTACACTAGGGTTACCATACGTCCTCTTTTTCCCGGACATGTCCGGCTTTTCGGCAGTCAAACCCCCGTCCGGGGGGAATTGCCAAAAAGCCGAACATGTCCGGGAAAATGGCGGCTTTGTTTAAGAGCCCGGCTGCCTGAACGCTACCGGCTTCGGGCAGCCCCGTGCCTGGAGACCCTGCGCCGCCGGAGCCCGGGAGGGGAAGTGCCCGGCTGGGGGCGCAGGGTCTGGAGGCACGGGGCTGCCCGAAGCCGGTAGCGCTTGGGCAGCCCAGCTCTTAAACAGAGCGGGGGCGGCTGGAGCCTCCAGCCCCCGGGGCTCTGTGTAACTGACCCAGTGTCAGTTACACAGAGACAAAGAGGAGAAAAGCCTCCAGCCCCCGGGGCTCTGTGTAACTGACACAGTGTCAGTTACACAGAGCCCCAGCCGCTGGAGGCTCTGTTTAAGAACCGGGCTGCCCGAGCGCTACCGGCTTCACGGTTTGCTGGGCAGCCTCCAGACCCTGCGTCCCCGGCTGGGCGCTTCCCCTCCCGGGCACCAGCTGCGCTGGGGAAGCGCCGGCTGGGGGCGCAGGGTCTGGGGGCTGCCCGGGAAACCGTGTTGCTGGTAGCACTGGGGCAGCCCTTTCCCCCTGGCTGGGAGTGGGAGGGAGGAGGGGGCGGAGTTAGGGTGGGGGAAGGGGCGGAGTTGGGGCGGGGCTAGGGGTGGGGAAATGGGCGGGGCAATGGCCCGTGGAGGGTCCTCTTTTTTTTATTTATGAGATATGGTAACCCTAGACTACACAAGGGGCAAGGCAGTGGAGAATCAAACCCAATGTGCTTGAAAACTGTAGAGTTCACTACCAAAGCAATGTGTTTGTGGGACTATTAGCATTTGTGACAAGGAAATCCTTTAAATAACCATGGTAGAGAGAGCAGGGCCTCTTTTGAAGGAAAAACAGCCAGATGCTTAATTATCTGGTGGCTTGCAGAGGTATCACTGATTACATAATCTAAAGATAACAGGGTTGCATAGTTGTAGCTGAGGGAATAATTCAGCCTGCAGAACCGTTATTAGTATTGATGGTGTGTGAAATGGGAACAACCCAAGTTGACTGTCAATAGCTAAGCTGAGTTGGTGAGGAGCAAGACAAAAAAAGTATTTTCTTGCAAACTGTGCAGATTTGGTATGGAAATCACGGCGGCCTACTGACTATAGAGACCCACACTTCAGTCATTGTTTTGGGGTAGCAGAGCAATTTCTGAGCTGGATTTAGCAACAGGAACAAATCAAAGAGCAGATCTGTGCAATGTGGCTAAGTTGCATAGCTGTAGGAACAGTATGTTTGGATTTCTATATATATATATTTTTTTTCTTTAACAGTCAGTGCAACTTTAATGTTTCTCTAACACAGTTTGGCACATCTAATGTTACAGACAGTTCCTGTTCAGCTAACTTGTTCTGGGATGACATTTCCAGTTACCACAGTACGATTATAGGCTAACACTGTCTTGGGCCAAATGCTGATCACATGAGCAAGATGAGCAGGACTCAAACCCTTACAGCACTCATTACTCAGTGTCTAAAAGTGTGTTCTGTGCATAGTTGTGCTGCAGTACGTTCTCCGAAGAGACTGTTCTTTTGCAGTATTTTTTGCTGGAAAGGAGAAAAATCAGTTGGAATTTTACAGCTTCAACATTCTATGTTTTTGATGTTGTTGTAAAAATTACTTTACAATACAGCATGTTGTCATGGATTTCCTTGGGAACTCTGTAATCTCTTTCAAGGAGAAAGACTAGAAGCTAAACAAAGATCTAGTTGAAGACGCTATTAAGAGAAATCAGTTTAACAAAGGGATGTGGAGTAGGACGGCCCCCACTCAGGGAGCCCTTCTGCAGCAGGGTGCTGCAGCTACCTCAGTTTCTCCTTGGAATCCATTTGTGCATAGGAACATTCTCTCTCAGCAGCAAATTCAAACCCTTTATATTAATAAAAGGGTCACAGTCCACAGATCCCTCATAGTAAAACAGTTCTTCTCAAACCCCCAAAGTTAAACAAGGTTACAACACAGCAACTCGTCAATCCCATGCAAAGGTCACAGTTCCCCAGTCACCCAGCCGAGAGTCACTAACCACTCTGTCCCAGTTCCTTTAGCCCCTGTTCCAGGGCCCCACTCTCCAGGGCATCTACCCGAGTGTTCCAAGACCCACAACTCTTTTTCCCATAGCCCCAAGGCAGGTCTCCTGGGACAGAACTCTCCGGTGTTCCACTGAGCCAGGCTTCCCTTCTGAGAGTCCTACCCCTGCTCAGGGAACATCCCTCCAGGACAGCTCCCTTGTTTTGGGCTCTGCTTCCTGCAGCCCTCCACTCAGGCTTGCTGCAAGGGGGCTTCCCCTAGTGTTCTACTCTCACAGGCCTCTCTGCCTGTGACCTCTACCCCTGGGATCCACCCTCCAGCATCAACCCTTCTTGCTTTGGGCTCAGCTTCTCCCAACCAGCAGGTTTTCCCCCTTCTTCACAGGGGCTTCTGCATGAGCTCTCCTTTAGCGCCACAGGATTCCCCAGCTCTGCCCCTTTTCCCCTCTCCCTTTACATAACTCCTAGCTTGTGTTACATTACATCAGTGGAAAGAGAACCATTTCAGAATAGAATAAGATGCCTGGTGTCACTGATTCCCAGTTTCAGCATGCAGTCCTTGACCCCCTCCATTGAAGTCAATGGGAATTCTGTTCAAGAAGACACTGAAGGACAGGGCCCATCACTTTGTAAGGAGTAGCTAGTGTTTGGAAACACTCAATGTAGCATTTTTGTTTTGAGAATTATTCTCAATCCGTACTTCTGCTTGGAAAAACTAGAGTATGCAGTGCCTTGTTTTTGGACACGCATTTAAAGTCTCACCGGTTTTCTACTGAATTAACTGTGTGTCAAATGAAATGCTCCAGATCACACAAGCTGGCTGACTCTGAGATTTGGAACACTCCAGCCCCTAATAGAGGGCAAAACTTCAGTGTGGAGGTGCCAAGTCAGAGCCCAGCGCAAAGACAGCCGGAACCCAAGTTCATCGCTGAAGGGTAGTTGGGAAATTGGAGGTTTTCAGGGTCACTGAAGTTTGTCACGCTGAAGAATGTACAAAATTGCTGTTGGTTGTAGGTGGCTTAGGGGTTGAATGTCTGACACTTAGGAATGAATGTAATTTTCTCTGAATTCCTGACGTGAACACAATTGTACAGTATTCAAAGAAACTGTTTTAAGGTAAAACTCACCACTTGCCTTCTGCACTAAATCCTTTTATTATTGTTCTGTCTAGATGGACGATACTGGATTCTTCCAGATAATAAATATTAATCAAGAGGATGACTATGAGCCATTCTTAGAAACATTTCGGCGCTGCACTCTTTGTTATGGTAAGATCCATCTGTATTAGAGAAAAAAAACACTATTTAGTGCTGCCTCTCAAAAAGCATGAGAGAGACTGGCATTTGTGTTTCAAATAACCACAGCTGAATTTTCTGGCTTTATTTCTTCTTCACAAGTTAATCCCTAAAAGGAGGGAACTTTCCAATGAGTAGCATGTTGATCATGATTTACAACCAACTGCTTATCTCCACTATCTGTGCTGCCAAGTTTTTCTTAGGAGGAAATGTACTCAAATGCATAAAAATGAGGGCTGTCGATTAATTGCAGTTAACTCACGTAATTAACTCAAAAAAATTAATCGTGATTAATCACAACAATAGAATACCAATTGAAATGCATTAAATATTTTGGATGTTTTTCTACATTTTAAAATATTTGATTTCAATTTACAATACAGAAGACTGTGTATAGTGCTCACTTTATTTTATTATTACAAATATTTGCACTGTAAAAATGATAAAAGAAATAGTATTTCTCAATTCACCTCAGACAAGTACTATAGTGTCATCTCTATTGCAAAAGTACAACTTACAAATGTAGGTGTGGTGTGTGGTGTGTTTTGTTACATAACTGCACTCAAAAATAAAACCATGTAAAAGGAGAGAATGCTGCCCTCTTATTTACAATGTCACCTGGAAGTGAGAACAGATGTTCACATGTCACTGTTGTAGCTGGCACTGCAAGGTATTCATGTGCCCGATATGCTAAACATTCGTATGCACCTTCATGCTTTGGCCACCATTCCAGAAGACATGCTTCCATACTGATAATATACCATACTATGCTGATGATGGGTTCTGTTCGATAACAATCTAAAGCAGTGCCGGCCAACGCATGTTCATTTTCATGATCTGAGGCAGATGCCACCAGCAGAAGGTTGATTTTCTTTTTTGGTGGTTCGAGTTCTGTAGTTTCCGCAACGAAGTGTTGCTCTTTTAAGACATCTGAAAGCATGCTCCATACCTTGTTCCTCTCAGATTTTGGAAGGCACTTCAGATTCTTAAACCTTGGGTCGAGTGCTGTAGCTATCTTTAGAAATCTCACATTGGTACCTTCTTTGCGTTTTTTGTGAAATCTGCAGTGAAAGTGTTGTTAAAATGAATAACCTGTGCTGGGTCATCATCCGAGACTGCTATTACATGAAATACATAGCAGAATGTGGGTAAAACAGAGCAGGAGACATACAGTCCCCCCCCCCCCCCCCCAGAAGTTCAGTCACAAATTTAATTAACAAATTGTTTTTTTAATGAGTGCCGTCAGCATGGAAGCATGTCCTCTGGAATGGTAGCCGAAGCATGAAGGGGCATACAAATGTTTAGCATATCTGGCACGTAAATACCTTGCAACACCAGCTACAACAGTGCCATGAGAACGCATGTTCACTTTCAGTTGACATTGTAAATAAGAAGAGGGCAGCATTCTCTCCTGTAAATGTAAACAAACTTGTTTGTCTTAGCGATTGTCTGAACAAGAAGTAGGACTGAGTGGACTTGTAGGCTCTGAAGTTTTACATTTGTTTTTGAGTGCAGTTATGTAACCAAAAAAATCTACATTTGTTAGTTGCACTTTAATAACCAAGAGATTGCACTACAGTACTTGAATGAGGTAAACTGAAAAATACTATTTCATTTATCATTTTTACAGTGCAAATATTTGTAATCAACTAATATACACCGATTTAAATATAACACAATACAATATATATGAAAATATAGAAAAACATCCACAATATTTAATAAATTTCAATTGATCTTCTATTGTTTAACAGTGCAACTAAACCTGCGATTAATCGCGATTAACTTTTTTTGAGTCAGTCTCATGAGTTAACTGATTAATCAACAGCCCTAGTAATAAGGGCTACTCTTGTGAGGAGCGGATTATTTCACAGGATCAGTCCCTTAGCTTTCTGATTTTAATTATACATAACTTTCACAGATGTAGAAGATTGTTGTTAATACTTTAAGTTTAAGCTCTTTAATCCTCTCCGGAATTGAGAGTTCAGACGCAGTTTCTTTTGTCACACTTTCAGTTTCTTAAAGAGAGAAGTATAAACTAATTTTCTGTTAATTTGCAGACAAATGTAAACCAGTCGAGTTTTGTGAACGCCGCAGATTCCGATCACCACCGGCATATGTGGATGCTGCTTTCGTTTTGGATAGTTCACAGAAAATGAGTGGTACCGAATTTGAGAACGTGAAAAACTTCTTGAGCAGAGTACTTGATAACTTTGACATTTCCTCTGAGCCAGAGACTTCTTCCACAGGTGATAGGGTGGCTGTGGTGAGCCATGCTCCACCAGGTTTCAAACCCCACTTAGAGAGGAGCCCCATAAAGAAAGAGTTTGACTTTGTCACCTACAAGAAGAGACCGTTAATGAAAAGACATATCCAAGAATCTGTTCGACAGCTGAATGGAGCAGCTGCTCTTGGCCATGCCATACAGTGGACAATTGATAATGTTTTCTTAACTGCACCCCACTCCAGACAACACAAGGCTTTTATTGTTATATCTGCTGGAGAAACAAGTCAGTGGGACAAAGACACATTAAAGGAGGCATCTCTGAGAGCCAAGTGCCAAGGATATGCTCTGTTTGTAATTTCATTAGGACATGTATATAACGACATGGAATTGGAAGAGATGGCTAGTATTCCCCTGGAACATCATTTGATTCAGCTGGGCAGAGTTCATAAGCCTGAACTTGAATACGTAGTGAGGTTTATGAAACCATTTGTGCATCTCCTCAGGCGTAAGTTATTATATTAATGCTGTTTCATTGTTCTTCAGTGAATGTCCAGCAACTCATGAAAGAGGTTAGGTTGATAACCTTGGACATGAGTCTTCCATAGATTCACAAATGTGTTTAGCATGGAGTTTTCAATGCAGGTTTCCCATTCCAAAGTCGCTTAGTTCTGTCCTTAGTAGATCAAGTTAAATACTTAAGGGGTAAAAGAGTGGTTTAAGTCCATGCTTGATAGTCTTATTAGACAGCCCTAGGAACGAACAACACCGGTGATCTCAATAGGTTTTATGATGGGAAATCTCTCTACTAGGAATTGAACTAAGGCCACCAACTTTATTTCACATTGACCACCTAACAACTATCAGATGGTAGTGATTTTAGGTCACTTTTAGCTTTTGCCACAGATTGGACCAGTGACCTAGGTTGAGTGCTTGATATCCTATTATCAGTTCCCTGGGCCTTCCATTTATTCAATAAACAGAAAAAATGCTGACCTAGTAGTAGATCAACACAGTGATATGTCAGAAAAGTTTTTGTGTTCTTGGATCACTTGACTACACATCAGAAGAACCTGCAGATGGGGGATGTATTTAGTACAATCTATGCTGCTTACACATCGCAGCAGCCCTTGCAGACTCATGGATGGAATGATACTGGAGGAGACTACAGAGCATAATTGGACTATCATCCTGAAGTCCTCACCTTAACATAGACACATTTGAATTATTTTTAGATCCCTAGGCAAAAGTAAGCCTTTGAGAACGGCTGAATTGCAAGGGTGAGAGAACTAATGTACTATAAACTAATCATAGCTTCTAATGGCCTTATGGTGTGAATGTGTCTAAAAAATGGTGCCTATGCATAAAGAAACAGAAGGTATTTAAACTGAGTTTGCCAATAGACTCTCATCTCAGGGGCTGCATGTGCCCCCATGCCACTCTTCTGATTCTACTTCTCTCTCTCTTTCAAGTCAGCATTTTAAAACTGTACTGGGAGGATGGGCAGAGCAGAGATGAGGAGGTGTTATGATAGAAAGCGTTAATGGCAGCCATCAAATAGTTCTTTGATTTGTACACAATTACGGAGGTGCTTGAAGCTGCTGGGTCTACAACTAGATGCCAGGGGCTACATGTCATTCCCCCCATCCCCCTTCTGATTTTCACCAAAATCAGTAGGACTCTGCCCATTATTGCCTTGATAAATCCATGGAGGATAGGTCCATCAATGGCTATTAGCCAGGATGAGCAGGGATGGTGACCCTAGCCTCTGTTTACCAGAGGCTGGGAGTGGGTGGCAGGAATGGATCACTTGATGATTACCTGTTCTGTTCATTCCCTCTGGGGCACCTGGCATTGGCCACTGCTGGAAGATAGGATACTGGGCTAGATAGACCTTTGGTCTGACCCAGTATGGCCGTTTTTATGTCTAGACCATTTCCTGAGATTTTGGAATCGCTTGGCTGTGACATCCAAAAGTTTGTGTTCCATCCAAACAGAAATACCATCAAGCTGAGTATAAGCCCTTGCAAGCTCTGCCAGTAATTTGTCTTACTGCTTTCAGTATTTAGTACAACCCTGCTGGGTGAATGAAGATACGTGGGGGCAGAAGAGGAAAAGTTGAGTGAAAACTGTTTCAAATTGCATTGAGTTGGTACATTCTGTTTGTTTTCTTGACAGGTGCAAGCAACAACTATCCACCAGTAGAGCTCAGGAGAATTTGTACCAGAGCTCGCTCTCAGAAACCAGAATATGCACTAAGGGGCCAACATGTGTGAGTCCAGACACTTATTTTATCATGACTTGTTTTTACATGTGGGCAAATTGATGAGAGCGCCTAGTTCTCCTGGGTAGGGATTCCTATCAAAGGTCCTGAACCTGCAAATGCTCACAGACATGCTTCACTTTATGCATGTGAGTAGTTGTGTTGGGCAGTAATTTCATGTTCTGACATCAAAATTATTGGTTGTTTAAAAAAAAAATTGAAAACTATAGAATTGCAACAAAGATTTTAAAACGTTTTCATTAAAACCAGATACAAAATTCTCCTCCTGCCTGATTTCCGCTTGTCCTGCAGAGTTCATTTGTGCAAAGCACCACCTGCCCCAACACCGGTGGTTGATTGTTTTGGGGGTACGTATTGTTCCAGATCTTAGGGCTTGTCCACCTGAACGTTTAGTTTGCAGTAGGCTGTGGTGTAAATCTGACCTTCACTAGCCCGCTATTCACTGTCTGTGTAGACCTTGCTGATGCACACTAACAGTTCCTTAGCGTGATTTTAGATACTCTCTAAGTGCACTAGCGAACTGTTAGTGCACAGCAGCAGGGTCTACACACTGCAGGGCAGGGTAGATTCATACCCCAGCTTGCTACAAATGGTGAAGACGAGCCCTTATTGAAATCTGAATACCTCTGTCCCTGAGATGGTCAAGTCTTAACTCAACCTAAGGAAAAGGGCAGACATTGAAACAGAGGAAGTTAGCTAATACCAGCTATTTTTGAGTCATCCTGCCAGGCCAAAATGTTTCCTGTTCTTTTATCCCCAGTGCTATCCTAGATGAGGATTGGTCAGGAGGTGATGCCAGAGCTGAAGCTGAATACGCTGTTTCTGGGCATGCAACACTAATGTTCCAGGATGACATAAGCAATGGTCCTCTAAACACCAACGGTTTTGCCAGCAGTACATATCAATCCTTGGTAACTACCGACATAATGGAGAATGCTACCAAAACACACGGAAGGAAAGATAACATGCGTGATGTCTGATGTAAGGAAAGGAAGGGGGATGTCTGCTTAAACCTCACTGAGCAGGATGGACAGTTTAACCTTTGGAACCCTATGGATGACTTCACACTTCCTTAGAAAATTGAGCTGAGGGAAAGGAGCCAAATATACCAGCTCTTCTCGGTCTCCTCCTCCTCCTCTTCCTGCCATCAACCTAACCTCTTCTCTGCCCTCTGTAGACTCACTGATTCAGCACCAGCATGACAGGAAGAGGGCTCCTACACAAGCAGGCAGAATTTCCTGTTGCCACTTACCTTCTCCGTCAGTTAGCTGCCAAACACAGAGCTGTTTCAAGGCTCCAGGCCCATTCTAAGCTACCTTCTGCTACACGTGATCCTCTTAGTCGACCTCCTGTGGCTGTTTCCCAACATGAGGTGGGACAGCCTCTTATGTGGTTCAACCGTGGCCTCCTCTTACCCCAAACCCAAATATTCTCACTGAAACAAGCACCCTCAGTAAAATCTTAAGACCTGTTCCACCTGAACTGTTGTAACCCTTCAGAATGAACTAATATTGAGGATGTGAACACGATTGTGTTCAAATAATACTAAGCAAGAATGCCTACGCTCATGTATTATAAACACAATTAGGAATTTGGTTGGATCTGCAGCCACTACAGTTTATTGGTCATCCGCACATTCTGTTCTCAGAATGCTGCGAAGGGAGCGGCATACAAAGGCTCATGGATAAATATTATGGCAGTTAGAAGAAGTGGAAATAAAAATAGTCTTGTAAAATATCTAGCAAATTTGAAAAGCAAATGGCTAGCATTCACTACTGCTTTCCAGCTCCCTTCACTACAATGCTTAGCACTTACACAGCACGTTTCATCTGCGGGCCTAAAATGTTCTACAGGAGCAAAGTCTGTGATCTCCTGTTAATGGATGGGGAAACAGCCTGAAGAGGTTAAGGCTCCCACTTTCAAACTTGGCTGCCTGAAGTTAAGCACATAAATAAGTGACCTAATTTTCAGAGGTACTGCGTAGCCACTGCTCTGATTGACGTGTTTCTGAAATATTTTTGTTTCCTTTATGGCCCTTGCATATCCTTTGAAAATAGCTGTAGAGATTTCCTTGGAGTGTAGTGTCAGGTACTGTTGTGATGGGGATTGAATGGATGCTCATTTGCAACTGCATCTCTACTATGTAGCACACATGCATCATCTTTCTCTGAACATATTAGTTTTATAGACTCCTTTGTTGTGTAGCGCTTGTTCACATCCTCAGACATCTCCTCCTCCCCTATCCCCATGATGGATTTAGTCCATTGGTTTTGTTCTCAGGTGGAAAGCCTACCCATAATTCCACATTTCTACCAACTGCAGAAGCAGTGTATGCAGTTTGGAGGCTGGGGGGATTGGGCTCGGTCTGAGGAAGAAGTGAGGGCACTAATAGAGCCACTGCATCTGGCCATCTTGCCGCTCCTCCCAGCAGAGGAAAGACTGGCTCCATCAGCTGGCTAGAGATTTGTTCCCATCCTGGCCCTTTTTGAGAGGCACCATAGCACGTGCTCAGACTGTGGCTAGAACCAAGATTTGGCAATCACTCACTGTTTTGAAAAGATATACTCTACCTTAATACAATGCTTATAGGAAAAAGAAAAGCAATTGTATTGAAAACAAGGCTTTTTAATCCTCTGTATGGACAGTCTCATCCTAAAGAGAAGGCCGTTTTTGTTTTATAGATGGCTGGAACCAAAGCGTTTTAAACAATGAAATGGTTAAATATGGCACTGGGCTGAAGAAACTAACTATGCTGCATGGTTCTGACCTATAAAAATTCCCGACTCTGCCTCCTACAATGGTTTATTGGTGGAAATCATGGAAGAAATGTGGACATGATCTGTGAGATACAGAATCATTTTATTCCTTTAAGAAATGGACAAGACTGTATTTTAAAAAACTTGAATATCTCTATCCCTATGCATGTAGGGTCTGCTCCTGTATAGTACTGAACATGCTCAACTCCCATTCACTTCAGAGGGAGGTGAGGGCACTTGGAAATTAACAGGGTCAGGCCCTTAAGGAACTGTCTAGTCTCCAGGTCAGTTGTGCTTTGTTGGAGTTGACTGGCAAGAACTGAGGCATGAATGTGTGTGTAACACTCTCCTCTTTCAATGAGTAAACTGCAGTGCAAATTCTTTTCAGTGAAACTTTACTTTCCATAGTCCTTCTACAGGTGTATGTTGTATTGTGTAAAGATAGGAAGAAGGCTTATTAGTCACTGCTGTGCTTTTCCAGATAGAGTAACTATGCAATTGGTGACTAAATTACCTTTTAGACCAAGGAGAACTCTAAAAGAACATTGTGTCTTTAACATGGAGCATCTTGTCTGCCTTAAAACAAAAAAAAAAAGTCATAAGCATAGGGCTTGTAAAAAAATACTTTCCAATGTATTTTTTTTTTCCCCCATCAAAAAATGTTGAGTCCATGGAATTGAAGCATTCTACAGGAATCTCTCTATTCCATAATAAGTTTGAATGGAAACCAAGCAGACTGGCTCCTGATGGTCTGGCCAGTGTGTTTCAAAAAGTCTATTCCACAGAAAACTTTGTATTTCCAACTGCTTGTTCTGATTTGGAACAACAAAAAAATTCAGAATTGCAAGTTTCATAGGACAGAACTTGTACAACTCTACTTGTCTTCATAGCTACATGGACCCTATTCAATTTTACAGTCTCAATATTAAAAAGTGGCTAAATGGAATTGTTTTATATGCCACAATATACCAAGTTTCAGACTGATGTGATGTCAAATAGTCACCAAAAACATTGCAACATCCAGGTTTGTTGTACATTTACAAAGCTTCATTTCAGTGTCGGTACACAAATGTGTAAAAATGAACAGCATAGGTATACAGTGGCTCATTGCATTTTAACTGGTATGTTAAGTACTTTGAGCAGGTAGTGAGCCTATCAAACTATCCTTCCCATATTACTGTAGCATTGTTAGTTATGCATGGAGTAAACTCTTGAACCTAGAATTATGATGTGTCAATTGTGGAAAAGAAGAGATATTGGTTAAATGTATCTTTTTATTCCAAAAAGGAAAATTTAAACCAAATTACTACTGAAGTCTCTAGGGATATAAACCACTGGCTTTAGTGGGATCAGGATTTGAATATCAATGCACTATAAAGGAACAAAAGTCCCATTTCTCAAACTCTTATGACCCGGCCTAGGTGACTCTTCACAGTAGTAAGCATTCCTGATAGTCATTGTTCAAAGCTTCAGACCTCAAATTCCTTCAAATAAAAATGTTCACAATTTAGACCAGTTTTTTGGTTTACAGAGTAGTATAAGAATTTTATTTTTCTGACTTTTAAGACGACACCTGAGCATTACATTTTTGTAGGAAAAAGGTACTGCTGCGTGAGTGAGTTGAATGCACAAACAACAGTACCTTGAGATTAGGAAGTGAAAAGAGATTTGCTGAAATTGTCAGTGTTGTCTAGCAACACAAATCTGTTAGATGAGCCAAAATTCAGATCCTCATGTCCCACCGACTAGCACTGTTGAAGTTAAAGCTTCTCATAAAAGTACGAAACGCATAATTTGGGGCTACAGTACAAAATACCATGCATTATTTCTGAGAGCAACATGCACATATTGTATATAGGGTTCAGATCTGCTTAGTGGTTTCACCCTTCTAGTTTTGAAGTCGCCATGCTTGCCTCACATTTTGTTTTTAAATGTCTTTCACCAATTAGAGGTTACAGCTAGTTTTTAAAAGTATGGGGACAGTTGTAAAATGTACCTTCTATCACTATGCTGGCATCATACTGAGCTTTTTAATGCAGGTTATGCAACATGTCATGGTACCAATTAAACTGTCTGCCTGAAACTTCAGATGGTGTCTTGTTTCATGTGATCATACTAGCTAAAACTAATACTCAGTGCTATTCCCATCAAATCTTCTGTGTTAAGAACAAGACAAGATGCAGTGATCATGACGGGAGATCCTTGTTCCTTTACAAGTCATTACTTACACACAAGAGACAAAATTGTCTGCTCATGATGTACCAAAAACTCCCTGCTACCTGGATATAAAAATCATCTGTTTTGAGCAAGAAAAAGACATGTATAATGGAATAAGAAAACATTACCCATCACTCATTCTGTGCTTTACACGTTCATTAGAGCAGGAGGGGGGGGGGGGTAGCAAGAAGTACTTTAAAAGTATTTTCCCCCCCTGCAGAGTACCATTGGGCTTTCAATCCTCTCTTATACAACATGCTCAAATAAATATGACATTAGCCTGCAAGTGTGACACAGTAAAGCAGAAGCCTGGCAGGTTTCAAGGTTCAGCACACCATAGACGTAAAGGGACAACAGATATTGCAGACAAAAGCTACTGTACAAGTAAGCTCAAATGGAGTTTATTCTCTAGTATTAACTGTATATTTATCAGAGTATACATGGACATTAGTGCAACAAATTCTTTCACTCTTCTTCCAGACTCAATGTAAAAAAAGTCAGACTTCATAAATACTGTCTATGTAGGGGTCAGCAGCTTTCATTGTTTATAATCCGCAACATAATATTTCAAACTATTTTCTTACAGGTTCCTGAAGAATAGTATGGTTACCATGAGGATAAATACAATTTCTTCATAAACTGCTTCTGCGTGTTACTTTCAGAAAGTGCTACGGAAACCAAGCAGCTGTAATAAAATAACTCAAAGGGCCTTTAAACAAGCTTTAATAACCATAGTGATTGATGTATGGTCACCTTCATATTCTTCAAAATCAGTATAATACTATTTTTTGTTACAAATATATACATACTATATATTAGTGCAACTTTTACTTCCACACTTTAACAATTCCATCTCTTGATGCAGTTACTATAAACCCTTGAGTAGTCTGGAAAGTAGCAATATCTGTGATGATATCATGGTGTCCGACTGGTAGAGACTCTGGTCCGCGACGAGGGGTCTCATCGGTGGGGCCCATCTTCTGCTTATTTTGAATTTCCTGTTTGAGAGTGGAAGTATTAAAATAAAACAAGTCTCCAAAATTACATAAATTTAAAAGATGATGTTTCATACTCTGGCAAACTAGAACGACCATTAAAAAAATCAACATAAGTTGTCTTTTGCCAGAAGTTCTCCTCCTATTCTGAAGAGGGTGGAGGTAAGAGCCCTTTTCATTCAAAATCTAGCTTCTTGAGTCTGCACTGGAGTCATAATTCTGTATTAGTGATAAGAACATAACACTGGTGTGCCAAATTCAATATTACAACTTCAGTAAAGGAAAAGCTAAAAAGAGAAAATATATGCATAGTTGTCCTCATGGAAAAATCCTATAGAAAAGATTAGTTCATCTAGAATGTTTAAACTAACAATTCTGTAGCAGGGATATCATTTATGTTAAACTTTATAGAAAGGATATATTAAAATTCTACAGATTTTTATAATCTCCAGGGAATCCAACCAGTTTTGTCCTAATTGTATAGGACTTTTTCATAAGGGAAAACTCTACCAAAAAAACAAAAACAAAAACAAAAAAACCCACCCTTGGCAACTGATTTTACATATTAAGGAAATATGTAAAAATGCCTCCTTAGTAGAAGTTTCTGAAATAGCATTTATTCAGTTAAATAATCAATAAAAAACATTACAAAAAATCATATTTAAACATCAGTAAAGCTGCAAGTGCCAGAGGTCACTTTGAGGGACACATTAATCGCAGCAGAATTCTGAAATGAAAACATTCCTGTACTTTTCTGATGTGATTTAAGTTGTGCTCCAACTGTTTTTAATTATCCCATAAGGAATAAATAGTGTACTTACAGCATTGCATAAATAACTGATACAGTACTCAACTTCTAACTACAGGACAAATCCCACACTACCTGGGTAACAGCCTGCAGTGGAAATGCCTCAGTGACCAGCAAGCCAAAATTGTTAAATCTCTGAGTTTCAGGATCACAAAAGTCATCCCAAGGTATCAGGGTCCCCCTACTGAATACTATTAGGCGGCACTGTTTGTCAAAAGCAAGCACTTTTTGTTTTTAAACATTATTTAAATGTAACTTGCTAAGAGACTGAAATCCTCGATCCAGAGAAGAGGTAAGGCACAGGTGCCAGCAATGAAAGCTTCCCTACCATCATACTGGTGTAATTTGAACTCTGGCCTAGAGGAGCCAGAGAAACAAAAACAAAACAGAACAGGATACCTGAACCACCTCTGTGCCTTCAATTATCTTCCTGTTGTAGGATACAGATGGGCAAGTAGCACTTCCTGCAACAATGTATGATCTCTCAGGGTAAGCCATTTCCCAAAACCTAAGAGACAGAAGAAAAAACAAACAAAAACAAAACACACACAACCCAAAAAATCCAAACAAACATGATGATAAATGCTTAATGCTGCTTAAACCTCAATGTGATTGTGTAAGAGCCTTCTTGCCCTTAAGGTAAAATTCAGTTAGCCCAGACTTTACAGAAGCATTGAACGGAAGAGTTATAGGTTATAAATATGGAAAATCAAAGTTAATATCACATTTGCTCACAAGGCATCACTAACTGCTGCTTCCAGCACAGCATATCAAACACTTACAAAAGGTGGGTAATTATTTCAGTTTTCAGATGGGAAAAGTGAGATGCGGAAAGTTAAAAACACTGGCCTGCTATAACAGGCAGCAGCAATGAGGAATAGAACAGAGAGCATGGATCTCTTGACTCCATGGAAAAAGCTAACATTCAATTGCACAAATGTCTAACCTTCCACTATGCGGGGGTGCTTTAGTAGTAGGCGTTTTACTCATTAGATTTTTTTAAAGCCCATCACATTTTTAAAGAGATTCCTCAGGCTATTCTTACCTTATTTTCATGTCTGAACCTGCAGTCAGTAAAATGGGATTTCCATCTGCAGGACTACAGTATATTCCATGAACACTGTGAGGCGAAGGCTAATGGGGGAAGATGCAAACATGTTACTATCTCCAAAAACATTCTTGTACTAAATTACTAATTTATGTTGCCACGCTTCACAAAACAAGACGGGCATCCTGTACAATAGTGACTCAATTACTAACAGGCACCTTATTTGTAAAAAGTTGACTTTTGTTTCATGACAAGCATGAAGTGTGGTGTTTTGGTGTCTTGGTAAGTGGTCAAATCTTAAATATATAGAGGTAAAAGTCATTTGTCTTTTTGTTCCTGTTCACAAAGCAATGCAAGAGAATCTAACGCTTCCTACACTTCAAATGAGAGATGACAAAAAATTCTCTGACATTTCCATAGGGACGTTCTCAGCTAAGTAAAATTAGAGTAATTATCTCTTACAAAATTGGGTAAAAGTTGAAAAGCACAAAGATACACACATAAAGCCTTGATGTCCTGGCCAGATTACAGGAACCAGCACAACAGACTGCCAGTTAACTGAATCACAAAAGTCTCAGTTATGAAAAGCTATAATTACATAGGAGATACAAGGTGGATGAAGTAATATCTTTTATTGGACCACCTTGTCGCTCAAATTATCCTGGAATCAACATGGCTACAACAACACTGCAAAAATATCATTACACAGGGGTATTTCAGAGCCCAACAGCGAAGGTAACCTAGGATTTTTATTCAGGGGAGATAGGCCATTTAACCAAGTACAGCGTATATTGCAATATGAATGTTTAACATTTATTGGGGGGCTTAGTGATATTTTTTACTTGAAGGGTTTTATTTTGTTTCTTCTGCACTCACTGCTAGATATGGATGTGCCTCTGACTTATGAGCAACAGTGAAAAAAGCACATGTGTATTGCTCCATATGAAGGTATATTTTCCCTATTTAATACTAACTGCTAAACAGTGGTGGGTTTACTCTGTAAAGGGAAAGTGCAATAGAACAGAGGTATTGTGATCACAGGAATAACATTTAAAGGTCATTAAGTTATGAACAGACCCAAACACAATACTATGAATTTGCTATTTGGGGAAAGATCTTTACAGTTAAATCACAGCACAGATGGTTGCTTAGTTTGTTTTGTGAAAAAATAGGGTGACCAAGCATACCAGTGGGTGTGTTAAGTATCATTAACTCCTCCTCTACAATAGATGAAGCAGCAAGGGGAATCGGCAACATACCCTACTCCAAACTACCTGGTCCCAAGGTCACTTCGCAAAATGTACTACAGCTACACAAAGGGGTCCAATCCCAGCTACTGAATCTAAGAAGTTTAATAAGGAAGAAACCCTTAACTAAAAATCCAGACAATTGAAATCAACTAATTCCCTGGAGCCCGCAGTTGCCTTATATTGTATCTTTCCTTTCTGCAGGATCCTAGCCTTTTTTTGAAAGTTGATTTTGTTTGACAGCAAAACACGATTTAAGTTGCCCAAGCTGAGCACATGCTGAGAAACTACAGAAACAAAGGCAGGAACCAAACACACAGGCAAAAATACTGAAGTGCTGTTTGGAGGCTGAGGAAATTCTAAGGAAAACGATAAAGACAGTAATGGGAAAGGAAAAAGGAAGCCAGACCTGTAATTCTGAAAGAGGAGGTGCGCTGCTGGCCCACAAAGTGAAGCGCCTGTCTCCGGTTTCCATATCCCACATGGAGACTTCATTATTGCCTTGAACAGCTACAGGAAAGACATTGCCAACACGGTTACAACTAAACCAGATGACTTGGCTTTCTATTGACAGAGGCTAAGTGTACAATACATTTGGCTTGTTCTCCTTGGAGAACATGTCAGCCTCACTCTATTAGTAAGTTCTGAACATATTTTGTTGTTTTCATCTCTACAGTGGCGGCTCCACTATGGTTAAAAAGGACCCTAAACCTCACTTTAAGGTAGTTTTGTTTTAAACTCTCCGTTATTTCCTATATCCTCTTGAAAACATATAATCGTATCACTTACTTCCTGGGACTGTAAATGGTGGTTTGCCTACACAGGTATCAGAGGCAGTTCAGCACTCTGGCTAGGGAACTCAGAGCACATCCTTCCCTTCCACTTGTCAGATGAATTCTAAGTCTATAGAAATTCTTGTAGACTATTATGGCCCTGATCCAGCAAAGCACTCATGACGTACTTTACTTTAAGCATGTGAATACCTCTGTTTAAATTCAAGGGATCTACTCCCATACTTAAAGGCAAGCACATGAGTGAATCCTTTGCTGGATCAGAGTCCACCAGGACAAACTTAGCTATTTCTGTACCCCCCGGGGGGAAGACTTGCACTGTTTGTGCATGTTTCCCACAAGTGAAAGGCTTTCAAAGAGATGTTTAAAATCCAGATATCATCCATTAACATAAAATAGGTGACATTTAAGGAGTAAGTTTACTTAAACTCTGAACCCCAAATTTAAAAATATTTTAATTTGCACTGGGTGAAAGAAACTTTAAATTTTATTCTCACTATACTGCAACCCTGTATGCTCTGTTACTGCACAATATTTTAAGAAAAAAAAATCTCATTACAGGAATGGGCTGCTGCACCATTACTTAATAAAATATTTGCAGTATTATTGCAGAGTACTACAATTCTGTGTATATAAGAATAAAACAACTGCAAGTGTTTGCAGTAAGTGTCTTGGGAGATTTGCAAAGGCACAAATGAGTTTAGTTCAACGGGATTTGGACACTGAACTATCCTTCATATCTCTGAAAATCTTCCCTAATCTGGGACCCCAATGAAGCCAATAGCCAAACTCCCACTGTCTTTAATGGGGTCAGGATTTCACCTCCTGTCTTTTAAGTAAATTCCCCCTAAGCAACAATATGTGGCAAGCAGTGTGCTGGGCTCGTAACCTCTTGAGAGTTGGACTATCCAGGAACACAAAAGTCTAGAGATTATAGTTTTCATCAGCAGATAACACTGTATTTTTTTTAAGTCATTACAAGGCACAGAGGCAGAATCCAACTATGACCCTCACCTGCTGAGCAGAAGCAAGTCTGCAGAATCAAGCATTCAGTGCAACAGAAAGTGAAGAACATGCTTTAATCAATCTTCAGCAATAAGGTACTAAGTAAGATATCTGTTTTACCTGCAATTACCCATGACTGAGAGAGAGGATGCATCAGCAGGCGTCTGATACGAGCCCTGGAAGGATGGCAATGGCTGGAGATGGGTAACTGGAACCTCATGTCCCAGCATGCCATGGTACCATTGCTTGTACCTGGTGAGAGAGATTTATTTGTTGTTAGAGGGACTGTTGCACCAGTTTTTTAATCTATAGCCTTTCTTTCTGTTCCTAAGGACTGGTCCACACTAACCCCCCAGTTCGAACTAAGATACGCAACTTCAGCTACGTGAATAATGTAGCTGCAGTCGAAGTACCTTAGTTTGAACTACAAGGTACTTACTGCAGGTCCACATGCGGCAGGCAGGCTCCCCTGTCGACTCCGCGTACTCCTCTCGCGGAGCAGGAGTACCGGCGTCAACAGCGAGCGCTTCCGGGATCGATTTATCGCGTCTTGTCTAGACGCGATAAATCGATCCCAGAAGATCGATTGCTTACCGCCGAACCCGGAGGTAAGTATAGACATACCCTAAGGCAAAGGGACTGCAGTCTTGATTAAGTATACAATAGAATACTTACTGCAAAGAAATCTGCTCTTTAAAAGTTCTCTTTCCCCTTTTGGAAGCAAGAGTATCTGGAGCCATGCACTCTATAAGGGACAGCTTTAATTACATAGTTATTTTAAAGGAACTTCACTAAGTCTAACCAATACAATGAGAATGAATAATAATTAAACTTACCAATGCATAGCCAGCACTGGTGTATGTCCACAGCAAATGAGGTTATGAGACCTAGCCTCAAATCATGTTTTAATGTCCAAGCATTACTAGTGGATCGCAGGTCCCATCCAACTAGGGAACCATTCACAGTGGCATAAGCCAGCACTGACTGTGCTCCCGAATTGAAGTGATGCATATCTACCACACACCCATCATCCTTCTGGTCTAGCAACCTGGATAAATAAAGCAAATCAGAAACAAGACAAATATTATCCGTCTAAATGTTTCTTTAACACTCCCCCAGACTGAAGATGCTTTACTGCCATCCTCATGTTTTCATTCACACTGCCTCCTGAGTCCTGACCTTTCTGCAATGAACATCTTCCCTATTTCTCCTCCAAATTCACTTCTCCTGCAAGGCCTACATATCTTAATCAGCCCAATAAAATGCTGTCAGTACATCTTTAAAAATCACAACTACAGCAGTGACTTATGGGTCTCCCAGCATGTCTGATATTTGTCCAGATTGTGAGGGCAGGAACTGTACATGTCTGTTTCTCGTACAGTATTATTACAGTGCTGACAGCATAACTGATAGTCATCTAGAGCGTATGCAAATAAGCATGTATTTCATACAGAGATGCAATATATACAAGGATGAAAATTAATCTCTAATTTATAAAAGATGGAACATTGATCACATTTGGGTTATTTTATTTATTAAATTAATCCCAATTCAGAGGTTGACATTTGAGACACAACATTGAGTTTACGTATCAGACAAAAAACTACATTCAGAGAATTTTTAACCTGGACTGCTAGAATTTAGGAGACGCAACCTAATGTGGGACTTGTAGTCACCCTTCATCTAAGGATCAGAAGTAACAGAATCATAAATAATATGAAGCAATACTAAATATTTAAGACAAACTCTCTCATATGGCAGAGATGTAGCAAAGGCCAAAATCACCTCCCACCCTTCCACAGTTTACACACCCTATTCATCCCTACACCCAAGTAAAAGCCTGGAAGAATCACTTATAGGTCTGCAGCAAAACCACATGGCATATATTTGCAAACATGATGTAAAACTTTAAAAGCTTTATAAATTGTAATATTTTCCAATATTCCTTCCATAAAGACCTGAAACAACTTTATGAGAAAAGTAAATGTCATTACCATTTTGCACAGAGGGAAATAGGAATAGGAAGTTTGGTGAAGAACTCACGATCAAAAGCATGTTAGTGACAGTGCTGGGTATAGAACCCATATCTCCCAACTTTCTCCTGTGAATCATTGACCTGTGCATCCTTTCAAGCACTCTTTACTCAAGAGGGAGGGGATTACTGTTAAGTGCATGCTAGTACCTGATAGTACATGAATTCTCCAGTATGAAACAGACACTGTTGACATGTACCTGCTTTGTATTGGATGAATTTTAGGAGATTTCGGAAGCTTTGATGCTTCAATCCCAAGAAGCTGGATCCCACCATTATCTGAAGCTACAGCCAGGTAGTGTGAGCCTTGGCAAAAAGTAAGTGTCTTGACACTTCCTCCAATCCGAGAATATGTCAAAATTGATCTAAGGGGGGGGAGGGGAAGAGATAGGAAGCAGTTTCAAGTAGTGGCCCAATGTCTTAGCAAGCTCAAAAAAACAATTTAATATAATTTCACCTCTCCCACCACCTTAAAACAACAACTCTGCATGAAGACAATATTAAGGTTGCACAGTTGAGTGCTCCAAAATCAGGAAATCTCAAAGTCTAAGTTGCCCGCATAACCTTAATTCTCCCCCTTTGTGATATGCATTATGATACTCTTCAATTTCACGATCATTCTGTGCTACAGGTACAGAATAATAAAACCCCTACAATCTTACATACATATATGTAGCTTTTTTACAATACCTTAATCTGTCTATGAACATACATACTCTAATTTCATTATCATAATGGTCCTGCGCATCTTTACTGACTTCTTTTCTCTGTAAGATATGCATTTCAATAAATTATGTACCATGCATTTTCTCTTCATCCAACAGTACAAACTTCCTGAAGTGCATATCAGGGAATGAGGCAGTTAACTATGAAGCTCATTTAGCTGTAAATGTAGGTGATCTTAAGGTATCAGTACCAGCATATATTTCACCCATACATCAGAAGGATTTGCAATTACTTTGCCTATGTAATATTCCTCTTGTAGTTTCAATTAGACAGAAAGGAACAAAGATTCCTAGAAAATGAAGCATAAAATGTTATAGTTGCACACTTACATGTTCCATTTGAATATTTAAGATCTTCAGTATACTGTAGGAGTGGTTCAAGCTTAACTCTGAGTGTATTTAAATATTTTTGGTAAAAAAAAAAAAAAAAAAAATCCTACATATTCCAAGGAATTGTAAGTTACCTGGTCGTAGTGGTTTTTCCTTCCATTTTTTGACTGTTCCAGATTTTCACCGTGCCATCATTAGAGCATGTGGCAAAAATGGAATGTTCATCCGAGACTCGAATACGGTTCACTGCAGACTTGTGTTCATGAAGGTGAGCAACTAACAGCCCTTTAGGACGCCATCCTATGGAAAGAGCAATAGGAAATCAACCCCCAAAACCTAACACAAAGGAAATATGAAAATTCCCATCCCCATCCAAGTGATAAATTGTGAGAGGTTGCAGGCACGACACTAAAAAGATACTAGGCAGACTGCACATCGACACACCAGATTTAGGCACTCTTTACTGGTGCCAAAGAGAATGTTTTTAGGAGACCCAAAAGCAAGAGCAGCATTATTTTATTTATTTATCTTACACACATTTAAACAGATAGTCATTGGGACTGATCTGTGATGCTGGACCCAAAGGATCCTAGTGTGGGATTCCATACAATAGAAGCACATAGATGGGATTTAAAATATTTTATGGGTCAACAACCTCTTCTCTCAATCCACTGCTCCCCTCCCCATTTAATTCATGGGTGCAATGTTTAAAACCGATTAATGATTGTGGGCTTTCAGACCTCTGAAATCTAAACTGACATTACTCCACTGGCATTTAGAACAGCAGCAATGTGGAGTGCTATTCTCACATTTTCATTACTTGACACAGTGGAATAGAGGAAATGGTAGCAACTTCTGACAACAAGACTCTTAAGCTGTTCTGCTGAGAGCCTGCTCCAATAAAGCAAAGTGAAATACTCCCAAGCCTGGTGGGGAGGGGATGCTTCGCAAGGAAGCAAAGAGACAAAAGACAGCTGCTTACAGGCAACTCTAAAATTGATGGTGGGGCTGCTGCTAGCAGGAAGCTTGAAGAAGGGAAAACTGACTGTTAGCAGCAGTAGCTTAAAGCACATTAAAGAGACTAACCCAACCCTATTTCTATCAGAGGTTAATGCATCCTTCCTGCCTCTGATCTTAGAAAGAGCAGTACCCTGCCCTCTTGCTTCCAGTCATGTGTGGGCTGGGTCCATGCTACCTGGACTCAGCAAGATGGAGGGCTGAGAGAATCACACCCTCTTCCCCTCCCTTCTCCCCCCGCCCCCCATTATTGCTAGAACCTAGCAGGAGGGATTTACTTTTCCTTTGTTACAGGCACCTGGCATAGTAACTGAAATCCTTATTATCAGCAACAGCATCTCTGTGTGAGTCCTTATTGCTATCTCCTCCTGCCTAATGTAGCATTATTAGCCACTCCCAAATGTGGCTGGCAATCAGGAAGTGAGAGCAGGTTCCATAAAACTGAGAAGTATATCTAAAAACTAAACTGGGACTTTTTAAAAACAAAACACAGATTCAGAGTTATTACTAATAGGTTTTAGCAATATGCCAAATTACAGGGGAAGGGTGTAATTAAAGCAACCCCCCCTCCCCCCCGATTCTACAATAAAGCAAATTTACCAGAGTTTGGAGGACTGGAAGGGGGGTATTTTCTTTCAGAGATGTGACCTATGCACTAAATAACATTACACAAAGCCAGTCAAAGCACAGGAATATTGTAAAGTTATTGATCCACAACTGTAACACGAATCCCCTGTTCACCAGTTGGCAGTTCACCCGTGCCGCTTCCCGCCGCCCCCATTGGCCTGGGACTGCGAACCGCAGCCAGCGGGAGCTGTGATCGGCCTAACCTGCGGATGCGGCAGGTAAACAAACCGGCCCAGCCCACCAAGGTGCTTACCCTGGCGAGCCGCGTGCCAAAGGTTGCCGATCCCTGTTCTAAACTGACCCTGTTCTCAATGTTAAAGGTGAACTGAAAAGCTTGCTGATCAGAGTTCAAATCTCTTTCCCAGCAACAGTTACTGACAAATCAACTACACTGATGGACAACTGCATTCTCTGCACTGCTTGAAGTATTAGCAAGGTCATCTGTGATTGCAAGAGAACTGATGACTAGGTCTTGGCAGGTAGCTGAAGAAACTGATTTTAAATGAGCATTTATAATTTGCACGTCTACACATCCAGTGACATGGAATATAAAAAGGGTTTCTCTTTTTAAAAGTTTTAAAAATAAGACTTTTTAGGTGACCTTTAGGGAAAAGGTTCTGTTTTGACAGTGGAAATATTAAAAAGGAACCAGTCCAGATCAGCTTCTTAAAATCGCAGATTTCCTAACCCAGTAATTTCCTGTGTTCCTGGCATTTCAAATTTTCCCTTATGGTGAATGTAATTCGATCCAAGAGGTTTTACCTGTGGTCTAATGACACCTTAGTCCTGATCTTTACCTGTAGGAGGTGGTTTGCTCTCCCATTCAGCATTCTCCATCATCTGTTTGGCCATTCTTTCTGCATTGCACTGTTCTCGCTTCTGTTGGACTAACTGCTGAAGTTCAGTTTTGCAAGTAGTGATGCGTAACTGGTACGTGGAAGGTGAAGCTGTACTGCTTAAAACCTGTATGGTTGGTTTCCTGGTCTGGACAACTGTTCCATCAGTTGCCTGTATGCCATAAACAATTTAAACAAATGTTCACAGCTAAATCAGTCATGTGGTTAGCATGTCACGCTGACAAGAGCATGGAAGAATCATTTATCTTTTAATCTGTTAGTGATGAGTAAACATACAAATTCAAAATTAAGAACTGAATATTTGTACAAGTGAGTAACTGAATGCAGACACACAATTGGCCACAAGCCAAACTGCAACCACATTTAATGAAAGGGTTCCAAAGCCATCATAGAAAGTGGAGTCAATGTCTTAATTGCATAACAACTTTAAATACAAATTACTATTCAAAACACAGCACACAATTGTCTATTCGCTGTACACATTTTCGTGAAGAAAATATTTACTAATATTTCCTCAAGCAACTGTTGTAGGAGCAGTTACTGCAAATATACCTGTAATCACTATTGCCAACAAAGTGACAAAATTAGCTAACAATTATTTGTTTACATAAAACCAAAAAATTTTGACAAACTCCCATCAGAGTTCCAGAATGAATACTGATGTCACAGCTAGTTAGTAAGGCCCTAATCCTGCAAGGTGATCCATCCAGGCAGCCCCTAACATCCATACCAATTTTGGAAATCCTACAAACACATGCTCCAGAATACAAATCAATCTGTAATGAGGGATGGGAAAAATTTTCCCTATGAACAGGTTATTCCATCCATGTTTACGGCAGGGTTTCTTGCACCTTCCTCTGCATCTGGTATTAACCACTACTGGGTACAGTATTCTTTACCGTAGACAGACCACTGCTATGATCTGGTATGGTAACTGCTGCATTCCACTGAAGACACAGACAAAAGGGGTTCACCCAAAAGGAGATTACAGGGCCTAAATTCTTGAATTCTCAAAGGGTTTCCAAGAGCTTTACGGTCAGCATAATTTATTTAATGCATTGGCTAGTCTCCCCCAACACATCACTTAGAGATTCACTTTGGGATCATGCTGTTCATAGAACTTATTTTTTCCCATTTTTTTAAACTTTAAGCCCCAATATTCTGTTGAACAAAAGAGCCAAAAGGACAAAGAAACACTACATAAAATGGCTAAAAAAAAAAAAAAAAAAAAAAAAAAAAACCCTCTTTACACTGGTCCCAACACTATGTTCAGTGAGTAGATATTAAAGTGCTTGCTGCTATTTATATATTCAGATTAGATAAAAAATGCAAAAAAGCGAGGTCTTCAGAAATACCTGTGGAGAGGATGACAAATTGGCACAGATGCCAGCAGTGGACTCAGAACGAAGAGGTTTTCCAGTCTGTGCTGCTTCTTGATCAGCACTTTGCCCTTTAGGTATTGGCTGGGAGATGTTAGAAGGTTCCAAAGACCCAAACATACTTTTCCATTCTTCATTTACATTTGCTTCTTGTTTTACATTTTTTCTAGCTATAAGAAACAAACCAAAAAAGAAAGAATTAACATAAGATTTAATTCATTACAACAATCATTCAAATTGGTCATGACTTTAGCACTAAGTGTAACCCAATAAATACATGCGGATTTATTATGGAATTATTTAATCAAAGAAAAAAATGCATTATTGGGTTATTTAAAATCAGCTGGTAGGGATGTTAGAAGAAAGAAAGATTTAGACACCTAACAACTGGAAAATTCCTACTTAGCATTAGAAGAGCTTTATTGAAATAACATAATATTCTATTTGCATATTCTTAATCCTAAAGCTGACCCATTCATATAACTCATGCAAATCAGAGAGAATTTTTTTTAATGTAGAAGGGAAGTAGGATCAAGTCATAAATAATGATGTTCTTCCTACGAAAGGAAATCCAGTATTGGCACAGGAGAGAGACTAGTTCAGTGGTTCTTAACCTGGGGTACGTGCACCCCTGGGGGTACACAGAAGTCTTCTACGGAGTACATCATCTAGATATTTGCCTAGTTACATAAAAAGCACCAGCAAAGTCAGTACAAACTAAAATTTCATACAATGACTTGTTTATACTACTCTATATACTATAAACTGAAATGTAAATACAATATTTATATTATTTATAATTATATGGTAAAAATGAGAAAATAAGCAATTTTTCAATAATAGCGTGCTGTGATACTTTTGTAATCTTATGTCTGATTTTGTAAGCAAGTACTGTAATTTTTAAGTGAGGGGTACGCAAGACAAATCAGACTCCTGAATGGAGTACAGTACTCTGGAAAGGTAGAGAACCACTGGACTAGTTTATCATATGACACTAGGCAGATTACTGCTGGCATCAAATACTGTCATTTTCCAGCAAGGTAGCAGCCACCTCCGGATGGCTCAAGAATATAATTAAGAAATTTATTTTGAAAATTCCTTTTTGGGTCACTTAAAACTAAAAAAGAAGTAGAAACATGGGGCAAATTAACCCCAGACTAAGCCAATGCATAACGACTAAAGGCAAGATGCCTAATATCAATCAGTTTAAGGGAGAGAATTTATTAAAAGTATTGACTCCGCATATTAACTTGTAAACCCTCTCTATGACTGACTCCACAGGACCCAAAATTTGTGCTTATGTTTCCCCCCACCCAAATTTATGCGTATATTCTATATTTTTTATAATATACCACAAGGAGTTGACAGGCATTGTGCTTTTAAATGTCAAAGTCAGAAATCTTGAGATTCCCAAGGTGTAATAAAAATGCAAGCATGTGTGTGTGTGAGAGAGGGGAGCTGATGTGTTCACTGTAGGGCAAGTTGGAGTAGTGAGCTTTGGGGGATTTGTAGTAAGCAGAGTTCCAGGTAAAAAACAGACACAAATAGGAGAAGTGGAGGGAAGGTTGCAGCATCAGGGAGGAGTTGCACACACATGGGGGCATGATACAGTCAGAAGATTGGGAAAGAAATGGAAGCAATAGAAGACAGCAAGGTGTTTGAGTAGGTGTTTGGATGGGGGAGCTGAACAGTGTTGATGCAGAAAGCATTTGATGAGACATACCAAAAAACACTCCTAGAAACAACTCTTTTCCCCAGAGTTCGACCCTTTAAAAACACCTCAGACAAGTGGCCAACATATTCAAAGTGAAAAAAAATGGTCATCCCACTAAGGGACAGTAGAGGAAGTAGGGAGAAGAAAAGTGATGAAAAAAAGGTCATCTGTGACACTGAAAACCTGACCATTTATTTTTAATACAAACACTACTGATAGTCCATCTCACGTCACACAACCTTTGCTCATTACTGCCCCAGAGTTGTATAGAGTTAAATCCAGTTAGTTAGAAGTGAAAGACTCCACAGGCTATTATTAATCCATTGGAGCCAGCCAGTCCCCCAGTTTCTGACATTTCAAGTGACACCCCCTGTTTAGTGAAGTTTTGCTGGCTTTCTTATTACTATCATTATGAGTCCAGTGTTATTGCAAACAATTGTTTAAGCTGAAATACTCAGAACGTTTACTGAATATGTTCAAGAGTCAACTGCCCAACCCTCCTGAAAATAAAACAAAGAGATAAAACATGAGAATATACCAACCACGTTTGTCATCAGGCTCCTGCTTTGTTTTAACAAGATCAACTTGTCTTCCAGTTATTCCCAGAGTTGCCAAGTCAATAACCCCTTTTTGAGTGCTGTCATGCAGGTGGCTCTGGTCCACTATATTGGCCTTGGCTTTATTGGATTTTAACATAAAGTCCTTTAATGCTAACAGTTTGTCTTCTTCCTCCTCAGTCATACCCTACAACAAAACACATGGAGACAATTTTAAACAGAACTTCCATCAAGATATGGAGATACAGAAGTGGGATACATTATTGGTTCTTAATGAAGGGAGAGAACTCAAGACAGACTTCTATCATTTCAAACACATTTTGGGAAAGTTGCTACATTGTAAGGACAGTATTTTACACCCCCACCCCTCCACACACACCTCCCCTCCCCACAAGTTTGGATAGGGAGAAGGGATACAAAACTGCTAAAGGACAGAACTACTAACTGATATATCTGGCTTGTGGCCTATCACCAGGGATTTGAAGTCAGTGCACACTAGGAAAGAACTGACATAGGCTGAGTCTTCTCTACAGTTTCCATCTCTGTAGATGGGAGGTTCTCAAGGCCAGCCATTTCCATAAGGAGGATTACAGTGTTCCATCATTAGCCAGTCTCCTCCCCAATTATCTACCTGGAGGTACAATAAAGGAAATGGGCTCAAGGGCCCGTATCCCGCAGCTGGGAGGAAAGGGATTTAAAAACGGACTTTATACTCCTTGTACATTCAGTACTGCAAAGCCAGCCTACTTCACCCCATGCCGTCTCTCTGGTCAGGTGGAAGAGCACACCTCTGGGGTCTTGGAGTGGTTATGTCCTCTTTGTAAAGCTCTTTCCCTTCTCCTTTTTTACATGCAAGCCTCTAAACACCATAGCTCCCTCTTACCCTAGCCTGGTTGTCTCTCTCTATGGCAGACCTTTTCTAAAATGCCTCATTACCTTCTCAAGGCCTTCATTCTGCAAACTCAAGCACTGAAATCAATGGGACTTTTTGAGCAGTTTTTGGTATGATCAGAACCTTGGATTGTGAGCTCCTTGGGACAGGGACTGTATCTACCTGTGTGTCTGTACAAAACCTATCACACTAGAGCCTCACTGGCGTGTACTACTGCACTACAAATAAAGAATAATAATTACTTGGGAAAGTAGCTTCTTTAGCAGCTGTGCTATGGCTGGGTCCTCAGGGGGAGGACAATCAGGGCGAGTGCCATTCCTTTTCTTCTGACGCATATGAAGATGTCTGAAAAGGCTTGCGATGTCCTTTGATCTTAAAGCATAATCGAATATGGACCGACTTACTGGCTCTTTAAGGACACTCAACAGGACTATTTCTTTATCTATCTGCAATTCAGAAAAAGGGATCAACCAACAAGGAATGCATCATATATCTGTAGAAATACAAGACTTGTCCAATAGCTTTTGGCTATCAAAGGAGGAACAAGTTGCGATAATGTCTGTCTGGTTATAAGAAAAGCAACTTTTAAAAAGAATTAAGTGTTTTTATATATTTAAATCTTACTTAATACCATTATTTGTTGTAGTTACCATTTCATGAGACATAGATGTCTTTTACAGCATAAAATATTATTTCTATGTATTATAATGTAACAGGAAGTGAAAGATTATAAATCAGAATACTTCTCATTTTAAGATATACACAACAATATAAAACTTCTTTAAAAAGGCATTGCTTAAAATAATATTTTAGCAATAAGTTTCCTTACAGTCTTAACACCAGCACAGTTTGTTAAAACAAAGAATGTTAAGAATCAAATGTACTTTCAGAATACATGTTGTGATTATGTTTGGATTTCTCTTTGCTCAGACAATTGGGGCAAGCATTCAAAAAGAAACCTACAGTATTGTGCAAAAAGATGTGCCACTGCACACCATTTGGGCAGGCAATTATTGCAAACAGGATGATCTGCAACTGCTTCATCCTGCAAGGTGCTGACTACGCTGGCCCTGATCTGGCACAGCACTTAAGCATGTGAGTAGTCCCACTGAAGTCCCAAGTGCATTGATGACTAGCCAGCTGAAGTCAACAGGACTACTACTGTACTTAAAGTTAAGCATATATTTTAAGGCTTTTCTGGATCAGGGCCAGAATGCTCAGCATCTTACTGGACTGAAACCCAAGTGCACATAGCTATATGCACACAATAGACCTTGCTTGCACTTTTGCACATGAATCATTGGTCTTAAAAAAAATTACCCATAGCAGTTTTTATGGGCAGTTTATAATCACTTTCAGGTTCCTATGCACTAGCACAATGCTACAGTAACTTGGCTGCAAACACTGCAAGGAAATGCTTTGTTCAAAAATGATTCTATCGATCTTAGATGTAAAAACTTCTATTATTTGGATGAAGTTTGAAGTGATATTGTCCTTTAAAAATTTTTAAAGTTTCAATTCAGTTTTCAGATTAGGAAACTAATCAGATGCTCAGTTAGGAGCAGTTCAATTTTCTGACCTCTTGTAGCAGATGTTGATAGACTGGCAATGGAGTGAACATGAAACTTTTTTTTTTTTTAAAAACAGATATTATTGCAAAGACAGATCTAAATTTATGAACATACAGTATATATTCATGTCATTATGTAATCAATTACCTGTATTATCGGCTGAGTGATAAAAGGATGGAGATAAGGCATTAGCTTGCAGTAGACATCAGCAATATTTAAGTGCTGTGCTACCACAGTGATAAATCCAACTGCCCCATAACGTATCCAAAGGTTTGGATGGCATAGGAAGGGCGCTGGGGGGGAAAAAAAAAAAAAAAAAAAAAGTTAAAAAATGTATAATTTCAAATCTGTTCTTCAAATTGAAGAGACAGGACTGTCCTGTATTTGCCAGATGGAGATCCTCATTTCCCCTCCCCAAGTTCAGTCCCTCCTCCTCCAAAGTACCAAAGATTTCACAGATGGGGCCTGAAGTCAATGAGCTTCAGAACAGGCACTCAGGCCCAAATCCTCAAAGGCACGTAACTCCCTCTGATTTCAACTTAGGTGTCCTAAATAGCTTTGAGGATCAGGGCCCTCACTAAGGACCAACATCCTATTATGGAAGAGCACTGGTGACAGACTCGAGAAGGGAGTCAGCTCCAGAATAATAGAGGGAAAATAAATGAAAAAAATTGGGGAAAATTCTGCATGCACTCTTAAAAAATAAAATGGGGGAACATCACCACAATTGTTTGGGAAGTATGAGCCTCTGAGTCATGTAACCTAGTCTCCTGAATCATGGCAAGGCAGACAGTCCTCTCTAAAGTTTCCCCAAATATTTCAGTTACAGCCTTAAACATTTCTAATGATTGTGCAAATCTAACAATTAAAAATTTCAAATTATTCTAGAACCTTCTTTGGCAGCTTATTCCCTTGTATAATCCAGTTTTTACTAAATATTTCACATAAATGTTCTTTGCTGTAACCAACATGTTATTTCTTATTTAATCATCTGAAACTGACAGTTAAAGTTTCAGGTTGGTAAATTTATTTAAGCAGAAAGTGAGTCCTGACCTTAATTTTGGTAGCACTTCTACTGGAAGTATTGATTAAAAACAAAGTTCTAATCCAAGTGAATCTGGATTTTAATTGATATTTTACACCCTAATATCCACTTCAGATTATCTGTTTAATCAAAATGGTTATTTTAGAATTCTAAGCAACATGTTATTGCATTAGCAACAGCTTATTAAAAGTTAGGAAAATAATTTCCACCAGAACCTAAAGAAATTTGAGGTAGGGTCATATAATGGATAACTAAGCTAATAGTGAAACTACAGAATTAAGATTTTCTGTAGAAAAACCAAGATATTTTGAGCATTTTTTTAAACTTACCTATATCACAAGCAAATTCATAGATGTGTGGTTTCTGCAACAGCCCTAACTGGCACATACAGGTAAGAGCATTGAGGGCCTTAAAAATGACAAATTCTTCAGCATCACTGAGACCTTGCTGGAGTAGAGGTTTTAAAATTGATGAGCTTTGCCAGCCAACATAAGCAGCAACACCTAAAAGCCATAAAGTGTTATTGTAATGGGCAAGGTAACACCCCCAAAAAGCTAAGACAGCTGGGTAACAAACACTATATACAAAGGCAGTCCACATCTTCCTGGAAGTGATTTGATCATTTGTGTGGGGGCGGGGGCAGAACACCACAAATTCAAACACAAAACTGATAAGCTCATGCTATATTTGCAAAAGGCAAAGGCAAAACTCACAATAACTTCAATGGTGCAACATCAGGGCCATACTGAACCTCCACAAAAATCAAGAAAGCTGAAATGCTTCATACTTCAGGCTACTCTCCTCCATCAGTGTTTGCAGTTGGAAGCCAAAGAAACTTGTGCCCTTAAAATTACTTAGGCTCTTAAACACATACCTAGGCACCTAACTTGCAGTCCCTATTTTTGAACATTTGGGTCTGTGTGTATAACAAAGTTGGCAATAACTTTGTTAATGTACGGAAAGACTAAATAACTTTTAACTGTTAACAAGGAACCAATTTTGTTTTGAAATGAGAGATTTTATGCCACTCAGAAAAGTTTAATAAAAATACAATTTTAGCCCGCTGGTGCTGCAAACACATTTAAGCACATGAATAATCCTATTGAAGTGAATGGGATTATTCATGCAAATAAAGCTCTGTATCTGCTTAACCCAATTTTTTGGGGGGAGGGAGCTAACAGTTTTGTGTAATTCAAATACGATACTTTTTAAAAAGAAACAAAACAGCATTTACAGTTAAGTTCATTATAAATTTTAATCTAAAGTTGCAGCTACACAAATTTTCATATTAGTTTTACACAGCCTCGACCTCACCTAAATCAATTTTTTTATTCAACAGATTTAAAAGGTCTTGATTTAAATCACTCCATCCTGCTACCAAGAAGAAATAAAAAGACATGCATGAGCATTAAATTGCTTGCCTCTATGTCAGAGTTACTAAAATCTCTACAGGAGAAGCCCTCTTCTGTGACTGTAAAAATCTGTATGAACCTGCAGCAGTGTATTCAATTAACTGATTACATCTAAGCATGTTTCAGGCAAGAAACCGAGTACTTACCAACTATGCTGTCAAAGAAAGCTCCCCGAAGATGCCAGTCATTCTTATCATTCAGGAAGGTGATCATATGAGATAGGAGGACATCATTGGCTTTTTGACGTCCAAAGAAGACACAGAGACGTGTTATTCCATTTTCCATTAGCGTCTGTTTTACAATGTTTTCTGGGTCACTCAGCAGAGTAACAACTTTTTGCTGGACCATTTCATGCAAAGCCTGAAGCTCTGCAAGAGACACACAATAGAAAATTGAGTCAACATGAAACAAAATGTGTATTTGTCACCCACCATAAAATTAATTAAAATAATATGCAATTCTGAAGGACAGCTGACTCGGTGAAACAGTAATGCAACAGAATGACTAGGATTCTGAAGCCATGCTTATAAATGGATTCATACTCAGGCTCTGAATTGATAGAACTGGGGAAGCCATAGAAGCGTATTTCACTGATATGGATAAAAACATACCCCAAACAATCTAGTCTGTGCTTCCATTGAGGTGATCCACTTATCGCACTTATGGCTGAAGTAAGGATGTGGGAAAGCATCAAAATGAGTCAATTAGAGTATGTCTACACAGACAAAAAAACCCGCGGTTGGCCTGTGTCAGCTGACTCCGGCTCATGGGGCTCAGGCTGTGGGGCTGTTTCATTGCTGCGTGGTTTTCCAGACTCAGGCTGAAGCCCAGACTCTAGGACCATGAGGGGTGGAAGAGTCTCAGAGCTTGGGCTCCAGCCTGAGCGCAGAAGTCTACACGGCAATGAAACAGCCCTGCAAGCCCGAGTCGGCTGGCATGGGCCAGCCGTGGGTTTTTCTTTGCTGTGTAGACATACCCTTAGGGCAGGTCTACACTTACCTCTGTAGCGACTGATCCAGCAGGGGGTCGATTTATCGTGTCTAGTGAAGACGCGATATATCGACCGCCAAGCACTCTCCCATTGACTCCAGTATTCCACCAGAGCAAGAAGAGTAGGCGGAGTCGACAGGGGAGCGTCAGCAGTTGACCTACCGCAGCGAAGAAACTGTGGTAAGTAGCTCTAAGTACGTCAACTTCAGCTACACTATTTTCATAGCTGAAGTTGTGTAACTTAGGCCAAAGTAGCCCCCCCACTCCAGTGTAGACCAGGCCTTAGAGACAATGGTTCAACAGCGAACACAAAATGCTTTGTGGCAACAGAGTAATTGAAAATTCACTTGCTTGTCAGTAGCTTCACCTTTCCTAAACTGATGGCAGAGTTGAGGTTGTGTATTTTTAACAATCTGGACAGATTATCTTTTAGGAATATAGAGATAAATAAGCAGCATTGAAAGAAATCAGAGATTTCCAGTTTCATTAAATAAGTGAGCAATTATCCCCAAGCTACAAAGAGTGCTCTAAAATGGTAAACCACTATAACCATTCATTGCCAAGTCATGTGCTTGGGTATTTCTAGTCTATGGTTTAAATAAATGTGTAATTTTACAAAGAATTTCCTAACTATTAGATGGAACTTGATAATACAGGGCCAAGCCCCAAGAGATATTGAGTAAGGCTATGATCTGGTCGTGGAAGTCACAGAATCCATGACTTCCAGGGACCTACATGACTTCAGCCTGTGTGGTCGAGAGCTGCAGGATCCCCCACCACCCCGGGTGAACCCCGCAGCACCCAGAACGAGTCCAAGTCCCGCCCCCCCACACACAACTGTCTTGTAACCCGATATACATCTTTTAAAATAATGTAAAACTGTGAGGGCTCTGGGATGGGGCTGAGGATGAGGGTTTGGGGTATGGGAGGGGCTTGGGCAGAGGGGTAGGGTGAAGGATGAGGGGTTCATGGTGCAGGAGGGCTAGGGCAGAGGGTTGGAGTGCAGGGGGGATGAGGGTCTGGCTGGGGGTGCGGGCTCTGGGGTGGGGTAGGGCCACGGATGAGGAGTTTGGGGTGCACGCAACCCCCCCCAACCCTCTCCCCTCCGGCAGCACACTCACCTCGCACCATTGTCACTGCACATGCTCCTAGGACCCCTCTCAGGTCCAGGAAGCCCCCTTGCCTCCCTCTGTGGTGGATGCGGGGGCAGGACTGCCATCAAGTGGGCAAATCCTCCTACTGCTGCCCCTCACTATATAGACTCACTGGGGCTGGGGAATGGGGCTGCCCTTGCCCAGCGTGAGGCAGGAGCGGTGACTCTGGGTGGGGGAGCTCCTGTGCTAGTGGAGGGTCCGTCCGAGGCAGAAGGGCAGGATTAGGGTCAGGGTCAGCCTGCCCTAGCACTAGTGGTTGGGGGGGGGAGGAGGGCACTAGGACCCTGCAGCATCAACTGATGCCAGGAGCCAGCAGAGCTGAGTGCAGTGTGGAGCTGCAGTAGGCAGCCACCCACTTTCCAGGGCGCAGGCAGGGACACTCAGTGGAGGCATGCAGGGGTGGGGGAGAGACCTGGCCCCGAACATTAGTGGAGCCGGGCCCCCAAGCCCTGAATATTGTTGGAGCATGGGCCCATATAGCTTGCCACCCTGCCCGCAGCTCCTGGCTGACCTGGGAGGCGGGGGCACCCCACAGCTCTTGGCCCCACAGGCAGCGGGGGAACCCTGGGGCTGCAGTCAGCAGGAGTGCCCGCAGCCCCCAGCTGCTGCAGGCAGCTCCTAGCCTCTGCGCAGCTGCCCCGCTTGTGGCAGTGTGGGGACCCCAGAGAGCCTCATTTTGTCACTGATATTTTTAGTAAAGTCACAGACAGGTCACAGCTTCCATGAATTTTTCTTTTTTTGGCCGTGACCTGTCTGTGATTTTTACTAAAAATCTCTGTAACAAAATCTTAGCCTTAATAATGAGCACCCAGAATTGAAATCAACAGAAAATTTAAGAACTCAGCACTACAGGCTTTTACCCATAAGTAAGCAACCCATACATAAGTTACATTACCTGTGTCATAGTTTTCACTGGGATGTGACACTTCATCCATTTCTTCACTGGTCGGCTCATTTTCCATGTTCAGATTTTTCAGCTGTACTAATTCCAGAAATCTCAGAGCCGTTTCTGCTAACAGTGCTATGTTTTCTGTAATGATAAACATTTACAACCATAATTTTTTTTCCATTTTAAACTGTGTAAATCTGGTGCTTGCAGATGGAAAGAATTACTACTACTGACAAGAACCAGGCACTGTGGGCAAATGCTATACTACATGCTCTGTCAACACAATGTGACCTGGTACATTCCTGCAATTGTAGCTCCAGTAAAACTGCCAGGTGAATCAAACTGTGTGGTACTTTAGTGATCTGAGAAGTTGGAGAAGAAATGAAGAAGTTAAAACGAAACCAGGTTCATTGATAACATAAGCAGAACTATTTTTACAGAACGAAAAAGCTAATAGACTAGCCCAACAGGTCACCCAACCTCAGGCTAATGATTAATAACCTGAGAGAATTAAATGCCATTAAATTCAAATTACCCAACAGGATAGTAAGTGCTTGCATCACAACAAATTTGTTCAGGGACATGAATGTTTGTGGGTAAAACACAAACCTTTGTAGAATGTCTAGACTAGCATTTACTATCAGCTTGGTTAACTTGAGTTAATTGACAATCAGTTAACTCACCTTTAAAAACAAGACCACAAAGCCTGGGTATGGCAGAAGAGTGCAGCAGGCCCTGCTTACCCACCCAAATACAGCCTGACTGTTGCGGTAAGTACTGAGAACTTCCCTTGTTACCATTCCTGCCTCTCTGAGGAAAGAGGGGTTCCCTGTTGCTGCCTCTAGTGCTTCCAAAGGTCCTTGTTGCCACTCTGAGGTGGTGGGGGGGCCTTGCCTCTCCTGCCACAAGGAGCCCTGTGCTGTAGTGTTCCTAGGGCCTCAATCCAGCTCTGGCAAAGGAATACTGACATTACCAATATGCAACATTCTACAAGCTGCTTTATTAGAAAACATTATATGGCTTTGCATGTACAACTGAAATAAAAGAGTAGTTTCTACCAAAAAGTTATGTCACCTAAAGTAGTGAGCACTGATAGTGCTGCTGACAAACTTTTACACTTAAAAGCATGAAACTCCCACTAAAATCAACAGCAACTTCATAAATGAACATAAGAACGGCCATACTGGATCAGACCAAAGATCCATCTTGCCCAGGATCCTGTCTTCTGGCAGTGACCAATGCCAGGTGCCCCAGAGGGAATGAACAGAACAGGTAATCATCAAGTGATCTATCCCGTCGCCCATTCCCAGCTTCTGGCAAACAGAAGTTAGGGACACCATCTCTGCCCATTCTGGATAATAGCCATTGATGGACCTATCCTGCATGAATGTATCTAGTTCTTTTTTGAAACCTGTATAGTCTTGGTCTTCACAACATAAGGTTGACTTTGCGTTCTGTGAAGAAATATTTTCTTTTGTTTGTTTTAAACCTACTGCCTATTCATTTCATTTGGTGACTCCTAGTTCTTGTTATGAGAGAGTAAATAACACTTCCTTATTTACTTTCTCCACACCAGTCATTATTTTATAGACCTCTATCATATCCCCCTTTAGTCGTCTCTTTTACAAACTGAAAAGTCCCAGTCTTATTAATCAATCCTCGTATGGAAGCTGTTCTATACCCCTAATCATTTTGTTGCCCTTTTTTAAACCTTTCCCAATTCCAATATAATCTTTTTTGAGATGGGGCAACCACATCTGCACGCCGGATTCAAGATGTGGGCGTACCATGGATTTATATAGCGGCAATGTGATATTTTCTGTCTTATTATCTATCCCTTTCTTAATAATACCCAACATTCTATTAGTTTTTTTGACTGCCTCTGCACATTATGGATACTTCTCTGAAAACATCCACTCAATGATGCCAAGATCTCTCTCTTGAGCAGTAACAGCTCATTTAGATCCCATCATTTTATATGTATAGTTGGGATTGTTTTTCAATGTGCATTACTTTGCATTTATCAACACTGAATTGCCATTTTGTTGCCCAGTCACTCAGTTTTGTGAGATCCCTTTGTAGCTCTTCACAGTCTGCTTTGAACTTAACTATCTTGAATAGTTTTGTATCATCGGCAAATTTTGCCACATCACTGTTTACCCCTTTTTCCAGATCATTTATGAATATATTGAACAGTACTGGTCCCATTACAGACCCCTGGGGGACACCACTATTTACCATTCTCCATTCTGAAAACTGACCATTTATTCCTACTCTTTGTTTCCTATCTTTTAACCAGTTATCAATCCATGAGAGAACCTTCCCTTTCATCCCATGACAGCTTACTTAAGAGCCTATGGTGAGAGACCTTCTCAAAGGCTTTCTGAAAATCTAAGTATACTATATCCACTGGATCCCCCTTGTCCACATTTGTTGATCCCTCAAATAATTCTAGTAGTTTGATGAGGCATGATTTCCCTTTACAAAAACCATGTTGACTCTTCCCCAACAAATTATGTTCATCTATGTGTCTGACAATTCTGTTCTTTACTAGAATTTCAACCAGCTTGCCCGGTACTGAAGTCAGGCTTACTGGCCTGTAATTACCAGGCTCATCTCTGGAGCCCTTTTTAAAAATTGGTGTCACAATAGCTATCCTCCAGTCATTTAGTAGAGAAGCTGATTTAAATGATAGGTTACAAACCACAGTTAGTAGTTCTGAAGGAACTCAAATGTGAAATTGCAGAGGTCTTGGGTGAATACCATCTAGTCCTGGTGACTTATTACTCTTTAGTTTATCAATTTGTTCCAAAACCTTCTCTAATGCATCTGGGCCAGTTCCTCATATCTGTCACTTAAAAAGAATGGCTCAGATTTGGGAATCTCCCTCACGTCATCAGCCGTGAAGACCGAAGCAAAGAATTCATTTAGTTTCTCCACAATGGCCTTATCGTCCTTGGGTGCTCCTTTAGTATCTCCATCATCCAGTGGCCCCACTGGTTGTTTAGGCTTCCTGCTTCTAATATACTTAAAGAATTTTTTGCTATTATTTTTTGAGTCTTTGGCTAGTTGTTCTTCAAATTCTTTTTTGGCCTTCCTAATTATATTTTTACACTTCACTTGACAGAGTTTATATTCCTTTCTATTTTCCTCACTAGGATTTAACTTCCTTTTTAAAGGATGCCTTTTTGCCTCTCACTGCTTCTTTTATTTGTTGGTTAGCAACAGTGGCACGTTTTTGGTTCTCTTACTATGTTTTTGAATTTGGGGTATGCATTTAAAGTTGAGCCTCTATTATGGTATCTTTAAAAAGTTTCTGTGCAGCTTACAGGGATTTCACTTTTGGCACTGTACTTTTTAATTTTTGTTTAACTTCCTCATTTTTGTGTAGCTCCCCTTTCTGAAATTAAACGCTACCGTGTTAGGCTGCTGTGGTGTTTTCCCTGCCACAGAGATGTTAAATTTAATTATATTATGGTCACTATTACCAAGCGGTCCAGCTATATTCACCTCTTGGACCAGATCATGTGCTCCACTTAGGACTAAATCAAGAATTGGGCTCTCCTCTTGTGGGTTCCAGGACTAGCTGCCCCAAGAAGCAGTCTTTTAAGGTGTCAAGAAACTTTATCTTGGCATCCCACCCTGAGGTGACATGTACCCAGTCAATATGGGATAGTTGAAATCCTCTATTTTTGTTTTTTTTTTATAGCCCCTAATCTCCCTGAGCATTTCACATGACACCATGTGGTCTAAAGCTTTCAAGACAATGGAGAATATATAAGTGGGAATCAAGAAAAACTGAAGGTATGTTTCCCTCTTACCAGCATATGCCAGTCTGACAATAGTGGCTTCATCTTGGGCTAAATGTGCTATGCCTGGCAAAATGTATTCTGGGTAAATATTGATATCATTGCGTGGCACCTCCTTGACAAGAGCAAGAACTTTAGTCAGTGTCCTCACAGCTTCTGCCCTCACCCTAGGCACAGAGTCATTGCTGAAATGTAATAGATAAGGCATAATACGATCCAGCAGAATCTCCACACTTAATCTTGGTGCTAAATGCAGAATCAGTTCCAAAGCAGCCAGTTTTGAATCACAGTATTTGAGAGTCTGTAAACAGGAAGTTATCACAGACACTAGAACAACTAGCCCATTCTCTTTTGTCTCTCCCTCTGCTTTCTCTGTTCGATCATGTCCACAGAGATTATGAATAATGTTGTCCAGATCTTTACGTATGACAAGTATACGCTCATCTGCGGATAGGAATGTTTCCTTGGCAAACTGTGCCATGTAAGGCTGGAGAAAGGTGTAAAATATTTCAGGAAATGCATTGTTACGTTGTTGTTTTAAGTAATCATCTGCTCCTAAACGTTTATCTGGCTCACAGTGGATCATCTGAGTGACCTGCAGAGAGGCAGGGGGTGGAGGGAGAGTGGGAGAAAAAGATTACAAGGTTTAGAAATGAATGATAAGTTATCCCCAAAGCAGTCAAAACCAAAAGCAGAAGAAATAAGAGGGCTCTACAGAATGCAGTGTTATTTACCAATTCTCTGATACTGCGATCTTCAATTTTGTTCAGGACTTGATCAGGGGAGAAAAGACCATTTCTATAGGCCAAAAGCTGAGATAAGTCAAACAGTGGTACACCTTCTGTGAAGAGCTCTGCTATTACACAGCCTGCAAAATATCAAATATGGTGTCTGAGCATTACAAAATAGATACTCCTCCTTTGCTGTCAATGCAAAAACAAAAATAAGTTTTACACAATTCAACTGAATACAAAAATCTAAAGGGATAAGAGTGTGTCCAAAGAGCTATTTTAAGTTTAATATCTCTGTATCAAGAAAACCCCCACAGTTGCTTTAAAACATGATCCCTACATTTCAAGAGTACAATGTCTGAGAAGTATATTTCATATATTTCAACAGCCATAGGGTGGTAGCATGAAGAAACATAAAGCACTTGCATTTTTTAGCTGGCAGGTGCTTGAAGCAAGACCAGAAAAGGAAACCACATCACTGTCATGTGGCAGAGTAACTAACCAACCAACTAAGAAAGCACAGAGTAACCAGCCCTCCTCAGGAAGTGACTGAAGGACCTCTGCTTCTGTGGTGATGCTCAGTGATGGTGTTTGTCAACTATGGGTATGTCTACACTGCAGTTAGACACCAGTCTGGCCTGTGCCAGCAGACTTGGGCTCCCCAGGCTCGGGCTGTTTAATTGCAGTGTAGATGTCCAGACTTGGGCTGGGACCAGGCTCTAAGATCCTCTGAGATAGGAAGGTCTCCCAGCTCGAGCTGCAGCCAGGGCTGGAATGCCTACATCAGAGTTAAATAACCCCGCAGCCTGAAACCTGCGAGCCCGAGCCAGGCCAGCCACTGGTGTCAAATTGCAGCGTAGATGTACAACCTTACTTATTTTAGGATATTTTGAGCAGTAACATTAAGATTGGGGCAGAAACCACCCAAGATTGCCAAATAAACACAATTATTAGGTCATGTTGCGTACACAGAACTACAAAAGTATTCTTTTCAAAGACTTGAATACCAATCCTGCAATTTAATCCACTTGGGCAGAATCCCACTAGAGTCAATAGGGCTCCACAGATATCTGCCCATGTGGATCACACTGCAGGATTAGGGCCATAGATTTTTAAATTCAGATCCCTAGTTACACAAAAAAAGAAAAACGAACAGAGACTAAACCTTTCCAGGTGGTCTCTCGAGACCATAGTTGAAGCACATTAGCGTGGCAATTTGCAGATCCACTGCTCAGATACATCCCCACGGTAGCAGAGTGCCTTTGTAAGGTTTTATATTGCACAAAAATATATAGATTTTGTACAGTACTTATCCTGTGACTAGAAGGCTCTGGGGTCAATACTAAAGTTGGGGTGGAGGGGGTTGTTTTGTTCCCCCCGCCTCCCTCCAATCTCCCTAAATTCTTTAAGCTTCTTCTTATAAAAAATCCCTACCCAGTTGATGCAAAACTATAAATCATGTATAGTTCTCAACTGATCACCCCAATACCTGCAGAAAAGATATCCATTGCACGTTTCAATTCTCCTCTGGTTCGCTGATTGCTGTTTGCCAAGTCTACCAGTGGCATTGAAGGATCTTTCATGTTCTCCAACTCTGTAGAAAACATACTGCCATCAACAAAGCGCTCAGGGGCAATATAACAAGTCCTTCTACGCGACGTGTCAAAGAAATAATTGAAGTCAGCAGGATTGTCCTCAGGAAGATAAGTTGGTTTAAAACTGGCAAAGTCAGTTAGAAGCACCCAGTTCCAGCTAGTCACCATAACATTTTCAGTTTTGATGTCCCCATGACGGACTCCAGACTTGTGTGCTTGGTCCACAGCAGTCAAGATCTGGAAGGCTATCCACCTCTTTTCAATGTTATTTAGGAATGGCCTAGTACTGATTCGATCATAAAGGTTGTCCCTCACATACTGTCTGAAGAGCATAGCTGCTTTTTCAGACAAAGTGGCCTTCTGAAAGGGAAGACAGTTCTGTGCAGAGTGTAGCCTTATCTTCAACTCCTCTAGCTCTTGCTTGTAGCTAGTTAGTGGTAAAGTTGGATCCTGAATTGCAAATACCTTCACAACCACCAGGCCTTCCCTGTGCTTGGCCCGAGCAACTTTAAAAAACCGAGTACTCCCCAGGCTTTTGTCATATTCAAAGTCATGGATGTCTGAGAAATAGCTGTCCACAGACAGGATCTGAGACGGGGCAATGCCAGCCAGCTGATTCCCCATGATGGCACCTCCTATTGTAGGAGTCAGCACTTCACAACTGCACCTAGAAAACAATTCAAATACTATCTTATATTTCTATAGTGTCTTTCATCTCAAAGTATCCAAATATTATTTACAAAAGGTAGAGTCATGTAGAAATCATTTCAAATGAGACACAAATGCAGCCATTTCTACTCTGGAGTGGAATGTGGCAGCTATTTAATAGCTCCTAGGACTGAAAGCTGTTCCTTGCCTTTTTATTCATAGTTCATACTCCTGTAGTACTGTACTTGTTTTCTTTGTGTGTTTCCCATTATTTTTGAGAAACACTTAATACAGCTCCACCCTCATTGCTCTCTTTGATGAGCCCAGGATTTGGCCTTTCCTTGCGCAATGAAACCAGAGTTTGGTTGACAGCTATGCTGGACCAAGTTCTGCCCTGGCATGAGCAAGTGTATCTCCCACTGAAGTAAAAAAACACTTATTCCAGGAGCAAATGTGGCCTAGACTCTCCAGGGACAATACTGGCAACTGCACTGATGTGTCTGGAAAGCCCTAGGGTCTAAAGGGATCAACATTCCTACCCACATCCGACAGCTACTCCCTCAGTCAGTGAATTAGAGATTAATCTACAGAAGGAAGCTTCATCCTTTGGGACATTTGCAACAAGCCAGGCACAAAGAATGAGAGAACAAAGGGAGCCCATTGGAACATTCATGGTCAACCCTGCCTGAAGAAGCAGGGCTGGAATGTGCGCCAGACTAAACAAGGTTTAGTGTCTCTATTAGATTTGATTTCCAGAGTCGGCTCCTCCCCCTCACCCTGTGCTCATATCAGGCATGACCTACACTCCTCTCCCATGTGACATCCCACCCAAGTCTCACCTGATCCACTCCCCAATACAGTCCTCTGGCAGCAACCCCCCTACCCCGCATCTCAGCCAGCGCCTACCGGACCCAGCTCTGGCAGCATCCCCACCCAGCTCCCACTTGACCCCCTCCCCAACACCCCCCGCCCCCGTGGCAGCATCCCCACCCCACCCAGCTCCCCATCACCCAGCTCCCACCTGACCCCCTCCCCCGTGGCAGCATCTCCACCCCACCCAGCTCCTCACCCTGCTCTCACCTGATCTCCCTCCCCAATACTCCCTGCCCCCCGTGGCAGCATCCCCACCCCCACTATTGCCTTCACTGCTGCTGCTACAGCCCCCCCGACACACATCCCCCCCCCCAGCGGTAAGTGGAACAGGAACCCGCGAAAACACCAACCGACCCCTCCCCGTCACTCACCTGGGGGCCGCCCCCGCCGGGCCTGAGGGGACCCGGGAGCCCCCGGCTGCGGGGTGGAGGGAGCCGGGGCCGGGACGCCTCTGGGGAACCTCTCTGCTACGCGGAACCGGCAACCATGACGCAGGGGGGCGGGGCGGCACTGTGAGCTCACATCCGGCTGGGCTCCGTCACCGCCCCTCAGGCCTGCGGGGGGGGGGCTCCGGCTACAGGGACCCTGCCAGGCCAAAGCCCCGCCCCCGGCCAGCCTGTGGCGCGCGGGACACCCAGCCCAAGGGGGCGGGACTGGCGAGCTAGAGCAGGCGGCCCCGTGACATACACCCCTACACCCCCCCCCGGAGGCGGGATTAGCCCCTTCTCCGAACCGAACCCCTGGGAAAGCCGGGGGGGGGGTGTTATCAGCTCGCCTGCCCTGGCCCCCTGTGGGGTGGTTCTGAAAGCCCCGGCTCCTGGAGTCCTGTGATGAGGGAAGGCTCTCAGCTTTCATTGCAAAAAGGGGTCTGGCCCTGGGGGTAGGGTGACCAGACAGCAAGTGTGAAAAATCGGGACAATGGGTGGAGGGTAATAGGAGCCTATATAAGAAAAAGACCCCAAAAGCGGGACTGTCCCTATAAAATCGGGACATCTGGTCACCCTACCTGGGGGCGGCTGAGACAAGCTGGGGAAGGTGATCCTTGAAAGCTCAAAAGTGAGACACCAAGTTATTTGTTTCACTTATAGCATGTTTGTTGTTTTGTTTTGTTTTAAATCTCATTATTTTGGAGCCTAACGTAAGTGTGAAGAGGTGGGATATAAGGTCACGCTAAAGTGTATGGTACTGTTCGGCCGTTAGGCGTCACATACCTGATTTCAGCTCTCCTCAGCCCAGAGCTGCCAGAGCAGTACAACAGTGAACTCATCTGGTGTCTAGCTCTCTGTGAGACAGAAGCGCTATAGTCAGTCTATAGCTGATACAGGAGCTGGGCCTGCTAGTAGCAACCCTATCACCTGCCATGTGGAAGTGTATGACTGGGAGCATGACTAGTGATTTTTGAACACGTGCGATTGGCAATGTTGCAGAGAGAGACTGTAACACACCCTTCAAAGTCCTTGTTCTTCTTTTTCCTAGGGGGAGAGGATGGAGCAGAGAGATTACAACGCACCTAACAATGTCCTTCCGCCAGCCTTCAGGGGGACTGTAACGCTAACAATACCTCTCCCCAGTCCCCAGCAAGACAGGATGAAGAGACTTTAACAGTCAGCAAAATTTCCCTTCTCTCTGGGGATTGAGGATTCTGTAACTCTCTTTTACTCCTTTTTTCCCCTCTCAGAGTGCCCCTTCTGCTTCTGCTAGTCTTTGCAATGAGGAACAAAAAAGCAGCAGCGACTGGTCTCCACAGCACCATTTATAAGTAAGGGCTAGTCAAAATGTTTTGAATGCAAAGCTTTTTCAGCAAAAAAAAGGGGGGGGCTTTTTCTTTTTCTTTCTCAAAATAGAAATATTTTGGGAAAGCATGTCAATATTTTGAAATGTTTGTTTTATCAAAAAATCACTTTCAAAACTTTTCCCAGTATTGTTTAACTTGCCACACTGTGACTTTTGATTGGTGCATTTAGTCACATGTGGGTATCTTGTTTTCTTGAGTGGATGGGTATAATCATAAATACTTGGACATCATGTAATTAAGTCATTTGAACTATGCCTTCCAGAAGACAAGCTAATTGGTTGGCTCCCTCACAAAGAAGCCAGAATAATCAACAAGGCCAGGCTATATGTTGAGACTGACCTGTTAGTGCTTACAGGGCTGTTGGTTCCCCCCACACCCCTAAAAAAAATCTTTATAGGAGCAGGCAATGGTGGTACATTTCCTGTAGGAAACTCACAATTTTTGTTGGGCTTTTCTTGCTTTTAACTCCTCTACTTTCAACTTAAGAGGAAGGGCTGCAGCAGTGAGGTGCAGTACAGCACATTCTCCTCTCTTGCAGTTGATGCTGAAGTTACTGGGATCAGGATGAGGTGATAGGCATCTTCAGCATCCCTTAATGCCTGTCATGGGTGCATCTGTGCTCTTCTAGGTCAACCAAATGGGGAATTAGCTAGCCTATTTCCTTCTCCCCATGTCCAGGTTTAGATGTTAGAGAAGAAATGATCTAGTAGAGAGGCCTGTGCTTTTACTTGAGTCCTGGTGGATTTCCAGTAGGTTTGTCCTACTTACTCCTCTGTGAGGCTTAGAGGAGAATTTATTTTCATACGTTTGAGATATAAGGAATAGTCTCTTCAGGTGGCTTTTGGTTGTTTTGGGGAATTGTCCTGAGACTTGTTTCTTTTTAAGGACTGTTTTGAATGTAAAAATCTCCATTCTATATTTTTAAAACTGAGAAATGGGATTAATTCCTTCCTTGATACTTTTCTTCTTTCATGGCATGGCTCTTATTGATGAATTTTCTCAAACCTGGAATGAAATAGAAAGGGATCTTGGTTACCATTTTAGTTTGAAAACAAATGTGAACAGCAAGAAGCCTAGGATAGGATTAGGGAAACTGTTTTCTGTTTTTGTTGGATTCTTCCTTCAGCTGCCTGTTGGTTTCATGTATCAGAGGGGTAGCCGTGTTAGTCTGAATCTGTAAAAAGCAACAAAGGGTCCTGTGGCACCTTTAAGACTAACAGAAGTATTGGGAGCATAAGCTTTCGTGGGTAAGAACCTCACTTATTCAGATGCAAGCTTATGCTCCCAATACTTCTGTTAGTCTTAAAGGTGCCACAGGAACCTCTGTTGTTGGTTTCATGGTATAGTGCTCAGTCCTCTGGACTACCATTTATAGCCCAGGTTTTGGTATGGTTTGATAGGTAGAGCAGGGAATGTGGAGCCAGGTCTCTTGGGTTCTATTTTCAGCTTTGAGATCTAGTGTGATCCAACAGATCCAAACTTCCTGCTCTGATCTCTCTTGCCTCTAATGCAGGGGTGGGCAAACTACGGCCCGCGGGCCAGATCTGGCCCGCCAGCCGTTTTAATCGGCCCTCGAATTCCTGCTGGGGAGCAGAGTCTGGGGCTTTCCCTGCTTTAGAGCTCCAGCCAGGGAGCAGGGTCAGGGGCCACTCCATGTGGCTCCCGGAAGCAGTATCATGGCCCTGCTCCAGCCAGGGGGAGAAGGGTCGGGGGCCACTCCACACGGCTCCCGGAAGCTACGGCGTGGCCCCCCGTCTGGCCAGGCAGCTCTGCATGCTGCCCCCACCCCAAGCGTCGCCCCCGCATTGCCCATTGTCCGGGAATCACCGCCAATGGGAGCTGCAGGGGCGGTGCCTGTGGACGGGATAGCGTACAGAGCCGCTTGGCTGCACCACCATGTAGGAGCCGGAGAAGGGACATGCTGCTGCTTCTGGGAGCCATTTGAGGTAAGCACCGCCCGGCCTGCACCCCTGAGCCTCTCCCTGTGCCCCAACTCCCTGCCCCAGCCCTGATCACCTTCCTGCCCTCCAAACCCCTCAATCACAGCCCAGAGCACCCTCCTGCACCCCAAACCCCTCATCCCCAGCCCCACCCCAGAGCCTGCACCCCTAGCCGGAGCCCTCACCCCACCCCCCGCACTCCAATCCCCCGCCCTAGCCCGGAGCCCTCTCCTGCACCCTGAATTCCTCATTTCTGGCCCCACCCCAGAGCCCGCACCCCCAACCAGAGCCCCTGCCCCCTCCTGCACCCCAACCCCAACTTTGTGAGTATTCATGGCCCACCATACAATTTCTATTCCCAGACATGGCCCTCAGGCCAAAAAGTTTGCCCACCCCTGCTCTAATGTCATGAATCTGTTTTCTTGTTTAGGTCACTATTCGTACTCATATGGCTTAACATGTTGTATTTGAAATGGAAACAGCTGATTTGGGATAGTACTACGTAGGGAATGATGATGGACATGGGCCGGTCTGGCAAATCTTTGGTTTTTGTTCCTTCCTTGCCCCTTAAAACATTTTAACATAACTGGAATGATGATGCTTGTACTTGTTGTGAAGTTAGAGGGTGGTAAATCCAGTGGTTTAATAATCTTCTTTGTTTTAAAACAAAACAAAGTGTCAAATGGCCTAGAAATACAATAGATACAGGTAAATAATGTTAAGTGGCATTGATATTGTTCTGTAGCCTGAATGACCTTCATTTCTTAATTTTTAATGTCACTAGCTGAAGAATAGCTGCCAGAATTTTGTTTGTCCCATTGTATAGTCTTTAAAAAAAGAGAGAGCATTTAATACTTGTTTAGAAAATCTCCATTGTCTTGTTTCTATATAACTAACATATTTAATTGATAACTTCTCTGTAGATGGGATAGCCTATTGGTATTTGAGAACAAAGGTACTTATCAATTAAATCAGATGCATGAAGCCTATTTGAAAATGCAAATTTGTACATGTAGGCTATCAGAAGAAAATAATGCTGTTTAGAACACTGAAATCACCATGGTAACTATTTAATCATCTTTTAGTATTTAATATCCCTAGATCATTCTTTTCCCAAACCAATTAAATTATGATAGTCTGAAAGAAATATCCTTTTGTAGTTAAAGAACAGGATTAGGATCCAGGATTCCCAAATTCTATTCCCTGTTCTGATCCTGACTTCTTGTCTGGCCTTGGGCAAGTCATTTCTCCTTTTAACATCAGTTTCCCCAACTGTGAAATAGAGTTAATGATACTTACCTACCTGGTGCCTCGGGAGGACTAATTCAATAAAGTTAGTAGCTGGCTTTTAAGGTCTTTGGATGGAAAGTGCTGGATAAGGGGTTAAGTATTTAATAAAGAAGCTTGGTAAGCAATTGGAAGCAAAATGTTGGATTCTGGAACCTGCTTTGAAATCACCATCTTTATGTGTTTCAAGTCTGCGCCTTCTATCCTAGAGTGTTCCTGTCTCCTCAGGAAACCCAGCAGATGCTGCATGACAGGGAATGTTGTGAAGCCCAAAACTATAAATGGGTTCAAAAAGAACTAGCTACGTTCATGGAGGATAGGTCCATCAATGGCTATTAGCCAAGATGGTCGGGGATGCAACCCCATGCTCTGGGTGTCCCTAGCCTCTGTTTGCCAGAAAGTGGGAGTGGATGACAGGGGATGGATCACTTGATGATTGCCTGTTCTGTTCTGTCCTGTCCCTCTGAAGCAACTTGCATTGGCCACTTTTGGAAGACAGGATACTGGGCTAGATGGACCATTGGCGTGACCCAATATAGCTGTTCTTATGATTTCTGTTCTTTTTACCCTTGAACAGCTCTTGTACAACCTGTATTGTCTGACATCTGAATGAAAATAAGATCTACAGCTTCAGAATGTGGAGAAGGGTGCAGTTTCCCTGGCATGAAATATCTGATAAATTTTCAGAGAGACAAGGTGGGTGAGGTAATGTCATTTATTGAACCAACTTCCAATATTACTACTTTAGTATTCTGGGACCAACACAGCTACAGCAAATTTTCAGAGGGTCATTTTGCCCCTTTTTCCCTTATTTTAACTGTTTAACATAACAGTGAAAGACGTATTTTTCATACTAGTTCTCTTTCTGGCTTTATTCGATATTTATTAATCTCTTCTTCCTGGGTGTTGTAGGTCTGATCGAGATCCTGGATTTCTGAGCAGTAGATCTAAGTTCTTTCCCCACTGAGCTTTATATTGTCTCATCATTGATCATGATGAACCTTTTTTTCTGTTCCAGCAGAATGGGAGACTCAGGCCATGTCTACACTATACATTTTTGTTAGTATAGCTGTGTTGGTTGGTGTGTGCAGAGGTGTGATTCCTGACCCTCTTAGTTGAAGACTCTCTTTAGCCTCCAAGATTAAGCTGTATTTCATCCCTCCCATCCTATTATCTCTTCACTAGAGATCATGAGAAGTGATCTTTATGCCGGTGACTGGCTGACAGACTCCAGAGAGCTGACTTCAGGCTTGCGTATCATGCAGAATCATCTGAACATTTTATGTTTGACTTGTTTTATATAGTATTGTTATTTAGACTCCCAGTTTAATTCTAGGCACATAAACAAAATAGTTCTCTTCAGGGATGCATCACTTGATCTGCGAGTGAATATTGCAGGATAGCACAGAAACATTTTGGCTGGGTTTTTATCTAAAAACAGCACTTCTGTGCTAAATGAACTAGGACTGATAAACTTCACTTAGGGAGAAGGAGCCACCTGAAACTTGGTTTAAACAGACTGGTTGCCTTTCATACAGTCAACTTTCTCCATTCATTACAGGAGAAAATGGCACTTCATAGCCTCTAGGTGGCAGCAGTTCTTTACCATTACTAATCATTACCAGGAACAGCAGTGCTTATCCATATTGTCTCTCCCTCCCAAAGTGTTGTCATGATGTGCTCTAGGGCTAGTCTACACTACCCGCCCGGATCGGCGGGTAGAAATCAATCTCTCGGGGATCAATTTATCGCGTCTCATCTAGACGGATAAATCGATCCCCGAATTGATGCGCATACTCCCACCTTGTCAGGAGGAGTAAGCGCTGTCAACGGGGGATAGGGTGACCAGATGTCCCGATTTTATAGGGACAGTCCCGATTTTTGGGTCTTTTTCTTATATAGGTTCCTATTACCCCCCACCTCCATCCTGATTTTTCACATTTGCTGTCTGGTCACCCTAACGGGGGAGCCGTGGCGGTCGATTTGCCGCCATCCTCACAGCGGGGTAAGTCGAATAGGTCGAAATTTGCGTAGCTGAATTTGCGTATCTTAAATCAATTTCCCCCCTTTCCCCCCCAGTGTAGACCTAGCCCTAGTGTTACCAGCCTTACCAGACAGCTATATTTGGAAATGCCTCGTAGCTCCCCAGAAGGCCAAAATCTAAAAATTTAAGTTCCATGCTTGTTTGAAGAGATGTAGCAGTAGCATGAAATGTACTGCTGTGAACAGAGAACCAAACCTTCAATTCCTGTATTCCTAATTAGCATTTGGAAAGGATGAATTCAATTACTGGCATCTCCTCAAAATTTGGTTAGAGAATGCTTTCCACAAGCTATGTACCCTTCTATGAATAATTCACCAGTTCCTGTGGTTTTGGCTCAATTTTCCTCACTAGGATGGAATGAGTCGCTGTCTCAGTAAGGAATCACTTCTACTGTCAGTACTACTGGTAGGTGGTATAAACTGTTCTAGTGCCTAACTATGAAAGTCGTATTGGGAAAAGGATGAAAAATCCTTTGTCAAATGCATGAGCGCATGCTGATTCAATTAATTACCCAGGATTGAAATTCTGTGGGAGAGAGAAAAAGATGAATTAGTTACCAGTTAACCTGAGGTAGCAGGTGTTGCTAAATACATGACTCAATGCTGGTAGATGGGCGTTGGCTGGTGGCTGTAAAGCTTGAGCCAAAGTAATGGTAATCCCTTGGACAGAAGATCGGTGTATGAGCTGTTTAGGGATAAGCACAGGTTGGAGAAGGGCTACGAGATAGCAGCAAGGTAGCCAAGTTTAACTGATTTATTGCCTCAAATCCTATGCATCAAAGCAAACTTAGAACAGCAACATTTGAATACAAACTTCAAACACCACCCTCTTTCCCGCCCCCTCCCCCCAAAAAAAGTTTCAGTGTCCAAATCTGGAGTCTTGGTTCAGCCTATCATAGAGGCCAGCCACAAAATTTGGCTCCAAACCTAAGTCTGAATTCCAAACCCAACACCACCAAAGTTTATGGATGTTCAGGTTTGGGAGGACAGGGGCTGGTTCAGGCCCATCTCTAGGATAACTGTTGATGGTCTGCCATTGGATCCTTGGGAGACCCCGTGCAAGAGAGAGCTAGTCACCTGGGATGCCTGTTTGCCTTGGGGATGCTGCTTCTTGACTTGTTATATTGAAATAGAAGCCCATATTTTGATCCTAATTTCCATAACTTTCTGCCAATAAACAGGGGGGTTTTAAGCAGAAATTTACATGCAATTTCACCTCCCACACAGTCCAGTCACCCCACCTGCTTCATCTTGTGCAGTAACTAATAAAAGAACAGCTGCCATGGCTACTGTCGCTATATAAACTCAGGGGAAAGCTCTTCAGATTTTAAGGCGTGCCTAGAGCAGATGATTAAACAACATTTTATTTATTACAGAGAAGCCATAAATTAGAGCAGAAACATACCATGCCTCTGTGTGGGTTTCAGGTTTATAAGTATGTACTTCAAAAATAATTGCAATATGGGTAAAACAGCAAAGGAGTGAGAGAATAAGCAGGGTAGAACTCTGGGTGGAACCCTCATTATTAAATCTAGTTATAATTAATCTAGTAACGGCCGCATGTAGTTTTCTATGTAATTGTACACTGGTCAGAGATGACGTGTTTAGAGAACCTTTTCAACCCATTTCCAGGCATTCTCATTTCCAGTAGTCTCATCAGCATTCCAAGGAGATATCCTCTAGAAAGGCAGATTTGCAATAGTGGTGATGGTGTTTGCTGTAGCAGCCAAACATCAAGGTCATCGGAAAGATTCTACAGACGTACTAAAGAGTTGACGTTTTGTCTTGAAAACGGTTGACTTTTAGAATTGTTATGGTGTATATCTCTTGCAATTCTTTATGCGTCTGAAAAATACATTTTTATTGTTCTGCAGAGCTCCCAGTCACATATTGGGTTATTGTTTTAAATGCTGAGTAAATAACATTCCTTTGCTTTTGCATTATTCTCCTCCGGCTGCTTTCCTACCCCCACCGTTTTCCATAAAATGCCTGATCCCATGCTCTCTAAATTCAGTGGAAATATGCTGGTTGGCTTTAATGGCAGAGAGGTTAGGTCCAAGGTAAGCATTAAGGATTTCACCTCTCTTTAATTATTGCTTCCCCAGTCTAGAGAAGTGTCACCAGCATTTCATTCCTGCCACTTCCACTTGCTAAAAAATCAATGGTTTCAGAGTAGCAGCCGTGTTAGTCTGTATCCGCAAAAAGAACAGGAGTACTTGTGGCACCTTAGAGACTAACAAATTTATTAGAGCATAAGCTCTATATGCATCCGAAGAAGTGGGCTGTAGTCTACGAAAGCTTATGCTCTAATAAATTTGTTAGTCTCTAAGGTGCCACAAGTACTCCTGTTCTTTTTAAAAAATCAATGAAATTCTTGTATAGTCTATTGAGACATGACAACATAATAGCTTCTAAGACTTTCAAGGCCAGAATCACCTGTGATCATCTAGTCTGGCCTCCTGTATAGAACTTCACTCAGTAATTCCTGCAGCAAACCCATAATTTCTACAGTACATCTCTTACTCGCACCATGGAAATCTTGCAGCCAAATAATCCAGCCTCCTGTGTCTCAGTAATGAAACTTCTTGGATACATCACTGGGAAAGCTGTTGGCATTGGGTTTTTCTTTTCTTACCCTAAAAGCAGACACAAAAGAGTGTGTCTACACACTGCATCCATGGGTCTGATTTGCAGCTCATGTAGATATACCGAAGTGAGTATGTACCCCAGCGGTCTGGTGGGCTTGTGCAGCCAATACCGAAGCCCATGCTGCAGCATCTTCACTAGCTGTACAGCTAGCTAGTACAGTTACATCTACATGAACTGCCATTCATACAGCCCGCTGTAACATAGATGTACCCTTAGGGTATGTCAACACTACGAAATTAGCTTGATTTAATAGAAGTCTATTTTTTTAGAAATCAATTTGATACAGTCAATTGTGTGTGTCCCCACTAAGTGCAATAAGTTGGCAGTGTGCGTCCACAGTACCGAGGCTAGCATCAAATTTTGGAGCATTGCACTGTGGTAGCTTTCCCGCAGTCTCCGCCACCCATTGGAATTCTGGGTTGAGGTCCCAGTGCCTGATGGGGCAAAAACATTGTTGCAGGTGGTTCTGTCGTCAGGCCCCCCTCCCTCCCTCCCTCCATGAAAGCAATGGCAAACAATCATTTCTCGTCTTTTTTCCTGGGTTACCAGTGCAGACGACATACCACGGCAATTATGGAGTCCGCTCAGCGCACTGTCACCGTATATCTCCTGGGTGCTGCTGGCAGACGCGGTACTGCAGTGCTAAACAGCAGCATCCCCTTGCCTTGCCTTGTGTATGGCAGATGGTACAATACAACTGCTAGCCGTCATCGTTGTCCTGTGGGTGCTCCTGGCCGACCTCGGTTAGGTTGGTCGGGGGCGCCTGGGCAGACATGGGTGCTCCTGGCCGGCCTTAGTGAGGTCGGTTGGGGGCTCCTGGACAAAAATGGGAATGACTCCAGGTCATTCTCTTCTTTAAGTATCATCTAATGGACATTCAGTCCTGCCTGGAATATCATGCCAGCTGGAGGCTTCTGCCTCAGGCTGCTCTCCTAGTCGGCAGCACCGCGTAGTCGCACATACCCCAGCCTACCCTTTGCTCCCATGGCTCTTGAAGCCTGGACAGTAGTAAGGAGCAGTTCGACTATAGGCTGAGCAAGTGCAGAATGGTGGTAGAATGTGCCTTTGGACGTTTAAAAGCTCACTGGTGCAGTTTACTGACTCGATTAAAACTCAGCGAAACTAATATTCCCATTGTTATTACTGCTTGCTGTGTGCTCCACAATATCTGTGAGAGTAAGGGGGAAATGTTTATGGCAGGGTGGGAAGTTGAGGCAAATCGCCTGGCCGCTGATTACGCGCAGCCAGACACCAGGGCGGTTAGAAGAGCACAGCAGGGTGCACTGTGCATCAGAGAAGCTTTGAAAACCAGTTTCATGACTGGCCAGACTACAGTGTGAAAGTTGTTTGTTTATCCTTGATGAAAACCCGCCCCCTTGGTTCACTCTACTTCCCTGTAAGCCAACCGCCCTCTCCTCCCCCCTTTGATCTCCGCTTGCAGAGGCAATAAAGTCATTGTTGTTTCAAATTCATGCATTCTTTATTAATTCATCACACAAATGGGGGTATAACTGCCAAGGTAGCCCAGGAGGGGTGGGGGAGGAGGGAAGCACAGGCGTGGGGTAGTTGTAGGGGCACCCCCTAGAATGGCATGTAGCTCATCATAGAACCGGCATGTCTGGGGGTCTGACCTGGAGCGGCCGTTTGCCTCTCTGGTTCTTTGGTAGGCGTCATGCGGCACTGCTGCGGGTCCCTGTTATAACCTCTGTCCTTCATGCCCTTGGAGATTTTTTTTCAGGAGACTCTGAAGTTTGAACTGTTTCTGATTGCTCTGAGAGGACTATCCTTTCTTCAAATTGCTATGAAATTAGTTCTGGAACTGCAGCTTCACTTTCCTTGTGCTTGTGCTATTATTCGTATCTTTTAAGTATCTAGAGTTTCAGGCTAAGCCAGGGGTAGGCAACCTATGGCATGGGTGCCAAAGGCGGCATGCAAGCTGATTTTCAGTGGCACTCACACTGCCCAGGTCCTGGCCACCGGTCTGGGGGGCTCTGCATTTTAATTTAATTTTAAATGAAGCTTCTTAAACATTTTAAAAACCTTATTTATTTTACATACAACAATAGTTTAGTTATATATTATAGACTTATAGAAAGAGACCTTCTAAAAACGTTAAAATGTATTACCGGCACGCAAAACCTTAAATTACAGTGAATAAATGAAGACTCAGCACACCACTTCTGAAAGGCTGCTGACCCCTAGGCTACGTATTGCGTTAAATCAGAATCAATATCTGGCTGAGTTACTTGGGTTTCTTTTTGGCATTCTGTTTCTGAATCCCTGTTTGGCCTTTGTTGAGGATGGGATACTTTTTGTTGTTTGTTTATTTTTCCCTAGCAGATTTCATAGTGGCTTTTTCTTTATTGTTATATTTTGCTTTAATTACAAATAGTGGAAGCCAGAAATGACTTGGTTCATCTAGTCCAGCCTCTTGCCTTGTATAGGTCTCCTGAATACTTCATTTCCAGGTCTGGTGCCTTAAACCTCCCTTGTTTCTTTGAGTTTTGGTTTGGGTTTTTTTTTTTTTTTTTTTTGTTCCTGCCTCCCTCAATCCACTTGTTTCTTAATGTCCAGCCTACAATTCCCTAGCTTCAGCTATTATTACATGATGATTTTTTTTAAACAAATAAAGGGTATGACCCTGGAAACTTAATCACAAGGTTGTCTCTACCCATGTCAGATGTCCTGTTGACTTCAATGGTCCTATTTCCATAAAGATTGGTTGTCTGAGAGAGTGTGCAGGATCAGGCCCTAATACCCTTCCATTAAAGTCTTTACAGAACACGGTTCGACTATGTTCTCCCACTCCAGCCATCAGACTTGCCCCTGCCCTCCCGCCAGACTACATACATTCTGGGCCTGATCTTAAGATATACCTAAGCCTTGCTTAGCCCAAAACCCCAGAAGGGGAGGAGGTAAAGGTTGCTGATTCCCTCAGGTAGCCAGAAACTGAGGTGGTGCCTGTCGTAATTTAGAGCATGGATCTAGCAATATCAGGTTCTGTCCCATGACACATCCTGAGTGCAAGCTCTGTAACTGATGGAGACCCCGGCTGCCTGTTTAGGGTAGTTTTACAGAGCCTTTGCACCATGGGAGTGGTGCAAAGAGGCCTCCTTGTGGGGCAACATCTGGCCTTCTGCTTCCATCCTCAAATGTATAACCTCCGATTCATGTATCGGCTTTAATGCCCTTCTCTGTAGTCCCTTTATCTCTGCTGAATGCTGGGGGAGGGAAACCAGAACTTCTCCACAATATTTCAGGTGCTCAGATAGCAACGAATGTGAAATAATAATTGTCCGCTCTTTAGCCAATAAAATTATTAAGTTAAAAACGTTCCCCACAGTAATTTAGCCAGGCTTGGGAAGGTTAGCTAGTCCGATGCAGCTCTGTGTTGTGTTAGATGGGTTGCTGTTACAAACACTGGAGGGCAGCAGAACAAATGCAGCTAAGGATTTAAGCACCAAACAATAGAAATGAGCTGGATTCTGAATTACCATAGCATCCTCCCACAGTAAAGTCAATACAGTGACTTAGGAAAAATATCACATGTCAAAGTACCTCTTTCTGTAAAAAGCATAGGTGCTGGAACTAGGGGTACTGGCTTGAAGTAGCAATAACAACCTAAATACATGGTTTCTGCCTTCAGCACCCCCACTATGAAAATTGTTCCAGCACCACTGGTAAAAAAATAAATTCAGTGAGTAAGAATTGCTTTCCCAACCTGTAGTAAACCTTTAAAAAGAACTGTCCGCTTACCTCCTCTTGCAAGAGAGTTCATTCAATTCACAAGTCCTATTGTTTTCTTTATGGTGAAAATACACTAGAAATAACCACTTTGCAAGTTATCTCAGATTTGGACAATTAACAAAGGTATCTTTTGTAATGAAGAGTTACAGCCCCAGCCAGGTGCAAGGAGGATGAAAGTGAGTCTGTAGCTGGGTTCTTCAAGTCTGGCTATTTGCAAATGGGGGAAAGATTGCAAAAATCCCTCCTCTGTTGTGCCACAGACACAATCACACATACAGACTCACACAGTCATTGTATTCTTTGGCCTGGTCCCCACTAAGCCCCCACTTCAGACTAAGGTACGCAAATTCAGCTACGTTAATAACGTAGCTGAATTCGAAGTACCTTAGTCCGAACTTACCGCGGGTCCAGACGCGGCAGGGAGGCTCCCCCGTCGATGCAGCGTACTCCTCTCGCCGAGCTGGAGTACCAGCGTCGACGGCGAGCACTTCCGGGATCGATTTATCGCGTCTTAACCAGACGTGATAAATCGATCCCAGAACATCGATTGCCTGCCGCCGGACCCTCCGGTAAGTGTAGACATACCCCTAGAGTGCAAGGATAGCTTCTGCCAAGCAGTGCCAAAGGAGGCAGGGAGGAGCACTGTTGGGGCAAGTTCCCCTCTTCATCCCAGCTGGGCTCCGTGAGGAGAGCACATGCTGCTCCTTGACAACACATGCCAGAGATGTTGCTCTAGCATCCATTGCATTGGCAGTCCAGGAGGACTTTTTCATTTTAGCTGTAAATATACATATATAAACAGTGAGTTCATGGAGGATAGGTCCAGCAATGGCTATTATCTGCGGTGGACAGTGATGATGTCCCTAACCTCTGTTTCCCAGAAGCTGGGAATGAGCAACTGGGAATGGATCACCTGATGATTACATGTTCTGTTCATTCCCTTTGGGGCATCTGGCATTGGCCACTGTCAGAAGACAGGATACTGGGCTAGATGGACCTTTGGTCTGACCCAGTACGGCTGTTTTTATGTTCAGTATACTTTTAAAGCTGGATTCCTCTTTGCAGACAGGCAGAGGCACCCAGTTTCCAGCTACTGGAAAACATCCTAAGCCAGCATTGCAGTGAACCCATTTGTCAAGGCTGATTCCTAATTCTGGCACTTTGAGTTCAGAAGAGGGGGGCGCAAGGACCCTAAAAATTAATACTAGCCACTTCAGGCTTGGATTAAACTCCCAAGGTTATAGCTTTTCTCTGACCTTGGATGGGTAGATGCTGCCACCACCCAAAACCCCTTTGAGAACCCAGGAAGGCGCAATTGGGAATTCCTTCCGGTTGGGTAGCCTCAAGCCCTTTCAACCCCCTCCGGGGAAGAGCTGATAAAGAAAACCAGCTAATTAAACAACATGTGCACAAACCTCTTAGGACATAAAATCCAATCCTGTTCTTAAAAAGGTTAATTTTATTAAAAACAAAAAGAAAGAAAATACATTTGAAAACTTAGGCCATTGTTAAATTTAAAAAGAGCAAATACAAAAATTAAGAATCAAAATAGCTTTCTTGAGGCCCAGCTTAAAAGTTACAAGCAAAACAAAAACATTTGGGGTTAGCACAGAGGGGTCCACAAGCCATAAAGAAATAAACAAGATAAACGTAATTGCCTCTTCCTAGACATTTCCCGATCTACTTACATATCTGGGGGTTTCAAGTGAGTAGTTTCTAGGTATGATCTGATGACTTTTCATACCTGGCCCAAGCTTCCTACAGTATAGCTGCTCTGTCCCTTCTCTCCAGGAGAGCAACACAGACAGACAAAGGGGAAGTTTTTACCCAATTTTAAAAAGTTTTAGCCTTTCCATTGTCTCTTTTGGTCAGGTGCCCACTCCTTTCCTTTTACCTATGCAAGGAGACTTTTTAACCCTTTACAGGTAAAGCAAGTAGAGAACAACTACTAAGAGGAATTTTATAGCTAACTGGCTTGGCTGGGTGTTCATAAAAGGAAGCTACACTCCCCCACCAACGCGCCCCCCCCCGTTCATTTATCACACCATTTATATAAAAATTGCCTCATTACTGAGACTACTACTCATTACTTGAGACTACTCCTAGTAGTCTCAAGCATGGAAGGGATGGAGACTAAGTTATCTTTTCAGTCTTAGAGGTGGCCCTTCCAGAACATGATACACACAAATCTGAAGAAACGTGTACTGTGGTTGTCCATGCCATGTGTGTGCTATGAATAAATAGAGGCATGCAGTTTACTAAGGCTGCTGAGTTAGAACTTTCACAAGAAATGAATTCACTGTAGAAAATATTAGTTATAATTGTATAACTTCCCAATCATTGGGAATTAGCCTGTGCAATACAGTATATGTAAGCAGATATTGCTATATAGTACTAAATGTACATACAGTATCGTTTAGAAATCATCCCCACAAAATGGGGGGAGAGTGGGAGGAGCTATGACATAGCTCACCATTTATCATTTTCAATGGAAAATGGTTTGGCAACTTTCATTGTCCAGGCAAATTTAGACAGATGAAAGGATCGACTAAGCAATTCAAATTGCTTAGTCGACCCTTTATATGTGTGAATATATGTAATTACTGAAAGCTTTCATGTTTTATCTGTTAAAATGCTTCTATGACTTTGGCTTAAAAGAAGGAAGAGCTTTAGAAGGATCAGAAGAGAGTGTCCCGTGGGAATAAAATTACCCATGGAAATAACAATTTGTTTTTTGAACTTCACAGAGAAACAAAGGTTTGCTACAAATGCAATAATCATCTCTGCAATAGGGTTTTTAATAACCAAACGCAGAGGAGTTGTTACTTTGCATGTAATGGCAACATTTGGATCGTTCATAACTTTTTCCCACAAGAGGCTTATTTCAAACAGCAGTAACCTCCCAATGCTATTCTAAGCAGAACTAGTTAATAGTTTCCTGCTAGCAAAACACAAATGGTGGTGTGTGAGGGTTGATTTCTTCATATTCTAGAAAAGAGCTAAACTGTGTTATCTATTTTCTGATTTGTGAGGGTTCCCCCTCCCCTAATATCCATTTAAACCAAGCAGTGTCATTAGAAGTCTCTTTCTTTTTCCAGTGTTTGGCCAAATATCACTTCATTGCTCTCAGGAAGTGTGAAATTAGTCCAGAGCATTTCATAGGTAGGAACTCCAGAATTTAGAGGGGCAGTCTGCATACACCCATCTCAAAGATAAAGTAGAAGACTTGCACAGAAGTCAGCCACCTCTGGGCATTCCTATCAGATATGAAGGGAAAATGCTGCTGCTTCTACATTCCTTCCAGAAAGCATGTAAATAATCAACAGATTTTTAAAAAAAAACAGGAAATGAAATAATGTATCAGTGGATCATCATGTAGCTGAGTTCCATTACATCAAGTACCTGGGCAAAAAACTCGCCTACACGCTTTTGAAAACTTAACCCACAGGGAGCATGTATGTGTAGTTCTAAAGTACTATTTATACTGTCAGCTCTCTGATCATAAACACACTTTGAAGTTAGAGGACATCTTTCACAAGCATTAAATTCAGTCCCATGTTCGGAAACTAGTAAGCGCTGGCAGTGGGCTCTCCCCACACACATTCCCAAATTGTGTTTAAATTGGAATTTCAGTACAAATATAAAATGAACAACATGTTATCGGCAAATGCAGGTGTCAATTAAAATGAGAGCTTACCCATATAAATCTGAGTGGGAGAACAGTCTGGGCATTTGGGAATGCATAAGTGTCCATGACATCCAAAAGGGAACGCCAAGTACCTGGCCTTGTCAGAGTTAATAGATTATTTTTTCCATTTAGGCATAAACACCATGTTTCTTGTTCAATCCAATAATCAAGAATCATCATATTAACTATCTGCATAACAACTCAGCATGTTTATACATTGAGCTTAAGCCAATATTTTAAGGGTTTCTAAGCAGTTTCTTTTAAGGATTCCATAACTGATACATTGTACTTTTCTCTTCTTATTCTGCTAATATGTTTCCATATTTTTTTTGTATTGCAGGTAATTCTCACAATACAGGGCAAGCTGATGTTTCTGCTGTATGGCATTTGGGACATTTAAACATAGCTATTCTGGTGTATAATTTAGGACAGATCAATCCTTTGTGTTCCTCATGCAGTTGTTATGGGGGTTATTTTGTTACAGGTGGATGCTTTATACATGTTGGATGTGACCTGGTTCTATTCTTCAGCGGTAATTTCAATTTACTTTTCATTTTGCAGTTTCCCCATACCACTGAGGCAATATGTTGGATAATCATCTCTTAGTAGTTTATAACATCTGCTAGTCAATTTAGAAGTGATGGAGCTGCACAGCATTGTTTCTTCAACGAGTGAGAAATGATTGGTTTTCCTTTTTTGGTAAAGATGCAGTGATGGGAAGGCAATGCAGACTGCCGGGATGAGGAGGCATTGCAATGATTCAATCTCTAGTGCTCCCGTCCAGGAAGATGTGTAGAGCAGAGAAGATAAGCTCTGTCTGTCTTGTATCAATTAGATGGGATTTGGGCTTGACACGAGGGCCTTGCAGGCAAGGTCTGGGGCATGGTTAAAATGGAGATATTTATATGCACTATGTACTCTACAGACATAAATACGATTCAGTCCCTGACCCAAAGATCTTATAGTCTAAGGATGATTAAGTTTATGCATGTCCAGGGCCGGCTCTAGGTTTTTTGCTGCCCCAAGCAAAAAAAAATTTTGGCTGCCCCCCACCCCAGCCCTGGTCTCCCCCTCCTCCCCCCCCCCCCACTCCCCTGCTGCCCCAGCCCTGGGTTCTCACCACCACCACCACCCACACCCCCTGCCACCCAAGCACTGGGCTCCCTCCTTTCCCCCCTACCAGTGCCCTCCCCCCATCACCCTGCAGCCCCAGCCCTGGGCTCTCATCCCAACCTGCACCCTCCTGCTGTCCCAGCCCTGGGTCACTGGTAACTCGCTCCCAGGGTGGGTCATTCAGCAGGAATTTTGGATGTGCACAGAACACAGACAGGTTTGGTTCCCACATGGTTACAGAACTGCAGTAAAGTAGAACAATTTTCAGCTTGTGTGATTGGAGGATATCTGGATGCATATTATAAGGCTGTCCTACATAAATGAGGAAAAGTTGAGGTGCCTGCTTCCCGGCTCATTGAGCTCTGGTCCAGCGTAGTATCTGTTCTTTTGTTCCATTCTTTGTTTCTATGGGGAATTTGCCAATGCAATATCACTGTCTTCCTTTTAAACAAATAAAACTAAAAAAAAAAAAAAAAAGGCAATGGCTGTTGAAAATAGCAATTCCAGTCCTAAAAACCACTGGGAAGCATTTCTTGCTCAATTTTAACCTACTTTTTCTACAGCAAGTTACAGTGGATCAGTATATTTGATTTGGGAGAAATGAAGTAACAGCAGCCCGAACTGAGCTTGAGCACTCCTGAATTTTGAGGTGTTCAAATCTGGAAGGCAGGTGCTAGATTCCCTTTCTGAATATTAGCTATATCTGGAAAGGAAAAGTCAATTTCTGCTTCCATGGCTCAGAAGTGGAAATCCTCCTAAGTGCCTGGTACTGTATCTAAAGCTGCCCAGGTCCAGAGCCTCCCCTCCCTTACTTTTCATTTTAAATTGTAGTGGGATCTACGTACCTCCCTTGCTAGGCTTCAGATAGAGAGGGGCACTGTCCATTTAGTCCACCCAATTCCTTCTTTGGGGGCTGCAAGGTGAGTTCACACCAGTATCCCTAATCCAGTCTGGAGAAGTCTTCTGAAGGGGATATCTGGGCCAAAGCCTACTCCTTGGGCACACTTCTTCCCCATTCATAGTGCCACCCCATTTGACTCACAGCAAGCTGCAGCATGGCTCAGCTACCTCACTCCCTACCCCTCCCTTTCCTGTTGAGAGCTGCCAAGGGAATGCTGGGAAATGTAGTTCTTTCCCTGCTCCAGGGCTGACTCTATAGGCAGGGAGCTAGGCAAGGAACTACAGCTCCCAGAGTCCTGTGGGCTCTCAGCTCCCATGCTGGATCCCCAACTGCTCCCTGGCTCCGCTTCTGAAGGGTTGTGAGAGGGGAGAAAGTGAGTGTAAAAAAAAAGGATGGCCCGAATGCCGTCCCCTGCAAATGTGCCGCCCCAAGCACCTGCTTGTTTTGCTGGTGCCTAGAGCCAGCCCTGTGCAAGTCAGTAGTCCCACTACACATGGGGCCTAATGAAGACAGGACAGAACAAGGAAAGACAAGCTAAGAGTAAGGCACAGAGGTTACTCATACAAGCCCATGGACTAGATCCTATGCTGTACCCCAGCTGTTTTGGAGCTCTGGAACAAAGTAACCTCATTCTCTCCCCTGAAAGAAGCACCTCCTTGATCTGCTTCTAAAAATTCCTGCTGGGATTTAACAGACAATAAAAAGCCGTTCTCTGGTTGGATAAGGACTCCACTAGGAATACCAATAGGAGAGGTGTTGTGGGGCTGCAGTCCCTCCAGGGCACATCAAAGACCTGTACTCCCCATCACAAGGTGGGAAAATAAAGTTTTGTGTATCCCCATGAGAAGAAAGTGATTGCACATCATCATAAGAATGGCTTAGCCTCCAAGAACAGAAAAATGCAGTCTCTGGTGAGAGAAGAAAGGTCAAAGATCTGTCAACTTAAACAGGCACAAAATGATCTACTGGGTGACATTTCTTTTTCCTTTTCCTCATGGCCATGTGGCTCTTTTCTCATTCTCAATGAGTGTCACGGTCTGACATCTACCCCCCACAAATCAAAAGCTGCATTAATAAATATAGTTTCAGCTGGCTACTTCTATGCATGTGGTGACAACGCAGGAAAGGAAACAGAACGCCAGGTCTGTGGTAGCCGAAAAGCCCCTCTACCTCCAGGAACTTTTCCTGGGGCTTTTATTCTTTACAGTTCCCTGCTTACAACGCTTCTCATTGGTACAAATCTTGCGCATAGAAAAGCCAGGCAGTATACATGCACATAAGATAACGAACCCATCTCTTGAGCGCGTGAACACCAGCTGCGAGGGTACAATCAAATCAGCCAAATAAGTTTCCCAAACACAAACGCTGGATTGAAGGTCACTCCTGCCTCGTAGCCATGGGAGCAGTTTGCCGCGCCTGTGGGCTGGCGATTCGGGAGCTATGCGTCCCTACATCTGCACATAAAAATCATTAATAATGGTAAATGGGTTACATCTCAGTTACTTTGTCGTTACAGGTTCGTTAGATGTATCCAGAACGGAAATGGCTGCACAGTTCTGCTACTTTAAGAGTGACAAGAACTACAAGGGTAGTGGTTTTTAACCCTTGAGAATTAGCGTTACACTGGGGAATGCGGAGGACTTCTAAGGCAGGCAAAATACCTCCATGGGCACCGGCAGGGAGAGCTATGGTCAGGAGCAACTCCTCTGCCTCCTTTTTAGAGCTGCAGAATGTACTCCTCCATTCCCAGCCTCAGGCTGCCCCAAGGGGCTGGGACTTGGACATACACCCTCCCCCACACAACCATTTGGGATTGCAATTTTCTGGTCACACAAACAGTCCATCTCCCCCAACATTCATTGGTGCAAGAGCTAGAATGTTGGCTGTCCTTGCACAAGTGCCTAAGGGAGGTTAAGCAGCTTCCTGTGTTTCTCATTCCTTGGAAATTTGCATAGAAGCTGCCCTTATGCATTGATATTTACGCTTATGGCAGCTATTTTCCTACAGTTAATTTATTGTTCTCTTAATTTTTTCTCCATAGACATCTTTTCCAGTGTTTTTGCAACTTCAAGGTGCCCTGTGTAGGTAAATGGAATTTGGGTTTGTGCCCTATTTATGTTTTGATTTTGAGTGGCACTGTATAACCAAAAAGGATCAGTCCCCGGTTCTAGGCACCTTGCGTCTTTACTGAAAGGTTCTGGGTTTTTTAATTTCTTTTCCTGTATATGTTTGACCTTAGAAAGTGTATTTACCACCTTCTTGTAAACCTGCTTAATGTAATTTATTAAAAAGTTAATGAATTTTGACAAACCACGGAGAGAGAGAGAGAGAGTTCTTTTTCCAGTGATCTCGTAAGTTTGATTGAAATTTGAAAGAAGACAAAATGTATGATCAGTTACAGTAGGGAAGGCATAAAGTCTGCAATGTTCTCTAACCCTTTGCTTTAGCTTATGCTCTTCAGCACGTAAATGTCTCTTTTCTAATGGAGACAACTGCAGAAACGCCACACCAGGGCCATCTAATTAACTAAACCTAGGCAAACTGAATGTTAATTCAGTCGACTCCTCTTAGCAGGTGGACAGCCAATTCATTCAATTAAACAGTTATTCTGATAGAGAATGACTTATAATGACAGAAAATACTGAACAGAGTAAAAATGTAGTAATAAAAATTATATTTGTTGCAGTTCATCTTTATTTGATCTTTATTTCTTATGGTTTTTTATTTAGAAAATTCTTCATGAAAAAACTGGAGTTTGGCATTTCAGATTTATTTAATCTCTTGTTAAACATCACTTAACTTGTTGTGTCTCTGGATGAATATACTCCTATTAAGCAGTTTCATTATCATTAAGTACAATTATGCTAAACTAGCACCGTGGGAGATGTCCTGCTTAAGAATGTCCTAGTTAAGTGGCATGTACAGTGCCTGTAATTCTTTGTCCCAGATCTCACATTTGCACTTGTTTAGCATTTTCCTTCCATATATTTTGAGTTGCTTGCTTGAATTTTCATCACATATGATCCTAATTACAAAGATGTGAAGGTTAAACAATAAACACACCAGAATGCAGTAATGCTGTGGGATACTACCACACCCTGCTGTGCTTATTATGCAAAAGTCCATTAATATAGGTCTAATACTTGGTGTGACTATACTATAAAATGACCCATTTGGGTATTAAATTATTCATAAATATGATCTTTAAATAAAAAATGAGTTTTTGTCCCTTTTATATTATGTATAAAGAAGACATGTTTTTTTAAAGGAGTGGGGATTGTTTCTGCTTGTATTTTGCCTTAGAAATTTAGGTCTTGCCTATTGAGTTTTTCATAGAAGACTCTATGGACAACTGGAGAACTTTTATGGTTATGATATCAAAAGTGTCAAGGTGAAATCTGAGCAGCTGAGAGAAGAAGGATTTTTTAGTCAAACTGCTATACTATTTTCTATTGTTTTTTCTGACCACCTGTTTAATACAAGAGCCTAATAAACAGTTTGCTGAAAAAATGTCTTTGTTAAAGATTCGCCACCCTCTCTTCCTTTATTTAAAGGCTGTGGGAGCTCTTATTCCAGCTCTCTAGTCCATCAGCGAAACCTTCAGCAAAATCAGGGAAGACTTGATAATCCTATCTCTAGTTATGGTACAGAACAAATAATCTTTAAATACTGTATTTCCGAATGTGCAATTGTGCATGATTTTGTTTAGAAGGCTATTTTAGGTAGCAATGTATCTCTGGAGATAAAAGCTACTATTCAGGGTGAAAGAACTATGAGATGTGTCATCATTAACAAGATACTAATTGGGTAACTTGGTGAGACTGAAAAGTCAGTTGGTCAGAAGTATCGCTCTGAACCCTTCAAGGCTCAAATGCAATGGCAAATACACAAAGGTCCCAGTCATGCCAGGTGCTGAGGACTTCCTTCCAGAGCTGATGCTCCCACTTCCAGTCAAGTGTCTATGTTGGTTGTATGCCACTGTAAGATACCCCTGCACAAGGAGGCTCCTCAGCTGGTTACTTAAGCAGCCATAACGAGGCCAAGAATCCAGCTCTATGTCTGTCTGCTCTATTCTTTGCTAACTATTTGTTTATTCTGCACCATTACAAGATTTCACTCACTGGTAAAATTTGTGCCTTATTTCTAATTTGAATTTGTCTGGCTTCAGCTTCCAGTCACTTGTTCTGGTAATACCTTTTTCCAGGAGATTAAAGAGCCCTTTATCTGGTATTTTCTCCCTGGGAAGTTACTTATACATTATAATCAATTCATGTCTCAGTCTTCTTTTTGATAAACTAAACAGATTGAGCTCTCTAAGTCTCTCACGGTGAGGCAATTTCTCCAGCTCTAGACTAATTTTTGTGTTTCATGTCTGCACCCTCTCCAGTTTTTCAACATCTGTTTAAAAATGTGGATAGCAGAACTGCACGCAGTATTCCAGTACTGGTCTCACCAATGCTCTGTACAGAGGTAAAATCATTTCCCTAGTCCTACTTCCCTATTTATACATCCAAGGATTGCTTTAGCCCTGTTTGTGACAGGATCGCACTGGGAGCTCATGTTGTTGCTATTATTTTATTTATATTATTGTAGTAGAATTGCTTATCCACTTTGACCCCTAGAACATTTACAGAATTGCTCTTTTCCATGATATAGCCCATCACCCGCCATCCGCCGCCTCTTCTGTAGGTATGGCCTGTATTCCTTGTTCCTAGCTATGTGACTTTGCATTTGGCTGTATTAAAATGTATTTTGTTTGAATGGGACAAGCTTACCAAGCAATCCTGAACACTCTGTATGACTGCCCTGTCGTCATTATTTCTCCTTCCACCAAGCTTTATGTCATCCACAAATTTTAGCAGCAGTGATTTTATATTTATTTCCAGGTAAGTGAAGAAAAGTTTTCCCTGACACCATCCCAATACAGTAACTCCACATTTAACATTGTCCCACTTAATGTTACAGAGAGTCCTGTGGCACCTTTAAGACTAACAGATGTATTGGAGCATAAGCTTAACGTTGTTTCAATGTTACATCCCTGCTCAATTAGGGAACATGCTTGTTTAAAGTTGTGCAATGCTCCCTTATAACGTTGTTTGGCTGCCTGCTTGTAAGATTCTGTGGAAGAGCATCAACTTTACAAGGGACCATTGCACAAGTTCCGCTTCGCCGCCTCCTCCCCCTCCCTCCCAGCGCTTCCCCCACCACCCAACAGCGCTTAGGACTTTGGGGGGGAGGTGTGGCGTGCTCCTGAGAGGAGGTGGCGTGGGGGTGGGAAGAGGTGGGCCTGGAGTGGAGTGGGGACAGGAAGAGGCAGGCCTGGAGCATTCCTGGCAAAATCTGAGCGTGTTCTCCAGGGAAGCTGCCGCCGCTGCTGCTGCTGCTGCAAAGGTGCTTCCTAGCGTCCTTGCCTGCAGTGGGCTGTGCCTGTGTGGGGTAAGCCAGGGGCACTTCCCAACCACAGTACAGTACTGTACAGTATACAGTATAATACCTTTTGTCTGCCCCAAAAAAATTCCTTGGACCCTAACCCCCGCATTTACATTAAATCTTATGGGACAATTGGATTCATTTAACACTGTTTCACTTAAAATTGCATTTTTCAGGCACATAACTACAACATTAAGTGAGGGGTTACTGTATCCCAAACAGCTATATAATGGTGAAGGGAGCACAATATGGAATTGACTTCTCAGGGGGAAGTTTTCACACATTAACAGTTCTTGCAAGAGGGAACATTGTGCTATTTTTTTTTCTTTTAAGCATTTAAAACTAAATGAGTAAACTTGTTTAGCTTGCCCCATATTGCTTTGACTACAGACCTTTGCCTAATATAGATGTGGGGGTCTTAGCCTGTGGCTTGGCAAGCATCCTAAGTTTTTGTCTGAGAGGCCTTCTTCCTGGATGGAAATCGCATGTGATGTGCTTTTTCTCCTGCTTCCAGTGAGCACTGTGCTCAAGAACAATGTCTGCCATACAAATCCTACCCCAAAGCGCCCTTGTAGGAATTAGGGTTGGACAAGGAGCCTTATGAGTTGTCATACTTAATTTCTAATTAGCCCAAGGCATCAAAGCTGACCTAATCATTATTTAGGCCACACCTTCTTGTGAGGAGAGAGGAATAATTTAAAGCAGGGGTTCTCAAACTTCATTGCACCGTGACCCACTTCTGACAACAAAAATTACTACATGACCCCAGCAGCCAGGACTGAAGCCTAAGCCCACCTGAGCCTGCTGCCCTGGGCGAGGCAATTCCAAAGCCTGGTGGGGCCAAAACTGGAACCCAAGGGCTTCTGCCCTAGACGGAGGTCTGTAACCTGAACCCTGCCACCCAGGGCTGAAGCCCTCAGGCTTTGGCTTTTACCCCAGGTGGTGGGACTTGGGCTTTGGCCCTGAGTGATGGGGCTCAGGCTTTAACCTCAGGCCTCAGCAAGTCTAAGTCAGCCCTGGCAACCCCATTAAAACGGGGTCGCAGCCCACTTTGGGGTCCCAACCCACAGTTTAAGAACCGCTGATTTAACGTAATCATTAGGAGCTGCTTGATCATGAAAACAAAACTCTTTTTCTCTTTATTCATAGCCCAGACAATTGCATTACATTTAGGGCTTGTTCCTGCAGTTATTATACAGACGAAACCAGGACTGCCCAGAGTGGGAGGGGGCAAGTGGGGCAATTTGCCCCAGGCCCCGGGCCCCACAGGGGCCCCCACCAGAGTTTTTCAGGGACCCTGGAGCGGGGTCCTTCACTCGCTCCGGGGGTCCCGGAGCTTCTTCCGCTCTGGGTCTTCAGCGGCGGGGGGGTCCTTCCGCTCCAGGACCCACCACCGAAGTGCCCTGAAGACCCGTGGCGGGGGGTCCTTCCGCCCCAGGACCCGCCGCCGAAGTGCCCTGAAGACCCGCAGTGGTGGGGTCCTTCGCCCCGGGACCCGCCGCCAAAGCGCCGGGTCTTCGGCGGCAATTCGGAAGCGGGGGTCCCCCGCTGCCAAAGACCCCAGGCCCCCTGAATCCTCTGGGCGGCCCTGGACGAAACACATGTTGATTTCAATGCTGTGCAGTACACATTATCACCTTGATTGTCAGAATATAATGCCAGCCAATGAACAATTTCATGTAACCGATGTTTTGATAATTGAGGGAATTTTTAGGTGTAATTAATAGACATTGGGAGCCAAGAACCCATTTTGGAGAAGAGGAAGTTTTAGTTAATTGAATTTCAGAAAATCAAGGTTACACTGTATGCATATCTCTTTAACTCAGTCTCATAAGGCTAGAACTGAAGCTTTATTAAAATTCAAAGGACTCTTAACTGTCCTTAACTGCTAATCATTTGATCGTGTCTCGTTTCATTTCCAGAAAGTCATGTTGACAGAACGTTTTCTTGCTTATGCATGCAAAGGGAAAGAAGAGGGGATGAGAGCTGTGTCTTATCACCTAAAACTACCCAGACACTGGAAACTTCACATGACAAGTCATCACTTATACTGACAGAGAAAAATGTTTTAATTTTAGTTGTACTGTGGGGGGGGGGAGGGTTGTGGGGTTTTGTTTTGTTTTATTTTCTTCCCCAACATGATTTTGAAGAGTTTCAATATAAATTGTAAATATATAGAAAAACCTTTTTGAGACCGCTCTGCCATCGTCTATCTTCAGCATTTCATACTCTTTTTATTTATTCTATTGCAATGTTTCCTAAAGGCTGGTCTACACACAAACTTTCACTGAAATATCTAAATCAGTTGTAACTGAGACTTCTTGTTATTTTGGTGCCATCCTGTGAGTGGACATTCTTATTTTGGTATAAGCGTGCCTGCATTGATTTAGCTTATATTGGTGTTTTAGTGACTTCAGCTAACTTGAAGTAGGACACTTTAATTCTGAAATACACAGACTTCCACCAAAGCAACAAAATGTGTCAATTACAACTGATTGAGGCTATGTCTACGCTACCATTTATGTTGGTATAACTTATATCATGGGGGCAGGTGGGTAGTTAAGCCGATGGAAGAGCTCTACACTAGATAGATGACTATACAGTTGTGCCACTGCAGCATGTGTGGTGAAAATGCTCTATGCTGACAGGCGAGAGCTCTCCTGTTGGCATAAAAAAAACCACCTCTGTGAGAGGCGGTAACTATGTCTGCAGGAGAAGCTCTCCTGCCGATGTAGCGCTGTCCACACTGGCGCTTAGATCGGTGTAACTTATGTCGCTCAGTGGTGTTGGTTTATTCACACCCCTGAGAGACATAAGTTATGTCAACATAGGCTGTAGTGTAGACATAGCCTGAGTTATTTTGGTGGAAGTTTATATGAGAACGAGGCTTAAATTTTCTCTAGCCGTATTAGAATCTTTGGCCTACCTGCACCATAAAAGACCTTCTAGATGAATTTTGTTTTCTTTTACTTGTCTTATAGAATCGAATTTTCCTTCCAGGGGCAGACTTTTCATTTTGTTTTTAAATTTGTGAATAAATTGGTGAGAGACTAATACCACCAGCGTGAGCCAGGCGTGGGCCAGGAAGGTGCTATGCATATTTCCACAGAGAGACAATACAGGATGCATTTCCTTATGTAGTGAGAAAGGGCAGAGAAGGCAAAGACTCTCAACAATCTAGTATATAACTATGCTGGAGCAAGTGAACATCCAGTCATCAGGAAAAAATCTAGTAACCAACAGTGGCCATTAAACATTGCTAAATACTGGGTAGACTTGTTTGGGAATGATGAGGAGCAGTGTGCTGCTGTAAATGGGACAGCATCTAGAGCAGGAGCTAGTGGTGCCCAGCCCTGTGCAGCAAGCTTTGCCAAGCCCATCGCAATCTGAAATGAAGTAATTGATGTCATTATTTCTAGGTAGCACCTCGGAGCTTAGAAATCCAGAGAAGCTAGAGTGCTGGTAGTGAAATTCCATGGCAAAGCTATTTTGGCTGTAGCATAAAGATATTTTTAAGCTCAGACCAGGGGCATGCAGGAGTCCACCACAAGATCCTCAGAATGTCAGACAGCAGATTATTTTCAGAGGACAGCTAGGTTAATTAATGTTCATGTATGAAATGTGCTCAGAACATAGTCCATGAATTAGAAACAATGCATCCACCTCCTCACCACAATCACCTGCCTCAGGCCAAACCCAGGAAAAGATATGGCCATTTCAGTTTTGCCTAAAAGTCAACACATTTGGATTTTGTTAGACCAGAAAAGCAAATTCCAGGATGAGGCCCCATCACTGACACCGCCCCTTTCCAGCCACTTAGACATTCAAATCTAGGGACTGCATCCAAGAGCCCTACAGCTGACCTTGACTGTAATGCCAGGAGGAGAGAGAGAAAGAGTTTCTCAGATAACCAGCAGGCAAGCCACTTACCACACAAAGACGTGGATTTCTCTTGTTAGCAAATAACTGCTGCCCGGAGAAGCAATCATTCCTGCTAACTTTTCTGTATTAAGTTGTATTGTTTCTCCAAAGAATCATACCAGTGTGCAGCAAATTTGGGTTTTTCCTGACTCCTCCTCTGTTTCCACAGACCACCCCCTATTTGTGCTTTTTGGAGACACTTGCTTTGGAGCATTTTACTGCTGTAAGTTGGTATGACATGATACCAAGTAGGAAGTTTGGGCTTGTGCTCAGAGGTCAAAGGCAGGTTTTATAGTATGTTCCTATGTTTTTTAATGTGCCAGTCGTGGGAGCATGTGCCCCAAATTCCTGACCTACAATAGCCATTCTATTCCAATTCTGGGCTTTTTCTGAACAGACACAGCCTGCTGTGCCTAACACCATGGGCATTTTCTCTGACATGCACAAATGGGGAGTAGGATAAGACCATCAAGCATATTTTCAGAGGTGAAAGGCCAGTATAATCATACCACATCCCCCTTTGCATGTATTTGATCTCATTCTGTTTCCTGGTACTACAAAGTTTCCTTGAGCCTTTCTGGTCATTTTGAATAATTTCAGTTGAGTAGTTTCAAAAATGCATCAGTGACTTAGGAACCTAAGTTCTATTGACTTTCAATGCTTTGACCTTTTATAGTTAGTTTTTTTCTCATCTGTTCTTGATCATTCTCTCTGTAAACGGATGTTCTTTTTCAGAAAGGATTTTTAAAAAAATATTTATTACGGCTGCACATATTCTGTAAGTTATCGCCTTCCTTTTGCTTTCCTAATGAAACTTATTGATGAATAAATCACTATGGGCTGGATTCTGACTCCTTTTTGTATATTGACTACCACCTTACTCCATGAGCAGTCCCATTGATTTCAGTGGAGTAAGGTTCTATTCAACATGAGTGAGGATATTAGAATCTGACCCTGAGCCATGGGCATATTCTGCGAGCTCTCATTTACCTCTTTTGTTTCTGATAAAAGCCCCTGGCTAACAAAATAATATCTAATCTGTTTCAAGACCAGCCTGGATGATTACTGCATCCTAGTTAATATTTCATGATATTTGTGACCTTTGAGTTGTTTTTGTCAGCCTCTTTTTCCAGCACTAATAAATAGATAATAAAGCTGTCAGAGGAACTTTCCATTCATATATTGAACCCAATTTGTCCATCTTGTCTATTCTGTACTTCTGTTGTCTAGAAAGAGTTTAATATTTTGCCTTTTAAACTAGAAATAGAACGTTTAAATGGGTTCAGAAGAATCCAGGTGCTTCTCAGGTGACGACTGGAGCTCTGATATTAGTGCCTCATCTTGCCGTCATTTAAATCAATGGAGATTTTGCTTCAATGGGAGCAAGATCAGCCCCTTAATGCAGTCATTTTGATACCCAAGCACTAGTCCTTATAATAGCCTGTCTGCTCTCCTGGGGCCAGATCCTCACCTGATGCCTTCTGATGCTGTTGCCATCCCATCAGAAATGGACATCAAAAGTGGTAATCTCTAGAATAATGTTGCAATGTCTGAAATAAAGACTGAGTAGGAAATCCTGACTCCATGGAAGTCAATGAGAGTCTTTCCATGGATGTCAATAAAGGCAGGATTTCACCCTGTTTATGAAGAAATGTAATTTCAGAATCATAGCTCTGAAAATGACTGTATCTCTTTATTTTAGCCACTAAAGTCCTGGTATTTTATGGGATTTTCCAGTGTCTTAGGAATGTCTGTTTTTCATTTCATCAATCAAAATTATTGGACTTACATATATTTGTATTTATATGAGAGAGAGAGAGAGAGAGAGAGAGAGAGTGTATCTCTTTTCCATGCAGAATATGAAGCATTCACCACTGCCTTCCATCTTTCCCAGTCTCCTGCTGCAGTCTTAGCATCTTCCCAGGTCATTTTGATTGCTTTTGATCTGCTTTTAGTGTGCATTTACACACACGCACACACAATATTTGTTCAGCACCTATTGCTATATAAAGTAGAGTTTGCTCTGTTTTCCAGACACAAACAGACCACTGTAATGAAAGCTCAGTGCGATGAATGATGTTTGGAATATAGAGAAAAGTCAAATGCGTGTAAACACGATCAAAGCTGTTCTTGTTCCACGTTTCATGATAGATTTATTCAGAACATTAAGGCACTGAAAGAAATTCTCCACACTGAGAAATATGCACATTGTTGTTTGAGTCAGAAGCCGGAAGTAGTGACACCAACATGCATTATTTTAAAGTGCTACTTTGTCTTCTGTATGAATATTTCATGACCTTAAAAATGTTGTCACAAAGTGAACCACTCTTTGATTTTGAATATATAGCTACCTAGGAAATGGTGTTATGTTATGACTTTTGTGAGAGGGTGTCTTGGTATCCAAGAGTGTAGCGCATCTCTAGACATTGGTTCATTGCTAAAGATGTTTACATCCGACTTAACGTGGAATTGTGCCAGAATGTCTGCAGTAGACAAAAAATCTTTTTTGGTATAAGAGATCTAAATTACTGATGTAAAAACATAACATATGGTTCCATTTTTCAATCTCATTAACCCATCAACAATCAGCACAATCCATTCCCAAAGGTTCAGAAGTCTCTTTTCACATTCTTCTTAGTGTTAGTGCTACACTGTATCCATTACATTAATATAGCACAGGCAAGTATCTATTTACTCTACCAATCCCAGAACATCCTGCAGGGTTTCTATGTCAGCTGGACTGGTCCGTTTCCTGATCTTTGCGGGGAGGTTGCAGGGCACTGTTCTGTCAGGGAGATGGAAGACAATGGGGAATTGAGAATCCAAATAGAGATTCTCTGTACTCCATGCCAAGGATGTGTTGCTCAAACTACTCATTGCCCAACTCTTTCAGTAGGTAAAAGACCATTTCTCTGCATCACAGATTTGAAACTAGCTTAGGTTTATAGTGGCCAGAAGTTCTCAGTTTGTGATGGCAATACCATGACCTCTATGCAACGAGTTGATAGTGATATAATCCAGTTCCTAGTAGTCCAGTGTTCACATAATTGCAAGCATCATCACAAGTGGCATCACCTGACAGCCAAAGACTGAATGGGCCTCAAGACTAAAGAATCCTCTCACTTTAGAAGCAGGGTTTGGGAGCAGTGATGTGGGGAGATCTGCACTTGCAGCTGTTCACACTGTATCAGTTCTGTGGAAAAGGGACTTTCACGATTGGGGCTGGGACCCTGGCATGTTCACCATTACAAATTTGTTTTCAAAATACATACAAGCAACCCACGACCATACAAATGTGTGAACTATCATGCTGTCTGGACTGGCTCACAATCGAAAGTGCCAACCTCAGAGCAGACTTCCAAGAAGCAGGGCAGAGACCCCAAACTGGTTGTGTGTTCTGTAATTAGATTTCACCAACCCAGTAACAATTGTGAACTCCTAACACACTATAACAGTCTTACCATGGAGTGCCAGATGGGCCCCCTGAGCATTCCAATCTAGCTTGCCATCCAGGCAAGCAGGACTTTAGTGACAGATGGTTGCTATACACCAAAGATCAGAAAATATTTAGGTTACTCCCAGTCCCAAAGAACCAGTCACTTACCCCAGATCAATTTGTACCTTAAATCTCACACCAAAGACAATGCTTGTAGATAGTAAACTATCTAAGGGTTTATTAACTAAGAAAAAAATGAGAGCGTTATTACAAGATTAAAACAGGCAAGCATATATACACAAATGAGTTACAGTTATGGTTTGAAAAGGTGACAGAGGTGTAGAAATCCGTCAGCTCTGAATGCCTTTTAGTTCTAACCCAGGTTGACTGTGGGGATCTCTGCTTCTGTTTCATAGCTCCAGCCCTGTGAGAGTCCAAACAGTAAAAAAGATGAACAATTTTCTTGTCAGCTATTTTTATTTCCTTCTTCCAGAATTCAAGCTAATAGACTGTGCCCTTTTGCACAAAGCTTGTTCATGAGTGTAAGGGGGCAATTAGCAAAGTCTTTGCATTGAGATGTCCCACAATGGACCATTTAGTTTTGATAGGCCTTCTTGATGGGCAGGAGATGGGCACTGGATTCACAGTTTCAGAGCAAACTTTTTACAGTTACAAAGGGCTTGTCTACACATACAGCGCAGCATGTCTGGTGAAGATGTGTGATGCCAATGGGAGAGAGCTCTCCTGTCAGCATAATAAAACCACCTCTGCAAGAGGCAGTAGCTATGTCGGTGGGAGAAGCTCTCCTGCCAACATAGCGCTGTCCACACCGCACTTATGTCGGGGTAACTTATGTCGCTCAGGGGGGTGATTTAGACACACCCCTGAGTGATATAAGTTACACCAATATAAGATGTAATTTAGACATAGCCAAAGCAAAAGCATAAATATTACCTCATAGCATGTGATAAAGTATCAGTGAGATCAATGCAGGCAGCAATTTACCAGCATTCTGTAAAGTCTAAATACTAAATATATTGTTATAAGTCCAATACCCATCTTAACCATAGTAACATACAGGTGAAACACACTGGTTTCCAGCAATGAATTTGTCAACACTCAGCTGAGGCCTAAAGCCTTGGCAAGAACTGGCACCTGGTCTGCCAGCATCACATAAACCATACACAAATATTGTAGTTACCATTAAAACAGGGACTTTAAAAACAGGATTCCTTGACATTTCTTTTCCCATTAATGTGCTCATACAATTCCTGTTACTGGGAGTTGTGTGTGAACATCAAGAGAAACTATACCTCAGACTTTTCACTCCTTTAATACAGGATATAGTAAAAATAAATACAGATGTTTCAAATCTTCTGACTACCCAGGGGATAATTCACAGATTAAGAAAGTGTTATTTTCCTGTACTATTAATAAATCATTATTAAGATTGTGCTAGTACATTTAGGTACAAAATCTAACATGTCTTGATAGCAGGGAATACAGTGTGGGGTTTTTAAAAGTCAGCTTGAAAATTACTATTTAAAACAGACTCAAAGGCTTAGGAAGAAGATATGGATTTAGCTCCCTGAAGATGATAAGGAAAAATTGCATTGAGAAAACAGAGCAAGAGGTTAGTTTACTGCACTCTGGAAATGGCTGATATGAAAAGCAAAAGAATAGTAGTAAATCATAAGGTAATGGAAGCGAAAAGTCATTCAGTGAAATGCCCTGGAAAATTAAATGGAAGGAGGAAAGTCGTGTTCTATACACAGGCATTGTGAGTGTCCCCAGTGATAGACTAGTGTGCTGGCAAAAGGGCTTTAAGCAGAAGCAGAACATACTGGCCCTTCACATGCCCCTCAACCTGCCAACCTGCCACCACCCTGCACCCTGTGCTGCTGGATTCTGGGGAGCTATTACAAGCGGCACACCCTAATTTTCACATGCTAAAATGAGGATAGGCTTAATTCTTCACCCTCAAAAAAAAATAATAAACATCATAACAGCTGAAGATCATTTAACAAGTCAGCTGTTCTGTGGCACAGAAATCCTTAAAGTGACTCTTCTAAAAATGAAATGACAGCATGAGTTTGGAATGAGGTCTTGTTCTCTACCATTACTATAAAGAAAGAGGAATTACTGTGTGCTCCTAGCATCTGCCTCCTGCATCAGAAGGGGGAGTGGGCATCTAACAACCCTCTGAAGAGGCCCTTTGCAAGCATAGGGGAGTGAGAATTCTGCCCCTGAAGAGGAAAGCTGTTTCTGGAGGTATTTGAAATAGGTGGTGGGGGGAAAGTTTTGGTTCTAGGGATCATGCTAGTTCTTACAGTATACAGACTAGTCTGTCCATCCATCATTTATAGCTCCCTGAAGAATTAGGTCAAAGGAGGGGGGTCTTTGAAAAGCTTGTGTAAAAGCATAATCTAAAAGGGATGAGAAATATTTAGTTTATGGCAAGTTTCACAAAACAAGTTGTGACCAGTGCATAACAACACTACATTTTAATCCACAGTATGTCCATTCCCATTGCAGACAGGGCCGGCTCCAGGGTTTTTGCCACCCCAAGCAGCACCCCCCCCTCCCCCCTCGCAAAACAAAAAACAAACAAACAAAAAAGCCGCAATCACGATCTGCGGCACTTCAGCAGGAGGTCCTTCGCTCCGAGCGGGAGTGAGGGACCCACTGCCGAATTGCTGCTGAAGAGCCGGACGTGCCGCCCCTCTCTGGTGTGGCCGCCCCAAGCACCTGCTTGGTAAGCTGGTGCCTGGAGCCGGCCCTGATTGCAGATATATTGGGAAATCAAAATGCAACAACAAGAAAACCCCTATATTATGGTAGCAACTAAGACATGCTATTGTTGCCCTTGAAATATTGGTTTATCTCATCACTACAACAATAGTTGTTTTTTTAATTCTCCCTGTGGACTTGGGAGTTGCTCAATTTTTTATGAACTACTACATTTATATCTTGATTAACACCGAAATAGCTGGTTTGTAAACTGAGCTTTTTTCAGACATATCCATATTACAATACTTTCTGATTAACATACACCATAATGTATTCTCCCATGCAAACACTGTTGTGTATAGAAATGAAAGGGTTCTAACTGAGGCATTTGTGCATGTTTATTGTAACATATTAATCATAAATGGGAGGCAGCCAAGAGAAGGCCTTCTCCAGTGACACAGGAGATTACAATGGTGATTATTGTCAATGATAAGGAGCACTGACTGTGTGATTAATCTTCTCATTTATTCTCTGAAGATATTTCCTTCCAACATAATTTCTACTGATATTATGCAATTTACTGCCCTTTTTTATTTAATCAAAAATTTGGCTACCAAGGCTCATTATGACACCAGGACTGAAAAAAAAAAAAAGAAAAAAGGAAAAGCAATTTGATTCTCCAACCCAGAGAGGGCAGCCACTCCATCATACCATTCCTTAAACTTCCTTTATGTTCGAATCTTCAAGCCAGGAGCTTTGTGTTTCCATGAGAAGACAATCAAGTGAAATCATTCAAAGCAACTGACCGTACTTAGAGATGGTGGATCAAATTCTGCCCTCAGCTTCACCTATGGCTCCAATAATAACATAGTTACACTGTGGTAGCATTTTTTTATTGGAGACTCTCAACATCTTCACAGAGTGGCTAATAATTATTATCCCCATTTTATAGATGAAGAAAATTAGATACAGAAAGATTAAATGACTTGCTTAAGGTGACACAGTAAGTCAGTGGCAGAGTCAGGAATAGACCTTAAGTCTCTTGACTCCCACCCTCTTGCTTTTAAAGCTGGACAATGCTACCTCCATTCACTGGGTGTGGATGAGGACAGACTTCGGCCTACTATGCCGATTAGTTGAACTATTAAATGGGAAAGACAATGCTAAAAAACCCATATGAATAATTGTGGATAAAGGAGAACAGTTTCCTATACAGCTCTTTTCTAGAAGCTTGGGACAACATTAATAGAAACATCAACGATTCCATCATATTTGATTACACACTATCAAATATTTCATAGGTCCTGCATGATCCTGTTAAGATTTCACAAAGATACGCCGCTGAGGATTAAAGGAGGGGCTGTAAGATTGAAGGTTGTGATTCTAAGTAGACATGATTGGGGCATCCCAAAGTCTGGGAATTTGTGCACATGCCTGCTCCATACATTCTGGGAATAATGGTATAATCGAGCCTGTCATAAATCTTGCTAGGGATCCATTGAAAAATACACCTCCGTTTAGGAATTTTTCTTGACTTCTCTATGGACAAATATGGGCCCCAATCCTACAGTGGGGCATGTCTGTGCAAAGCTCCTTGCAGGATGGAGGTCAGAATGGAAAAGTCCATACATTCCAGCAGTCACCAGATTTTTTGTCAAACTATGGGATGGTTTATAGTTTGAAAAAAGTTAAAGAATATGGAGTACTGTGCCATTGGAATCTGCTCATTCAACATGCCTCATGACTGGCAAAGGAATACCTGCCAAAATCCGTGTTTATTCTTTCTTTTCTTCCTTCCTTCTAAGAGAATTTTAGTCTCAATGAAAGTTATCAGATTAACTGCCCTGACAAATGATGCCCTTTACCCACAGAACAGATAGTTCAAGATGCATCACACTGTTCGGTCAATGTGTGTCAATGCTTTGGGGGAAGGACCTTCTCTTAATAAGAAAATCCACTGTATGAACATTCGGTCCTTGGCTGCTCTGTGGAGACTGTGAACAAAGGTCCCAGTTACTGTCAATTGTGCATGATGTGGAGTTATGTGCACTGAAACCACTGGCTTATTTCACCCAGCACTTCAGATGGTAATGACTTTCAGTTACCACCTACTGGAGCTGGATTTGAGCCAGTGACCTACAGTTGTAAGGCTCTGTATTGCATTACTAACCCCTCTGCTATAAGAATTATTCAGCCTATAGTACTAGAATGTTTAACGATGTATCATTAGAATCTGCTCCCTGATGTGGTACTCTGATTCTTTTTGTTTTAATATAAAACCCTTTCATTCATTGACTCAGAGTCTTGCTGCCACAATTAAATTTCCTGTCTTTCTTTCTAACTGTGGTGTCTTCACTAGGGTCAACTATTTGGAACTCTGATTCCCTGCCTCTACATTTTATAATTTTCCATCATGTTACATCTCATCTCAAAACCACTCTTTTAATGATACATCTAATAAAATGATGTCCCTTTTCTTGCCTTTTTAAAAAAACATTATTTTGTTCACTTAAATACGATCAAATGTTGATTCACCTATTTCTTTTGTAAATTGGATAGTGTTATCTTTGATGACTGTATCCTCCTGTTTTCCTTCCCCAGCACTTTGAATTCAAGGCACCATATGTATGTACATATAAAGAAAGAAGAAACCCCAGAATGGGCAATTGTGAAATAGCTGCCCATAAATGAAGTTTCTTTCTAATCCTCTCAGTTGGCTGTTGGCCTGTGCCCTAAAGCATGAAGATTTCTATCCCAGACATAAAAAATTGTGTCCTAGCTAATGTAAAACATGGATGTTCTTAATAGCTATGTAAATGTCCAGTCCTTTGTTATTGTTTTATGAAAGTGGCTTATTAAGAGCCTACATTTTCCTTTGTCTATTTTGTATGCCATTTTCCCTTTTCCTTATTATTCAACTCCTCTCTAAACTAAACATTCCCAGTCCTTTAATCTTTCTTCATATGGAAGTCTTTCTATGTCTCTGATCATCCATCCCTCAACTCCTTGTATTTCTGCTATTTCTTTTTTAAGATAGAATGTCCAATCCGAGAGTAATTTTTGTAGGTGCTCTAAAAGAGAGGAAGAACAGCTTAATATGCAGATAGACACATAATCTTAGCTCAAAGAAACAGTGGGTAGTTAGAAAAATCCTTTTTTGATTTATAAAAAGAGCGAGCAACATTTTTCACAATAAGTTTTCTGAGCTGTACTGTACTTTAAAACATCACTCTTCTAGTCAAACTTTCCCCAATTAATATTATGAAATTCAGGGGCCTGTTAGCAAAGCCTTTCTTCTGTTTATCTTTCTGGACTAGCATGCTGCTTCCCCTCACTGCTTTATGAAGTTTTCTTACTGATTTTCCCCCTTCTCTGATCTGAAGGGAAATTAGCTTGAGAGGTAGTGTGTAAAAGGCTAAGTCATGTACCAAGTAGCACCTGATTTGCAGAGGTGCTGAGCCCCCTCAGGTACTATTGGTCAGCTGGACTTTTGCGTGCTCAGCCCTTCTGAAAATCAGGCCCCTAATACCTGGTCCTTCGTAGCTGGCTCTTAATGAGATGCACTCTTTCCAATTACACATTTGCTTCCAATTAGCTCCCATGTATCCCATCATTAATTGAACACACTCTGGCTAACACAGGATAAAGTCTCTTTGGTGGATTTACATTATTTCTTTTCTTGGTTTGTTTATCTCAAGCTGTCTCAAACCTAAAGGTTTCCAAAAAGAAAAGGAAAAAATAATGATGTCTAGCAATCTTTTCCCTAACCTACAGGTCCTGCTATGTCCCTTTAAGTGGCAGTCAGACTAGCCCAATCTGACCTTTTATAAAGGCAGCATTGCAACATCTTTTCTGCTGTGTTAGCAGTCTTGTCAAAGGCCATGGTTTCAGGGGAAAATCTGAAGGGGCTGCTTCTCCTTCGGAGACGGAAGAGAGGAAGTAAGGTTGATGAGCATGAGAAAATGGGAGAAGAGGTTAGTGATTTTTTTTGTTCTTTGCTTCATTTAATTTGGTGGCTAGTGGCAAAAACTTTCTCATAGTTTCTAGGCTATGAGAAAACTTGGCAGGGACCTTCTTCCTACAAGCAAGGTAGCTTGAGGGCTGCTAGAAGGTCACATTTCTATTCTTGTGAATTTTAAAGTCTGCCCTTCTGAAGAAAGGGGAGAAAGCAAAGGAAAACAACATAAATCTTGCAGATTACAGATCAGAAACCCTTGTAGGCTTTTCATTTCATTCAAATATATCTCTTGGAGCACTGTATTCCTGCTATTGTGCCATGGAGCAAATAGTCAAGAGCTCAATAGCCACAGCAGGGGCTAGGCTTGAAAACAAGCCCAGCTCCTGTTAAGGCACTAAACAACAAGAGCCAGATTTTCAAAAGTATTGCACACTTGGTATCTCCCACTGTAACACTGATGGTCAGACTATCAAATGAGCTGAGGGCCAGATTTTTAAAGGCATTTAGGTGCCTAAAGAGGCAGATAAGCATCTAGTGGGATCTTCCGAAGTCCCCAGATGCCTAACTCCCAGTGATTTCAATGGGTATTAGGCACCTCGGTGCTTTTGAAAATCCCAGTAGGTGCTTATTTACATTTTTAGGCCTTGAAACACTTCAACAAATCTGTTCATTTGTGCCCATGATGCAGAGTTCTTTTGACAATCTGGCCTATTATTTTGGTTCCTAAATGGGAACTGAACTCCTTGAAAATCTGGCCTCTTGTGTTTCCTATTGTTCTCCCTGTAGTCTGGCTTTCTGCAGGTCCCGTTCCCTGCTTTGGTAAGTAGAGCTTCTGCTAAAGGCAAATGGTCCAGTTTTTTTGTCTACTGTATGCAAATATCTCCTACTGAATTCAGAATTGCTGTAAAATTGTGAGTAGGGTGACCAGACTCTCTCAGTGAAGAACCACATCAGTTTTGGGAGGGTACTGTGCAGGCAGTGGGTAGGAATTTGAAGGGGATTGTTAGCTGGGGAGTTGGGCAAAAGGGGGATAAAAGTCTCCACTCTGTTCTCACCCAAACAATGTTCTTCCCTGACATCCTTCCATGGGCTGTTTACAACACTTTGAGTCAGTATGTCTGATTTCATGTATAGGGCAGGCTGGCTTGAGGACTTGAGTGGAACAGTGACTTGCTGAGAAGTTTGAGTTGGGTAGAAATGGGCATTGTAACAACACAGGACCGAATTTAGAGGCGTGGGGAAGAGGGATTGTCCTAGAGATGCACAAAAGCTAAGATAGCTGTCAATTTCACATGTGTGGGGAGAGGGGACCCAGCTCTATCAGGGTGTGAAGATGCACATACCCTGTTCTCAGGGAAATAATTAGATGTTTTCTTTCCTCTTCAGAAAAGACTAATAGACTTTGGCCTATTTTATAGGTTTGGTAAACAAAGAAAAGACCGTGGATTTGCTTTATCTAGCTCTAGTGTGGTTTTTCATGCTTTAAAAATGGAAAGCTACAAAAACACATCTCTGGTTCGGAATACTGTCATGTGAATCCAGAAGTGGTTGGATCATAATCTAGGCATAATTTATTAACAGTAAACCATCAAAATGGGGAGAGTAATATCAGCTGAGATCTACAGGGTTTGGTATGGGTGCTAATTAACAAATTAATTGTTTAATGGAAATGCTAATCTGGAGGATAAAATAAATTATACATTGATCAGATTTGTAGAGGCTTGGCTGAAGCTACAGAATAATTGATCTGGAGATCTTCACATAAGAGGCACATCTAAAAATAGAGATTTTAATTTAGATAAATGTTAAACAATACACTGGGGGATGACTCTTAATACAAGTATAAAATGTAGGCTGCTGATTATAGAGCAATACTACAGTAAAGATAGTGGATAAAGAATGGGACACAGAACTCCCAGCTACTATGAAACGGTAAAAAGGGAAATGGTCGTCTTGATTACATACAAGTGACAGCCCTTTACTGTGTACAACAATGGTGGCTATAATACTACTTCTACGTGCCATAGCAAGGCTGTAGATAGTTTAACGCTTTTATAGGAAAGGACTAGAACATAAAGTAGAATCTGAAGATGAGTGACAAATGACTTCAATCTCTCTTCACCTGCCATATTTAAAGACATATGTACAAGTGAGCGACAAAACAAAGGAAGCTATGATAACTGTCAAACTTTTATTTATTTGGTGACTACAAAGAAGGGTTTGTTTCTGGTGGTAATATTTAGAATATTGGTACATAATATAATAAAGCACTTCACTTATCTGGGAACTTGCATGATCTCCCCCACCATTGTATTTGAACACCTCTCAGATATTTTTAAAACCGAATAACAAGCTCTTCCTTCCCAGCTTGTGGGGGAAGGGGAGAGGGAAGGTGTGAAGAAAATGAGTCTTGAGTTTAGTTCTGAAAATAGTGAGGTCCATTGGTGGTTATTCTTGTCTCTTGTAGGAGTGAGTTCATAGACAAGTCCTGGGAAAGTTTAGTCTCCCTTACACTTGAACCACTCCTCTTGGTCAACATGTTCCCCTGGGATAGTGAATTTGATTGTCTTTGGAGGAGAAGTTGGGTATCTCGTAGCAGCACTGTATCTATAGCAGTCATGGGGACAGTGGTGCTGCCAAATAGTATCATGCTAGCCATTTGCAATTAGATACATATACTGTGCATGTTATTTCTGGAAGGGCACCGGTGAGTGCCCTGACCTACATATGTATGTGCTCAGAGCATTTAAGCTTGAAATTAGATGAACGTTTCTAACCATCAGAGGAGTGAAGTTCTGGAACAGCCTTCTAAGGGGAGCAGTGGGGACAAAAAGCTAATTGGCTTCAAGATTGAACTTGATAAGCGTATGGTGGGGATGGTATGATGAGACTGCCTACAATGGCATGTAACTGATCTGTGACTGCTAGTAGCAAATATTTCTAATGGCTGGTGATGGAACATTAGATGGGAAGGGTTCTGAGTTACTACAGAAAACTTTCCCAGGTATCTGTCTCTTGGATCTTGCCCACAGGCTCAGGGTCTAACTGATGGCCATATTTGGGGTTGGGAAGGAACTTTCCCCTGGGTCAGATTGGCAGAGATCCTGTGGGTTTTTTCACCTTCCTCTGCAGCATAGGGCACAGGTCACTTGCAGGTTTAAATTTGTGTAAATGGTGGATTCTCTGTAGCCTGGAGTCTTTAAACCAGGGGTCTCAAACACGCGGCCTGCATGCGGCCCGTGGGGTTCTTTCGTGGGGCCTGCCAAGCTCCCCCTGCCCATGCGCCCCCCTGCCCACCCTGGTGCGCCGCGAGCCTCACACCACTCCCTGAAGTGGCTGGAACTATGTCCCTGCAGCCCCAGGCAGAGGGGAGTAGAGGGCTCTGTGCTCTCGCTTCCAGGCACTGCCCCCCCGCAGCTCCCACTGCCTGAAAATGGGGAACCGGGGCCAATGGGAGCATTGGGGGAGGTACCTGGAGGAGCAAGAGCAGCACATGGCGCTGTTCCTCCCCGCCCCCCCCCCCCCGGCGGTGCTGCCACCGCAGAGCCGCTCTAGGTAAGCGGGGTCGGGCCGGAGTCCACACCCCAACCCCCTGTCTGGAGCCCCCTGTCACACCCTGCACCCCAACCCCCTCCTGCACCCCACACCCCAACTCCCTGCCCTGAGCCCCCTGCTGTACCCCAACCCCCTGCTGCACACCAATTCCCTGCCCTGAGCCCCCTGCCGTACCCTGCACACCTCCTGCACCTCAACTCCCTGCCCTCAGCCCCCATCACACCCTGCACCCCTCCTGCCCCCCCTGGGGGCAGGGAGGGGGCAGAGTTGGGGTGAGGACTTCGGGGAAGAGGTTGGAATGGGCGCAGGGAAAGGGCGGGAAGAGGCGGGGCTGGGGTGGGGACTCATAGAAGGGGTGGAGTGGGGCGAGGCCGGGGGGCAGCAAGGGGTAGGTGTCAGTGATGCGGCCAATGCACTAGTCCTCATGGAGCCCTTGTGGTCATTTGAGTTTGAGACCCCTGCTTTAAACCATGATTTGAGGACTTCTGAAATAGACCCCTAACTTCTGGCTGAGTTACTGAAGTGGGTGGGTGAGGTTCTATAGCCTGCAATGAGTAGTAAATCAGACTACATGATCATAATGGTCCCTTCTGATCTTAAAGTTTATAAAGAAGCATTCTGAAAACTCAGATGTTGCTTTTCAGTGATTGTAATGTCTCTTTCAGTAAAAGTAAATTTTAATTTACACTTTTAAGTATATCCATAAGTTTAGGATGAAGTTTTTACCTTTCAAAAGTAAACAGGAAGTAGACTGGGGTTTAACCAGATTCAAACAAATCATGCTGATAGGAACAGGAAATATGTTATACCCTACACTAACATTCCGTACTAGAACACATGTCATTTTAATGAAAGCAATATATGAGAAGGAAATTATCTGCAAACCATACTTCTTACACTCTAGGTCTGGGGACTGTTGTGTCCTGTACTATTTGTTGTTTGCACTATAGTTGTGCCTAACAGAACCAATCAAAGATCAGAGTCTGTTGCACTAGGCATTCTGCAGCCTTAGTTTTAATAATAAAAATAATAATAATAATAAAAAAAAATTCTAGTCCCAAAGTTACGATCTAGGTTGTTACAACCTGAATTGTGTGGATGAGACAAACAGGGTGGGCAGGAGAAGAAGATAAAGCAAGGAACAGCCCACTACCATTGCTAGTATTGTTCTATAGGTACTGTGGCAGAAGTGAATCTTTGTATGTTACTCATTCCCTACCACAGGGATCTTACAAGGTAAGGAACAGTGTCTCTAGGTTTGTAGTTACAATTTATTTTATTTACATTTCTAGAAAGGCCCTAAAAAGAAGTGCCTGTCCTTCCACAATGGGGTCTTGATCCTGATTGGGGCCTCTGGCTGCTATTGCAATATAAACATTTTAATGACAATAATAAACTTCAACTTGCAGCACTCTTTAAATGTTGAGAAACTAGTTCCACAGTCTGGACCTTGACTTGTACTGTGCTAGCGGAACAAAATGGAAGAATGTTACTCTTGATAGTGGATGTCAGCCCATTCTGGGACTGATGGGTTTATTCCGCATTATTTGCTGTTGTCTGAACCAAATAATGGATCAATATTTCAGTAAACTCACTGATTTCTGCTGCCCCCCCCCCCCAGTCAAGATGAATGTAAGTTTATTATAATTTCTTTTAACTATATTGTAGGGCTTGAGGCCACTGGATAACAATGAGAAGATCTTATTGAATAGCTACAAGTAACTGGTTTTCAGATGATCTAATCTAGTTTGCCAGAAAAATACTAAAGGAGAACAGAGCCTTTCACCAAAAACTCTTGCATTAATGCATTGTGACAGTGATATATGTTAAAAACTTGTCTTTGCTTTCCTTTTTGTTAAAGAAAAAACAGTAATAAAATATGCATCACTAGTTTATTCATGTGAATTGTACTTGCCAAGAAAGCTAAGAAACACTGCATAATTTCATCTTTTATACATTGCTTAAGCATCTAAGCGGCTATTAAGAAAAATTGTAGAACTGTGATCCTGGCTATCCAGCAATAAGATGACACTGCTTCCTATGCTTTCAGAGCTCCAGCCATCTGGGTTACTGCAGATGACTCCCCTTGTGCTCAATAAATACCCATCTGTATCATACACAGAAACTGGCACACCTGACTTACAAAGGATTAATGTAGGCATGTCCTGAAACAAGTCCACACACAGGAGACCCATCACTCTTGGAGGAAAGCATATTGGCTTGTTAAGGTATTTCAGGGCTTTGAAATCAGGCATTTGTTGGTTCTGGATCATGGTACATTAGTCTATGTATTTCTGTCCATTCAATAATACTACTGCTCCTTTGGCTCTTACAGGAGCTAGGTGACAGTAAAGAGGTTGCATGGAACCGTTGTGTGCAAAGTTTGTTTTCACCCCTTGTGGAAGAGCAATGTTGAAGCAAGCTTGGGGGGTGCCTAATTCTCAGACTGAGGGCACCACTTGTGTTGATGGCTTTATTATTCTTACTCTGAATATGAGCCATGGGCTTACCACTGCAGAATACCTACAACAATGACTCTTATGCTCTGACATACCAGTATTAATACACTTCCTCTGGGTTTGCAGCAACATCTGTATTTGGCAACCAAGTAATTACTAATCCAGTTTTCCTTTTCTTTACCGTTCAGGTGGGCAGGCTAGTCACACAAATGACTGATCGGCTGGGCCACTGGCAGGCAGGAGGAGCTGATGGGGGGGGGGGCTGCTGAAAGGTGCAGAGCACCCACTGTTTTCTTTTCTGTAGGTGTTCCACCCATGGAGTCTGTGCCTATGGCTGGATTAACCTTGAAAACAAACTACAATATTCTGTAGCTAGCACAGTTTGATCCTGGTCCATGACTGGTGATTCTAGGTGCTATGGCAATGCTAATAATAGAAAAATCTAACTATATAACCTAATAAAGAGAAGACCTTCCAGGAAGGCCTGCCTAGGGTATGTCTACGTTGAATTGTACACCCGGACTCAGATTTAAGCCCAAATCCCTCTAGTGTCAATCAGGAGCGGCGCCAGGGTTTTTGGTGCCCTAGGCAGGGGTCCTGCTGCGCTCCCGGTCGTCATCGGCAATTCTGCGGCGGGGGGGGGGGGGGGGGGTCCTTCCACGCTCCCGGTCTTCGGGGCACTTTGACGGCGGGTCCCAGTGCGAGTGAAGGACCCACCACAGAATTGTTGCCGAAGACCCGGAGCGTGGAAGGACCCCCCACTGCCGAATTGCTACCAATGGCAGCAAAAGTCCCCCCCCCCCCCCAATCCTGGTGCCCTAGGCCACCGCCTAGGTCGCCTAAATGGAAGCGCCGGCCCTGCTGTACATATACACATCTGCCTCACTCAGATCAGCAAGCACTCAGGACCTAGGTTCTATGATCCACCTAGAGGGGTGTCTGAGCCCAAGTCCCACTCAGATTGTGGTCCAAATGCTGTCATTTTGCAGTGTGGAAGCAGATCAAGCCACAGCTCTAAGTCAGAAGGTCTGTGTAGTGCAGTATGGATGCACTAGCATGATTTGTGAGACCTGGATCCAGCATTTGTAAGCCCAGGTTTACAATGCAGTGTGGATGCTCATGCGTGGGCTTGGAAACACTTGGAGTCCACAGGCAGAATCCTCCAGACCTGGATTTACGGGGGTGGTGTAGACATAGCCATAGAAATAGCAAAATATTTCTGTCAAATGGATCAATTTCTTCTGAGAGTCACACAATAAAGGAATCAGTTCTTATATTCTGTAACCGTCCTTCAGTATGCAGAAGGCCTAATATTTCTGGTTAATTAGTCCTTGGTTGCTGAATTGCTACTGCCCAAATCCTAGTCTTTACTTGAAGCCCAAGGAATTATCAAAGTTTACTTGAATAAGGACTAAAAGGATTTTGCCCAGTAAATTCCCATTGACGGTAGAGTGTTCTGAGTAAAGACTACAGGATTTAATTAGCACCTAACCCCTCCCTTCAGCATTACAAGGATTTTGTCTCTTCTAGCAGAAATCTTCTGTAATTCTAAAAGCAGAGAATTCTATTTAAGATATTCAACTGAAAAATCTTTCACTGTTTTTGACATTCCCATAAAAGCCAGAAGAATGCTGCTACTCATCTGATCAAATTTATATATTTGAAGGGTTTGGGAGGAAGGTGAATACAGTAACTTGAAAGAAAATATGATTGCAAGTTTTACTCAAAGTGAAGGTGCTAGTTGCAGCCCAAGCTTTATATGAATTTAAATTGTTATGCATTATAACCAGCATTTGTGACATCCAGCAGTTCCATATTAGAAAATGGAGATTAAAGTAACACGTGTGGATTTTGAGACTGATAAATAACCAGATTCTCTGTGGAACAAAAGTGAAATCAGACCTTGCAGTTGATGAAATGCAGCTAGGGGGGAGGAGGGGATATGCTAGAAACAGCCAACTATTTACTGGAGCTAAACAAGCTTTAAAAGGAATTAAGATTTAACTTCTGTAGTGAGGGGGATGGGAAAGTCACCAGCTATCTAATAGCTGCAGCAGAATAGTCTTACTAGAAATAGAATCGTCAGATCACTGCCGGAGAAGTGACTTGCATTCTGCCCTGCTCATGCTGTCCTTGTGGCATTTTAACATTGGTCATTTGTTGTAGACACTGCATTTGATCTTCCGGTTAACGCCAGTTGCACTGCAGAAAAGAGTGTGCACAAGACTAAGGACTACCATTCTTTACAAGAAGCTAGAAAAGATGCATTCACATTTCAAATTCCAGCCTGGGGAGCTTATTTAACAGTGCCCTAAAGAGAAGAATTGTCTAGCTCACTTTAATTATGGATAATCTAGTGCATAAATATCACTTCTCTTATTTCTCAGAGCTTCCTCTCAATGCAATTGGGAAACTTATATTAGCACTGAAAGAAAAGAGGACTCAAGAAAAGGTAAAAAGAAAAACCTTCAGCTGTAACCTCCTAGATCAACTAGTTTGTGGGAATGTGAAGTTTAGGTGTAATGATTTCTAAAGTCATTGTTCCTTTATGGCAGTTGTGTTTTATAGCTTCACAGGAACGACGTAGCTTTTTGTCAGGGGAAAATTGACCACTTTAGCCAATAATGTGTAGCTTTAAGGTAACTACTGAACACTTACAGCAGTTAGGGCCTGAGTCCATAGAGCTTTTTAACAAGTCATTGCCCATCTAGTAAGGATTGCGCAAAGAAACACCCCATGCATCAGTGCTGTATTGAGCCATATTTATAGCTATTTCAGTTCTTGAATCACTGCCTCAATTCAAGGTAGCTGAATGAATGGTTTGACTCTGACTTGAGTGTCATTATTCAATATATGACCAATATCATATTTTGGATAGTTGTGAATCTACTTGCTATGCTAATGGAAGCATATTTAGATATCTGAAATTATTTGTGTGTGAGACATATATGGAGAGAAAGATGTTTGTCATAACTTTTGCAACTGGCAACAAGCTTGCTTATTTGCTGTCTTAATGTTGTAAGCAAATTGAGCAATCAGTAAAGATAATGTGCACATCTGATCATTTCAGACCAATGTTTAGTCCCCACTTTGAAGCAGACTTCTGCCAAAGAAATGGTGGGATTCTCAGCAGTAGGTTTATAACATAATTCACTAAGCCTTCTGGTGTGAAAGTTACATGATTTGCATTGCTCTACACTTTTTAAAATTTTTGTTTAGAAACTGATTTTATAAATGTAAACCTGTTCGTCAACTCTACTGCTAGTTGAAGGATGGGAAAGGTATTGGGGGAGGGGCGGGGGGGGGAAGAGATGGGGTGAATGTGGAGTTGAAACTACTCGGACTTGAGTGTCATTATTCAATATATGACCAATATCAAGGAACATGATCAGCATTCATGAGATGCCGGTAACAAGCTGAAATCTTACATTCCTGTTAAAACCTATTCTTTGTAAAACACTGCTAGTCATAGCACTCTTGACTTAATGAAAGGGATGCATCGTTTTGTCTGCTGACCTTTCCACATATTTTGGACAAAAATACCAATGCTATCATTTGAAAGAGAAGAAACTACTTTTGACAGGTGATGTTTTCCCCTCACTAATGGTTTTTACAATAGCTAAAAATCCCAACTATGCACAGAAAAAGAATAGCTTGAGTTTTCTGATTGGTTTAGTCCCCATGTTTATGTGGTGATAGTCAGTAAAGGAACGTTTCCTTTCATTTACTCTAAAAACACTAACTGTTGAGTGGAATGCTGGTTGTGCTGTATGGATTGCCACGCACTGTATTTAGGACAAGTTTTTGCTTCTGAAGGCCCCATTCCTTTTTCTAGCAGAGTAAATACTTAAGATCTGTTTGCTTAGGAGAGCTTTTTGGGAACAAGCCCATTCTTTCATAAATATTACCAGTGGTTTCCTAATCCCACTTTTTTAAACTTGCTGGCAGTTGTTTCACTCATTCTGATCTCAACTTAATTAAAACTCCAGATCAGAATGGCTGATAAATTCCTGTTACCTGGGCTTTTTTATGTTCAGATCTGGAGATTCCTGTTCTACTAGTAGGGTACTCTTCATACACTTGTGAAAGTTGAATGGAAGCATGTATGCTGGATTGTAGACTTGTTAGCTATTCACTTTGAATCATTCAGAGAAGGTTTTGCCTGAACACTGAACTTGACTGTAGCTGTTTTCTACATAATTCTAGAGTCTCAAATGACCAGATTGCAGTTTGCCTTCATGCCAGTCAATCAATGGATAACTTATAGTTGAATTTCATAATGAAGCTTGTTTGTAGATCTGAAATATTGAAATAAAAGTCTTTTAGATGCAATATACTTTTGGCACTGCACTTCCAAACAGTGGGGGGACTTTTCCATTCCATTGAAAGAAGCATTCACACAGTCTTATTCAATTTTTTAAATCCCAGTTATGAATCTGTATTTATGTAAAATAATATAAATTGCTGTTCATGGCCTTTTTTTAATATTGTCCTGCATTATGTTGTGAATGCAATATGTTGTATGACTGCTGCCCACTGGGATGTCAAGAAAAGATGTATATTCAAAGACCCTCTTCTATTGATTTAACACTTTGATAAATCTATTTTAATGTTATATTTCATTTAATTTCAGTCTGAACTTAGCTTTACGTGATTATGGTACTGAGCTACTCCTCAAAGGTTGCCTGAAAACTTTAGGGAAACTATTTCCTTTTGATCACACTAAAGCTGTTTTAGTACCAGTGATGGAATTAGATCTGAACCACTTCAGTAAAAATAAAGCTATAAAATCTATATTGTCTAGAGAGAACACGATAGCCTGTGGAACTCATGGCTTCAATTACATTTTGTAGCAAAGAGCTTAATGGGATTATAAAAAACACTTATATGGACAAGAACTTGAGGCTGGAAGAGATGGACACTCATGCTTCAAGGTATAGGCTATTCTCCAACCGAGTTAGGAAGAGCTTTTTCCACATGGCAGTTATTTATCCCTGCCCTACTGCAGGTTTTCTTGCCTGCTTCTCTGAAGCATCTGGTACTGAACAATGCAAGACACAGGATAGTCGACTGCATGAAGTCCTGATCTGATCCAGTGTCTCAATTATTCTGTTCCTGGTCTTCAATAATCCATCCATTCTCTTGCTGCCCAATTGCCAAATGTATTTAAATACATCAGGACTGTTTCTCATAATCATAGCTTTGACTAACCAAATAGCATTAGCATTTTCTACGTAGGTAACTAAGAAATTCATGAATGAATTTGGTTGCTGCTTTCTTATTTAAACCGTTAAATGCTGTCATGCATAATAAATCAACAAGGTCTGTTGATGGACTTGGTAGAAAATGCATGAAAACATGCATATTATGGGTACATATCAGAGGTTCTTTGAGAATTGACTTCTGTTTGCAGTTGTGATTAGGACATAATGCTATTTAAATAAGCCTTTTATCCACTCTGATACAAAGCAATTGTTGTTTCTTGTACAAATATCTTAAAGAACACTTCTTATTTTATGTTACACACTGAATTCTTAAAGAATGACAGAGATTAGATTCCTTGGAAAGTGAGGTTCGTTACTATTGATGGTTGCAATACTGTTAAAACTGATCCTGCACTGGTTCCTGGAATGCCAAACCAGCCTCTGATAGTCCAAATAATGTATTATAATACACAGGGCCGGCTCCAGCATTTCTGCTGCCCCAAGGCCCCCCCCTCCCCCCCCCCCCCAAAAAAAAGCCGCAGCAGGTCCTTCACTCCTAGAGGGAGTGAGGGACCTGCCGCCCCAGAATTGCCGCAGGTGCCGCCCCTCTCCCTTAGCCCCCCCCAAGCACCTGCTTGTTAAGCTGGTGCCTGGAGCCGGCCCTGATAATACAAGTTAATTCTTCCTCAGTGTTTTTTTTTTTTAATCAGTAAGGAGTGCATATAATCTATGTTGGAAATCTGAAGATCCCAGGGGAAAGACTATAAACTTTAGGGGAAACATATGCACCCAAATGTGGGTATGGAGACCACTTGGTATAAGAAACTGACTTTAGCGTCAGGGAGAACTGTTAGTAGTCCCAAAATAGCCTCTGAAAACCACCATGAACCACTTTTCTGCAGTGAATAAGCAGAATCTGCAGATGTGTGGTTTTAATAATATTGTAGGCTAATCTTGTTCCAACCCAGTTTCTAAGTAGGTAAATTAGAAAAATTCATTTTGCCCCTGCTAATAGTCCCAGTATATCTATAAACTAAACAATTTTTTCTTGTCAGGCTTATAAAACCTTAAATTCGAGGTGCTATTTAAAAACCTCCATACTCTTGAACAAATACAATGGAAATAATTTATGCCATTTTACTTCATGGGGTATTTGCAGGGTTTTTAATGTGCTCTTCTCAAAACTAATTTTTCAATTCATCTAGCAAGACAAAATATTACCTCATTGCTGGTTTGATTTTATCCAGCCCTATAAATTAGCATTTAAGAAAACTACTCTTGAAGAGTATTCCAAGGTTATCAGTTTCCAAACCGTTGCTGTAAATTTATACTTCCTGTTGTAGAAGCCAGATAAAACACTGTCACAGGAGGAAACCACAGGCTTTTTTCCCTAGCTAACATCAGCTTGAAAAGAGCATCTGACTTCCATTAAGGAAAATGGGAGAACTATTATGTGTTGAAAACTGCTAATGCAGGTAACTAGTAATTACATGTAGAGTAAATGGGATATTTATAAATTAAAATGAATGGAAACCCACATAGGGTCTCTCCATTAATTATCTCCTAGAACTGGAAGGGACCTTGAAAGGTCATCGAGTCCAGCCCCCTGCCTTCACTAGCAGGACCAAGTACTGATTTTGCCCCAGATACCTAAGTGGCCCCCTCAAGGATTGAACTCGTAACCCTGGGTTTAGCAGGCCAATGCTCAAGCCATTTTTTACTCAGGAAAGAGTCCAGAGCTCAGTTCTGACTGGGGATTACTGTAAGGATGAAGCCAAGGAGTCTGACTGGGACGCATGGCCTAAAGTGGGAATCTCCTGGCAGACAGTGTGGAAATAGCTGTCAGCCAGGAGTTGAGATCAAATCTCATTGAAATGAACTCCCACCTTCTCCCCCCTCCCCAGCAAGCCTCTAGCTGGAAATGATGACTTGAGCAGAAAGCCCAGAAGCCACAGTTCTGTTCTCATCTTCTATGGCTATTAATGTATGTTGGGAGGAGGGTGCTGGCCCCATATTGTTGCTTTTAAATTAATAGCTGAGCACTGTAAAATCAAATCTGTTATCCTCAGCAACATGACAGTAGTGGTAAAAGCATGCAAGACCATCTGACCAACAATCCAAGTACCACCAATGACAATCAAATAAAATAAGAGGGGTTAAAACCTTGGACTCTCGGTCTTCAGTCTGCAGAAGAACAAAGACAAGGCTGTCTGTACTAGAGGTTTTTTCTTTTAGTGCAGTTAAATGCTCTACAAAGGAACAGTTACTACAAGTGACTTATTCCTTTATTAGGAATGCATTAAGAAAACTACAGTTCAATGAAAAGGTCTCTTATATTTCAGAGAGAACGCCAGCATCAAACTAAGCGTTATTTAAAACAATGCTAATGCAGTTACCAGTATTTGCTTGTAAACTCTGCAAAAATGACATTTTAAGAAGGGCTGTCAAGTGATTAAAAAAAATTAACTGCGATTAATCACACTGTTAAACAATAGAATATCATTTATTTAAATTTTCAAATATATTGATTTCAATTACAATACAGAATACAAAGTGAGCACTGCACACTTTGTATTTATTTTTGATTACAAGTATTTGCACTGTAAAAAAAAAAAGAGTATTTTTCAATTCACCTAATACAAGTACTGAAGTGCAATCTCTATCATAAAAGTTGAACTTACAAATGTAGAATTACATTTAAAATAAAACAATGTAAAATTGTAAAGCCTGGAAGTCCACTCAGTCCTACTTCTTGTTCAGCCAATCGCTCAGACAAACAAGTTTGTTTACATTTGCAGGAGATAATGACTTCTTGTTTACAATGTCACCTGAAAGTGAGAACACGTGTGCTCATGGCGCTGTTGTAGCTGGTGTTGCAAGATATTTATGTGCCAGATGAACTAACGACTCATATGTCCCTTCATGCTTCAAACACCATTCCAGGGGACATGCGTCCATGCTGATGATGGGTTCTGCTCGATAACAATCCAAACCAGTGCAACCGATGCATGTTCATTTTCATGATCTGAGTCGGATACCACCAGCAGAAGGTTGATTTTCTTTTTTGGTGGTTCAAGTTCTGTAGTTTCTGCATCAGAGTGTTGCTCTTTGAAGATTTCTGAAAGCATGCTCCATACTTTGTTCCCCTCAGATTTTGGAAGGCACTTCAGATTCTTAAACCTTGGGTCGAGTGCTGTAGCTATCTTTAGAAATCTCACATTGGTACCTTCTTTGCATTTTGTCAAATCTGCAGCGAAAGTGTTCTTAAAATGAATATGTGCTGGGCCATCATCCAAGACTGCTATAACATGAATTATATAGCAGAATGTGGGTAAAACAGAACAGGAGACCTACAATTCTCCCCAAGGAGTTCAGTCACAAATTTAATTAACACATTCTTTTTTTAATGAGTGTCATCAGCATGGAAGCATGTCCTCTGGAATGGTGGCTTAAGTATGAAGAGGCATATGAACGTTTAGCTTATCTGGCACTTAAATACCTTGCAATGCCAGCTACAAAACTACCATGCAAATACCTGTTCTCACTTTCTGATGATGTAAATAAGAGGACAGAATTATCTCCTGTCAATGTAAACAAACTTGTTTGGCTGAACAAGTAGGACTGAGTAGACTTGTAGGCTCTGAAGTTTTGCATTGTTTTGTTTTTGAGTGCAGTTGCATAACACACAAAAAATCTACATTTGTAAATTGCATTTTCACAACAGATTGCACTACAGTACTTTTATGAGGTGCATTGAAATACTATTTCATCATTTTTACAGTGCAAATATTTGTAATAAAAATATACACTTTGATTTTAATTACAACACAGAATACAATATATATGAAAATGTAGAAAAACATCCAAAATATTGAATTTCAATTAGTATTCTATTCAACAGTGAGACTAAAATTTTTTTGAATTAATTGCGTGAGTTAACTGTGATTAATCGACAGCACTCCATTTTAAGTGACCTCTTGAAAGTGCTGCCCACTGTGTGTAATAGTTACCAAGACTTTGTTTCAAACAGAAGTTTGCCTCATGTCTCAAGCTAAAACTTTCTCTATTCCCCTCCCTTCATTGCTGTGAAGCATGATATGCACTAATTGGTTGCTGTCCTTTATCCAATATATGGCTGCATTTCCCTGTGGTATCAGTGCTTTGGGACTGAAGGCATATTATATTTTCATTCAGAATCATTTTGAGACCTATGGTAATTTTTGCCTTAACTGAGTTGTTTGCTGCTCACTGAATTTCCTTAGAAAATATGTATCTGCCAATAGGGAGTGGTAGTCCAGGTGTTCCATCAGTCACGTTCTACTAATTCCAAATTTATTCAGATAGTTTGAGTTGTAATCCCTCAATTACGTGAATTGTAGGGCTTCAGAAGCTAAATTACCTGAAACTGCAGTAAATATGGAGTTCTGCATTTAATAGATAGTAGTATAAAAATATTATGGTACAACAGAGGTGCCTCAGGATCAGGGCCCCATTGTACCAAGTGCTGTATAAAACATATGAAGATATGTATTCTTGCCCAAAATGTATTTCCTTCTGGAATTGTGCTCACTGGTATCTAATAAATCTTAATTTGTTTTCAATCTAGGATAAATTCTTTTGCTGATTCATCTTCCTGTGTATTAGAAGTTGAAATTCAAGCCACAGCTCAAATGCCTTACAGTAAGCGCAACATGCGGGCCCTCCAAGCACACATTTTAAGTGTACACATTAAGGACCACTTCCAGCATTCCTGTCAGGAAATGGGGAATAAATGACCAGCTTGGGGGGGGGGGGGGGGGAAGAGATGTGAAGCTCAATAGGAGCTTAATCCTGAGGTATTTGAGCACCTGCAATCCCCAGTGAAGTAAATTGAGGATGTTCCTAATCTCTAAGGATTAGGCTGCCATCCAAAACTACTGGCAAGTGAAGCTTGTTTAGCATCCTCAAATATTTGCAAAGGTGTTTGCTGTTCAAATCCCTGCATTTGTCCAAATAAGTCAGCAAATTCTTTGTCATAAAACAATGCACTACACTAAATTGGACAGTAATTCTAGGGGTACTGCCTTTTCCAGCAGCCTGGGGGATTTGAGACCATGACTAACCAAATCTTATGCTTCAGGGCTTTAGCAAGTCACCTGCAGGGGTCAGAAAGGAATCTTTTTTTCCTAGATGTACAATTGATTAACACATAACTTGTGCATGGGGTCTTAGCACCACTCAGGTTGGGAAACCCTCTGAGGCCTCCCCAATGAATTAGCCCTAGGCACATTCCTAATCTGGCCCTGCTCTGAAGTGGTACAGAGAGAATCCTGTTTCTAGAATGTCTGGCTGGGGTTTCTTGCTCACATGCTCAAGGTCATGCTAATTGCTTGATTTGGGGTTGGGAAGGAATTTCCCCCAGGTCACATTGCTAGAGACCTTGGGTTTTTTTCACCTTCCTCTGTTGTATGGGGCATAGTTTGCCTGCTGGGATCACCTAGGCAAATGTCACCATTGCAGGGACCTCATACATGAGTGTAGTACCTTGGTCTTTCCTGTTCTCTGCCCGTGGCACACCAGTTTAGTCTTCTGGGACTGAAATGCTTTGGTCTAACTGAAGCCTTTGGGGTTCATATCAGATTGTGGTGAAACTTAGTGGCATATGATAGACACAAGGTCAGATTTGATTATCCCTTCTGACCTTTAACTCTATGAAGCAGAAGTACAGAGTTTGTAAGTTGACATGGTGCATGATAGAATTCTAGTCAAGTTTAGATTGAAAACAGAAAATTGCATATTCCCTGTATAAATGGTTTTTCTTTTAGGCACTTGACAATACTGATGACAGTTGCATCATTGGTGAGATGTCATTGTCATGTCATTCACTTAAGTCAGTATCACTAAAGTCATGGCTGAATGTGACTGTAGCAATGACAGTAAAACTGATTACTGAAGCAATTTCTTAGTTTTCTTCTTTTGCAAAATTTTAAGAAGTTAAATAGGCAACAGTAGCACGAAACTTAATGAAGTCAATTTACCCAAATAATACTAAAAGTCTATGTAGATGACTGGTATATTAACATAATTATACAAATATTGGGTGTACAAAAAAGACTGCAAATGAGAAAAGCTGTTAAGATTTCAAAACCTAAAAAAACCCTGTTGCCTTAATCTGTAATAGCACACTTGCTTCTCTACTAGATATCCATGATGTACAAACTTTGACTTGTAGATAGTTTATCCATCCACATTATAATACATCTTAATCTAAGATTTCCTCCCTCCCCCCACACCCACACACAATTAAAAAGTTGCTAGATAAATCCAGGGGGATTCACTTTGTGGAGACCTATCTCAAGAACTTGTTACAAATATCATGAAAGCCAATCAAAAAGCACTAAAATTAAGCTAAAACCAGGAGTTGGAGTGAAACTGTCCAAGAGCTGTAACCAGCATTAAGTGAGTTTACCCCAGCACTACTCATTAAATGTTCAACTGTTGCTACCAAGCTATTTTGATCACAAACCTCAGATGTACAACATATTTTCCTCTTGATTCTACAGAAGAAAATGTAGTCTTCTAGGAATTTGCACAGTGCCTAGCACAATAAGGCCACAATTCCAGTTGGGCTACTGGAGTTCTACTGCAATATAAACAAATAACTAGGCAGCAGAAAATGTTCAATTAAACTGAATTTGTCTACTAATCTTAGTGATAAATTCCTACCAAACAAGATAGATATATGCTGGAGTTTCTAGCATTGCCAATTCCAAGAACTCAAAAATCATGAAACTTGGAAAAAAATTTGGGTTTCTTTTTATTTGCAGCCTGGTTCTTGAGCCTTTACAGTTCACATTTTCAAGCTTTTCTCCCAGGTACAAGGGCTAGAATTCTATAATGAACACTGAGATTTCCCCACCCCTCCCAATAACCAGTCCATGAACTGGCTCTTTCAGAAATATACCAATTATTGCAAGACTTACGATTAAAATGTCAAGAGTTGGCAATGCTGCTCTTAGTGCAGTCTTTCCATAAGAACAGGGCTGTCCCACTATCTCCCATGCACATGTTATACTAGATTTCTTCTCCACCTCCTCATCCCTATTCTGTGGATGCAAAGCAGTGGAACTTCTTATAGTTCTACACATTAAGACCCACTCTCATGGGTTGGGGTGACCTACAAGCCTGGGTAGACTCATGTTAGCAGAGCTCAAGCTATGGCACTAAAAATACCAGTGTGCATGTTGCAGCTCAAGCCTAAGGGATTGGGTGGGTTTGAGATCCTGAACTCAAGCCCAATGTCCATAGTGAGTCAGTGTACTTGGGTTAAGTATCAGAGGGGTAGCTGTGTTAGTCTGAATCTGTAAAAAGCTACAGAGGGTCCTGTGGCACCTTTGAGACTAACAGAAGTATTGGGAGCATAAGCTTCTGTGGGTAAGAACCTCACTTCTTCAGATGCAAGTAATGGAAATCTCCAGAGGCAGGTATAAATCAGTATGGAGATAACGAGGTTAGTTGAATGAGGGAGGGTGAGGTGCTCTGCTAGCAGTTGAGGTGTGAACACCAAGGGAGGAGAAACCTTGGTGTTCACACCTCAACTGCTAGCAGAGCACCTCACCCTCCCTCATTCAACTAACCTCGTTATCTCCATACTGATTTATACCTGCCTCTGGAGATTTCCATTACTTGCATCTGAAGAAGTGAGGTTCTTACCCACAGAAGCTTATGCTCCCAATACTTCTGTTAGTCTCAAAGGTGCCACAGGACCCTCTGCTGCTTTGTACTTGGGTTGAGAGGCTCACTCCCAGTTGTAGTGTAGACATACACTGAGAGGCCAGTCAACTGGTAGTGGTAGTCTTATGCTATAGCTATATTAGGTCTTCCACCAGGTGTGTGTTATCACTGCAATTGATTTAAGGGAGTCAGAAGGTTAATTAGTTTTCCAACAGAAATATCAATAAACTCTTGTTAATTCAAAGTCAAACTAAATCTGATAAATCGTTAGCTTTCCATTGTTCCAGAAATACACTTGACTCAAAGCACTATGAATCTAAAATACATGAGGTACTTGATACAATTTAAATTCAAGATAAATAAGACATTTGATCCCTTGTCACAAATACTCATAGTTAGTAACATTACCCAGTGTCTGGACTGTTGAATAGCTGTGTCCTCTTAATTCTGTAACCTGGGGTGCCTTTTACACTTTTTTGCTGTCAGAACATCCACTCCTGACCTGCTCACACAGCCTTCAGCATGCAAATTCACTCCAAGCTAAGTACATGAGCACTCTGACCAGTCACTCATGAATTTAGCTGCAGGGTGACACCCGCAAATTTTTAATTCCAGCTTTGTCTATCAGAAATGTGCATTTTTGTACTGTTCAGCATGCTACTGAACAATGCAAGCTCACAAAGTCCATTTCATCAAAAGAAAATGATATATACACCATCTTTGCAATCCCAAATAGTTTCCCATACAACTTAATCCAAACATCTACTTTTCTTATTGTTTTATCTTAACAACAGAAAGAATTTAAGTGATTACAAGTATTGATGCATAAGTCAGGATTGGTTACAAAGAAAATTAAGAGGTATTAGCTTGCATATTACTAACTTAAACTAAGTGAACTTAAAAGATGTCATGAGCAGAGAGATGGGAGGAGGAGAGGTGAAATCAAGTGTTTTCCTCCCTTTTTATAATTCAATTTCTTGTGCTAAAACATCCTTGCTCAGTCATGGTGACAGTCTGTTGTGGACATGAGGTTTGAATCATCCTTGTAATGAAATGTAAATTTGTTGTCTATACCTTCCTTTGGCTGGAGGATGGCTGCTTAAGTAGGTGATTGCCCTTTAACACCTGTCTGGTGTGCTAGTGTGTCCTTGTCTCTGAAAAACTGCTTTCTGGGTGTTGTAATTCTGGGTAACATATTTAAGTAACCTAGACTTAGACCTTAAGGCCAGAAGGGACCATCATGATCATCTAGTCTGACCTCCTGCACACTGCAGGCCACAGAACCTCACCTGCTCCTGAAATAACCTCTGGCTGGGTTACTGAAGTCCTCAAATTGTGATTTAAAGACTTTAAGTTACAGAGAACTAACCATTTATACTACTTTAAACCTGTGAGTGATCCATGCCCCATGCTGCAGAGGAAGGTGAGAAACCCCCAGAGTCTCAGCCAATCTAACCTGGTGGAAAATTCCTTCTGGACCCCAAATATGATCATCAGTTAGACCCTGAGCATATGGGCAAGACCCATTAGACCGATATTTGGGAAGGAATTCTATGTTGTAACTCAGAGCCCTGCCTATTTAGTGTCCCATCTCCAGCATTTGGGATATTTGCTACTGGAAGTTATCAATCTAGTCATACCATCCCCTCCATAAACTTACCAAGCTCTGTCTCGAAGCCAGTTATGTGTTTTGCCCCCACTGTTTCCCTTAGCAAGCCGTTCCAGAACTTCACTCTTCTGATCTCATCCAATTTTGAGCCTAACTTGTTGATGGCCAGTTTATGGCCACTTGTTCTTGTGTCCACATTGGTACTTAACTTAACTCCTCTCCCTCCCTGGTATTTATCCCCCTGATGTATTTATGAAGAGCAATCCTATCTCCCCTCAGCCACCTCTCAGGCTAAACAAACCAAGCTCCTTAATTCTCCTTTCATAAAATAGGTTTTCCATTCCTTGGATCATCTTAGTAGCTCTTCTCTGCACTTGTTCCAGTTTGAATTCATCTTCCTTTTTCACAGCTGCATCAAATTGACAGCTCATAGTCATCCTGTGATCAACCAACACACGCAGGTCTTTCTCCTCCCATGTTCCTTCCAACTGATACATCCCCAGCTTACAGCAAAAATTCTTGTTGTTGGTCCCTAAATCCATAACTTTGCACTATTAAATTTCATCCCCATTCTATTACTCCAGTTTACAAGGTCATACAGATCTTCTTGTATAATATTCCAGTCCTCCAACTTTGTCATCTGCAAACTTGATTAGCACACTCACTTTTTGTGCCAAGGTCAGTAATAAAAATGTTAAATAAGATTGGTCCCAAGACTGATCCTTGAGGAACTCCACTAGTAACCTATCTTCAGCCTGTTAGTTCACCTTTCAGTATGACCCGTTGTAGTCACCTCTTTAACCAGGTCCTTATCCACCTTTCAATTCTCATATTAATCGCCATCTTCTCCAATTTAACTAGTAATTTCCCATGTGGGACTGTATCAAATGCCTTACTGAAATCCAGGTAGATTAGATTTATTGCACTTCCTTTGTCTAAAAAGTCAGTTATCTTCTCAAATAAGACCAAGTTGGTCTGGCATGATCCAAGTTTTGTAAAATTATGTTGTATTTTGTCCCAATTACTGTTGACCTCTGTCCTTGACTACTTTCTCTTTCAAAATTGGTTCCAAGACTTTTTGCATACAGTTGAGGTTAAACTAATAGGCCTGTAGTTTCCTGGATCACTTTTTCCCCTTTCCTAAAAATAGGAACTATATTAGCAATTCTCCAGTCAGAGGGTCTGAGCCCTGAGTTTAGATTTTTAAAATCCTTGCTATTGGGCTTGCAATTTCATGTCCCAATTCCTTTAATATTCTTGGATAGAGGTTCTTTGCCCCCCTCCCCAATTTAGTCCCATTAAGCTGTTTGTGTTTGACTTAGATGTGGTAATTTCTACTTCTATATCCTACAGTAGAATCTTATAACTTCACATATAGTGTGGCTACACATTTTAACAGGATAATGATATTCAGCAGATTATGAATTTTCAAATGATACCTCATAAGACCTACTTTCTACAAAATTTATCAGTCTTGTGAAAATGGTGACCATAATAGTATAGCTTGTTACAGTACTCATTAATTAAATACAACTTTAATTTTTTCCCTCATATTGCATTGGTCAAAATTTCTTTATCACAGGTCTATATGCTTCAAGCCCAGAGGTACAGTGACTTGAAAATAGGGTCACTGATGACATCAGAGCTTGTCTTGCTGCAAACCCAGCTTTCCCATGAGAAACTCTAACATGACTCTGGCTTACAATAAAATGGACCTTCTCATAAGAACAGTAAAAAGCTCTATGGATAGTAGATTCTTAATCCGCACATCTCTTCAATGATCAAGTAAGAAAAGACTTAAATAATTGTATGGGGGTCATGGAAGGACTTGTAACAATCATGGATTTCAACTAATTTAAAGAGCCAAGACAAGACAACACAACTAAACTGCAAAATTTTAAAAGCCCTGAAACTTTTACAAACTGTTAACACACTGGGCCTACTGGAAGTTTTTTCAGAGTGAAATGGAAGTCCTATCCTACAACTTTAGGAAACTACATCAGGGATTTTGACATCTGCATATGCACAGTGTGCATCTTGTAACTAACGCAAGTCACTGCTCTGTGTTGGGGCTCATCAAGATTCTGAGAGAGTTCTGACTCTTCCCTAGATGGCTGACTTTCCATATAGCACAGACAACTGCAAAAACTAGAAATGTTTAACATTCTGCATGTTGGTATTTCCTACTTCAGCCAATCAAATGAGTGACCATTTTTGTAGGGGTACTACAAAAACACTTAATGCCAGAAATGAGCTTCTGAAATCTGAACATAAATCTGTAAATTGACCAGAACCTATCAATATTATCTCAGATTTGGATGACTTTAAAAGTTTAACTGTAAACATAAAAAGAAACAAGCTTCTTCCAGATTTGTACATTTATTGCCAATTTTTGAAATCTAGAAACAGACACCTTTAAATTCTGATTTAAGGGACCTCACCTAGTCCTGGTTTATAACCAACAATGGGACATTGATGAATATGTTGCTGAAAAAGAAACTTCTTCCTTCAGAATAGGTAGTTGAAATTATGAATTTGTATAGAATGTCCCCACTACCAGATGGTAGGGAGGATTCAAATTCACTTGTAATTAAGCATGAGTTTTAACTCCTTGAAATGAAATTAAATTACCCCCCCCACCTCCCCGCACTTTCTGGATTGCTGAAGATATGCAAGAATGTGACTGATAACACGGATTCTAGTATGTAACCTTGTATCTGCCACAAATACATGCTAGAATATTTTCAGTAAACCAGGAGAGCTAGCAGACTTCAAAAGAAGGGTGGGTGTACACATAATAGCCTTATTCTTGCGCTCTCCCTGGCCAAACTCCATAGCTATATTAGCAGAGATTAAGAATAAAAACTTGTTTTCATCCACTTTCACTTCAGCATTTCATGTTATCTTAAAGCTACTGGTCTTTCATTCTAGAGTGTGTACTTTCTATAGAAACAAAGACAATAGCAAGATGCTGCAGCAATCGCTTAATCTCTACCCACCTTAAAATCAGACTTTAAATAGATCTTTTCTAAAAGGGATGGAAGAACTTCTAAGGGAAGAATAGATTTCTATTTCAGTGCAAGTAGTAATTCCTTTTTGTAATAGAATGTGAATTGTCCTATAAGACACAAGTTTAGAATAAATCTTTTGCCAAGAAAACTATAGCATGCTTCTACTAGATTAAAATGTTGGCTCGGTCTGAATGAATTTATAGAAACAAACCCGTCACCTCTAAGAACTCATTGCTGAAATTAGCTTATTTTTGCCTGGAGCTGAAATCTTACAAGTAGGTAAAGATCTATTCATTAACTTATATAAATCCTCCTCACCCCAATTTTCAAGATCAGAACAGGAATCCTGTAAATTGTCTTAAGTGTTGAGACAGGTTTTTCTTTCAATATATGCAACATAAGTAGAATTCTTGGCATGTTGGCTTGGAATTGATTGAAACAAAGCTGCTCTACCACCACTAATTATTTTCATCTTGCTTTATAGCCTTATTGCTGGAATGTGTTTACGCTCTACCACTGACACTTCAATACTGTACCTGAAACCTTTTAATAACACTCTGTGCTGGAGTGCTCTTCTCCTTTATATTTTTGTTTTAAATTCAAGGAACAATCATAGTTTTCCTCTGAGCCATAGAACATCTTACTCCACTATGGAACTGGTAGTCATCTTTCATCCCAGCACTAGTACTACATCATGGCTTAAAGCCATGGTTGGTGTTGAACGGATGTGGTTGAAATGCTGTAGCAGGAGCCTCCAGAAGGCATTGTGGCTGTCTCAGCCGGGCATCCTGCTTGGCATATGGTGCAATTGAAGCTTCTGTCCTAGGATGGTGTATAACATGCACTTTTTCTTCCTGGGCTGGCTAGCTCTGTTGGCTATTTCTGTGAGCAGGGCCATGGCACTCCACTAGTGTGTGTGAACAGGGGTGCCATCATAGGTGTTAGAGCCCTATGTACAATAGGGAGACTCACCTTCTGTGAAGAGTCTGCACTTGAGAACCCAACTTGAACAGGGGCAGCTGAGAACATACTAGCGACAGTAGAAGCTCCTCACTTGTGTTAATGTAGGGGAAGAGCAGGCTGTCTGGAAAACCTGCACCTGAGTCTTTGACTAATCCAAAATACAAGCTGCTCAAGGAGAGGATTAGCTGGGGTGTGCTCTGTATGAAGTCTTCAGGAGAAACAGAAGATGCTAGGGGGAAAGAATGTGAGAGAGCGAAATATTATGAATATGGAAGAAGATTAGACCTCTTTCCTGATTACAAAGTTGGAAAATGAATTAATCTCATCTTGCTGACAGATAATTGAGAGGCTAGAGTCTGAAACACTTATAATTATGCCACAGGAGGAAAAGCTGTTTCAACAGTCTAATGGTTAAAGAAACATTAAGCATTTTAGTGCTGGTCTCAGATTACATGAAATGAATCCTAAGCAAGACTGGTGCAACCATTGGCAAACTAGGCAGCCGCCTAGGGCACCAAGTGGTTGGGGGCACGCTCAGGGGAGGAGGTGGAGTGGAGGTGAGCTTGGGCAGGAGGGTGTGGGGAGGGCCGCCTGCAGCAAGTGGGGGGGCATGCAGGGGAACCACTCCCCACCCCAGCTCACCTCTGATCTGCCTTCTCCCCTGAGCATGCTGCCCCCGCTCTAATTCTCCTCTCCTCCCAGGCTCGCTGTGCCAAACAGCTGATTGGCGCCACAAGCCTGGGAGGCGGGAGGAGTGGAGCGGTGCAGATGTGCTCAGGGGAGAAGGCGGAGCGGAGGTGAGCTGGGATGGGGAGCTGCTGCGGGGGTGCTGTGGGGGGGAGCTGCCACAGGGGCGCTCCCCAGGCAGAGGGGGGGTGAGGAGCTGCTGCTGGGGGGGGGGGCTCCCTCTCTCCCACTCCCCTGAAGATTGCAGTCAGGCCCAACTGTGCACTCACCACATGGTAAGCGGAAGGCCCCAGCCCCAGCCTGCTCTGCTCCCCTGGCTCCTAGCTGCGCTGCTGGTGAGTGCTGGGAGGTGGTTCCCTCCTTCCTCGCCCCCCCCCCCTCCCAAGCCTGGGAGCCAGGGAAGCAGAGCAGGCTGGGGAGCAGCAGGGAGGGCTGGTCCCAGGGCTCCGTGAGGGATGGGGGAGGGGGGATGGCTACTTCCTGTGGGAAGTGGAGTGACCCAACCCCAGCCTGCTCCGCTCCCCTGGCTCCCAGGCATTGGGGAACCACCCCCCCCCCCCGCACTCGCTGGCAGCACGGCAGGGAGCCAGGGGAGTGGAGTAGGATGGGGCCGGGTCATTCTAGTAGAGGCCTGGGGCTAGCGCATGCCCCCCCCTCCTCCAGTAGAGGCCTGGGGCCCCACACAGCGCTCCCCTTGGAGGCCTGGGGCCCCACACAGCCCCCCCCAGGGGGGGGCTGCGTAGGGCACCAAAATAGCTAGGGACGGCCCTGGCTCCCCAGGCTGGAGGGGGGGCGCAAGGTGGCAGTTTTGCCTAGGGCGTGAAATATCCTTGCACTGGCCCTGATCATAAGTATATGGTTACTGCATTGTCATTATAGGGGAGAACTAAGGTTGTTTGGGTACCTCAGTTGTGCATTTCTTACATTCAGGTTTCACTTATAAATCCCCACCCACACACACCCCAAAAAAATCCATAATTAAGGTTTCACTTAAAATAACACTTTGTGAACATTTTAAAACATCACTGGAACCTTTTTACTCTTAACTTGCTGGTACATATACTCAAACTTAACTCCATCTTAGTACACTTTTCTGTTCTGGGAATTCTATGCACCAGGGGTTCTCAAACTCAGGGTCATGCCCCTTCAGGGTGTTGAGGTTATTACATGGGGTCATGAACTGTCCACCTCTGCCCGTAAAGCCCACTTCTCCTCCAGCATTTATAATAGAATTAAATATAAAAAATGTGTTTTAATGTATAAAGGGGCAGGGGTTGCACTCAGAGGCTTGCTATGTGAAAGGGATCACCAATACAAAAGTTTGAGAACCACTGCTATACACAGAGCTGAAGTGGCTGCCTCGTTAACTGTCCAATACTATGATGGGTCGGGAGTGGGGGGAACTCTACAAATGATACAAGCCACTTACAAAATGTGCATTGCTATAAATGGAGATCTGCAGCACCAACCTTTCTCTACCTTTGGGTATGTCTACACTACGGGATTAATCTGAATTTATATAATTCGAATTTGGGAAACAGATTGTATAAAGTCGAATGTATGCGGCCACACTAAGCACATTAATTCGGCGGTGTGCGTCCATGTTCCAGGGCTAGCGTCTATTTCTGGAGCGTTGCACTGTGGGTAGCTATCCCATAGTTCCCGCAGTCTCCCCCGCCCATTGGAATTCTGGGTTGAGATCCCAATGCCTGATGGGACAAAAAACATTGTCGCAGGTGGTTCTGGGTACAGCCTCACCCCTCCCTCCCTCCCTGCATGAAAGCAATGGACAGCAGACAATCATTTCGCGCCTCTTTTGCTGGGTGAACACTGCAGACTCCATACCACAGCAAGCATGGAGCCCGCTCAGCTCAAGACAGCAGTCATGAACATTATAAACACCTCACGCGTTCTCAGAGTTTATGCTGAGCCAGGACCAGAAAAACGAGGCGAGGAGGCAGTGGCGGCGGCAGCGCAGCGACAAGCGTGATGAGGACATGGACATGGAATTCTGTCAAACCGCAGGCCCCAGTGCTTTGGAGATCATGTTAATGGGGCAGGTTCTATCCATGGAACGCCGATTCTGGGCAAGGGAAACAAGCACAGACTGGTGGGACCGCATAGTGTTGCAGGTGTGGGATGATTCCCAGTGGCTGTGGAACTTTCGCATGTGTAAGGGCACTTTCATGGAACTTGCTGTCCCCTGCCCTGAAACGCCAGAATACCAAGATGAGAGCAGCCCTCACAGTTGAGAAGCGAGTGGCGATAGCCCTGTGGAAGCTTGCAACGCCAGACAGCTACCAGTCAGTCGGGAATCAATTTGGAGTGGGCAAATCTACTGTGGGGGCTGCTGTGATGCAAGTAGCCAAAGCAATCACTCAGGTGCTGCTACGAAAGGTAGTGACTCTGGGAAATGTGCAGGTCATAGTGGATGGCTTTGCTGCAATGGGATTCCCTAACTGGTGGGGCGATAGATGGAACCCATATCCCTATCTTGGCACCGGAGCACCAGGGTACCCAGTACATAAACCACAAGGGGTACTTTTCAATGGTGCTGCAAGCACTTGTGGATCACAAGGGATGTTTCACCAACATCAACATGGGCTGGCCGGGAAGGGTTAATGACGCTCGCGTCTTCAGGAACACTACTCTGTTTAAAGGGCTGCAGTAAGGGACTTACTTTCCGGACCAGAAAATAACCGTTGGGGATGTTGAAATGCCAATAGTTATTCTTGGGGACCCAGCCTACCCCTTAATGCCATGGCTCATGAAGCCATACACAGGCAGCCTGGACAGGAGTCAGGAGCTGTTCAACTACAGGCCAAGCAAGTGCAGAATGGTGGTAGAATGTGCATTTGGCCATTTAAAAGGTCGTTGGCGATCGTTACTGACTCGCTCAGACCTCAGTTAAACCAATCTCCCCATTGTTATTTCTGCTTGCTGTGTGCTCCACAATCTCTGTGAAAGTAAGGAGGAGACCTTTATAGCGGGGTGGGAGGCTGAGGCAAATTGCCTGGCTGCTGATTACAGGCAGCCAGACACCAGGGCGATTAGAAGAGCACACCAGGAAGTGCTGTGCATCAGAGAAGCTTTGAAAACCAGTTTCATGACTGGCCAGGCTACAGTGTGAAATATCTGTTTTTCTCCTTCATGAAAACCCGCCCCCTTTATTGACTCATTCTCCGTAAGGAACCCACCCTCCCCCTTCCCCCCAGCTTGCTTTCAAACCAAATAAAGTCACTATTGTTTAAAAATCATTTATTCTTTATTAATAGATTATAAAAAGAGGGAGGGAACCTGGGTGGGGTTGGGAGGAGGATCGGCGGGAAGGAAAAGGCCACTAAAAAAGGTTTTAAAAAATGACAGCCTTTTGCTTGGGCTGTCCACTGAGGTGGAATGGGAAGGTGTACGGAGCCTCCCCCCGCATTCTTACACGTCTGGGTGAGGAGGCTATGGAACATGGTGAGGGGGGTTATACAGGTGCTGTAGTGGCACTCTGTTATCCTGCCGCCGTTCCTGAAGCCCCACCAGATGCCGGAGCATGTCTGTTTGCTCACGCAGCAGTCCCAGCATTGTATCCTGCCTCCTCTGATCTTCCTGCCGCCACCTCTCATCTCGAGCGTCCCTCCTGTCCTCACGTTCACTGGCTTCTTTCCTATACTCTGAAACCGTGTCCTTCCACTCATTCAGATGAGCTCTGTCACTGCGGGTGGATTCCATGATTTCTGCGAACCTCTCATCTCGCGTCGTCTTTTTCCGACGCCTTATCTGTGATAGCCTTTGGGACGGAGGAGGGAGGCTTGAAGAATTTGCAGCTGCTGGAGGGAGGGAAAAAAGAGAATTTTTTAGAAAGATACATTTTGCAGAACAATGCTTATACGGTGACCAACACTATTCACATTACATAGCACATGTGATTTCTGTGCAAGGTCGCATTTTGCCTCTTAATATTGAGTGCCTGTGGCTTTGCTGCTAGAGATCAGACGCAGGTCCGGGCAACAGAATTCGGCTTGCATGTGGCCATGGTAAGCCATTGTCTTTCAGCTTCTGCGCTGTCCTTTCCCACATACCAAGCAAAACCCATTGAGTGCTGAGGTTTTCCTGTTTACATTCAGCAGCAGAAAACAAACTAACCACCGCTCACCCCCATCCAATTCTCTGGATGATCGCTTTATCCCTCCCCCCACCACGTGGCTGGTATCAGGGAAGATCCCTGCTAGCCAAACGCGAAAAGCTCTGGGCCAATTCCTCCCCCCCCCCCCCCCCCCCCCCCCCCCCGCGCTTGGCTAACTGCAGGGAAGGATTTCTTTTCAGCCACAGGCAAACAGCCCAGTAGGAACTGCCACCTCTGTCCCCTTAATTAAATTCCCGTATTTCAACCAGGTTACCATGAGCGATATCACTCTCCTGAGGATTACGCAGCAAGATAAAGAACTGATGTTGCTTGAATGCCAGCAAACACTGGGACCATACGCTGCCAGGCTTTGTCATGTAATGATACCAGATTACTTGCTGCAAGCATGGCGCGGTAGAGTGTCCTACCATGGAGGACTGAATAAGGCTGCACTGCCCAGAAACCTTGTGGCATGGCTTTTGGAGTACCTCCAGGAGAGCTTCATGGAGATGTCCCTGGAGGATTTCCGCTCCATCCCCATACACGTTAACAGACTTTTCCAGTAGCTGTACTGGCTGCGAATGCATCCCAAGTCCTCAGGGCAAAGTAATCATTAAAAACCCTTGCTTTTAAAACAAGTTTTATATTTTAAAAGGTAAACTCACCTGAGGTCCCTTCCATGGGGTCGTGGTCTTGGAAACTGGGTTGGGAGGGTACTTCAGTCAGGCTGAGAAAAAGATCCTGCCCGTTGGGGAGAACGGAGTGCTGGGTGCTCTCTGCAAGCTCGTCGTCGTCCTCCTCCTTTTCCTCCTCCTCCTCTTCTTCCCTGTCCGCAGAATCCTCAGGTATAGCTGAGATTATCCCCACCTCAGAATCCACGGTCAGAGGTGGGGTAGTGGTGGCGGCCCCCCTAGAACTGCATGCAGCTCGTCGTAGAAGCAGCATGTCCGCGGCTCTGACCCGGAGCGACCATTTGCCCCCTTAGTTTTTTGATAGGCTTGTCTGAGCTCCTTGACTTTCACGTGGCACTGATCTGAGTCCCTATTGTGGCCTCTCTCCATCATGCCCTTGGAGATTTTTTTTTCAAAAGTTTTTTGCATTTCGTCTTTTTGAACCAAGTTCTGCTAGCACTGAATCCTCTCCCCATATAGCGATCAGATCCAGTACCTCCCATACGGTCCATGCTGGTGCTCTTTTTCGATTATCGGCCTGCATGGTTACCTGTGCTGATGAGCTATCTGTGGTCACCTGTGCTCTCCATGCTGGGCAAACAGGAAATGAAATTCAAATGTTCGCGGGGCTTTTCCTGTCTACCTGGCCAGTGCATCAGAGTTCAGATTGCTGTCCAGAGCGATCACAATAGTGCACTGTGGGATAGCTCCCGGAGGCCAATACCATCGAATTGCGGCCACGCCAACCCTAATTCGAAATGATAAAATCGATTTTGGTGCTACTCCACTCATCGGGGTGGAGTACAGAAATCTATTTAAAGAGCCCTTTATTTCAAATTAAATGGCGTCGTTGTGTGGACGGGTGCAGGGTTAATTAGATTTAACGCTGCTAAATCCGAATTAAAGTTGTAGTGTAGACCAGGCCTAACTGTAGTAGCATAAGCACTTTGATTTTACTCTCCTCTACAATGTGGGAGAGGTAAGAAACTGGATTTTCACTTTCTTCAATTCCTTCCACCAGAAAGAAATTACCTTGTTATGAGGGAACATTTTCCTCCAGAAAAAGCCAGTTTATGAAGTAGGAGGGAACAGGGTGCTTGGGGAGGCTGAATTATCATACTTAGAGTAAAGAAGTAAACCTTTAAAATTCACTTTTAAAAGAGGGAGGACCCAATGACATTCCCTTAGTTTCCCCAAATTGGATACCAGTGTCTCAGAATTTGGCTTCTCTTGGCATCTCTTAGTTATGGACCATTTAAAAAATCCAGGGATGTTTTAGAGTATAGAATGAATAGTTTTTATAACCAGAAATTGTCCAGAATTTTAAAATATCTGTATACTTTAACTTCTCATGAGTAAAACAAAGTCCTGGGCAAGCTTTATTTTAGTAACTTATCAATGTCAATAATATTTAAACAAATCCATCTTTAAAAGGATGTTTCAGTGTCGGTTTTGTGTGTGTGTGTGGGGGGAGGGCGTGGGGGGGAGGGTTTTTTTGGATTTTTACCTGAAAGGGGAAAGTGTTTCAGAATATATTAATCAAAATGTAAGTGAGATGGGAATTTTTTGAAATGCAATATCAATATAAACTACCCCAGAATTTTATTTCAATCAATGTTCTGATTCTACGGATCAAAGATTTTTCAAATACCCATTGGTGTTTATGTATTTTTTTTTTTTTTTTTTTTTTTTTTTTTTTTTTTTTTTTTTTTTTTTTGCAAGTGTTTTAGGCCTTGGCTACACTCACGGATTCACAGCGCTGCCGCTGCCGTGAAGCGTAAGTGTAGTCGCGCTCTCTCGCAGCGCTGCAAGCAGGGCCGGCTCCAGGGTTTTGGCTGCCCCAAGCAGCCACCCAAAAAAAAAAAGCCGCAATTGCCATCTGCGGCGGCAATTCGGCAGAAAGTCCTTCGCTCCTAGCGGGAGTGAGGGACCGTCCGCCGAATAGCTGGACCTGCTGCCCCTGTCCGGAGTGGCCGCCCCAAGCACCAGCTTGCCAAGCTGGTGCCTGGAGCCGGCCCTGGCTGCAAGTACTCCACCTCTCCGAGGGGAATAGCTTGCAGCGCTGCGAGTGAGCGTGCAGCACTGCAGGCGCTGATTACACTGGTGCTTTACAGCGCTGCACTCGCTGTGCTCGGGGTGTGTGTGTGTGTGTGTGTGTGTGTGTGTTTTTTCACACTCCTGAGCGCAGCAAGTGCAGCGCTGTGAATTGCCAGTGTAGCCAAGGCCTTAGTTGTGGAGCTTGAATATCTTGTGGTTCTGCCTTTCATATTCCAATTAGAAGTTAATCACCTTCATTCTCCTTCTAATGATTCTGTTGGAATTGAAACAAAATAGAAAATGTTATTCCTTTGATTTGCAGACTAGTATTCTATTGCATTGTGAGACTCCTGAGTAGTAGTTGCATATCACTGACCACGAATCTAAAAATATTTTTAGAAGAGAACTAACTTCCATTTTTAATTCTGATTTCTGGTATTTATCTTCAGGCTTTTAAAAATCTATTCTAACAATGTCCTGTTTGTCAAATAGCTCCTGCTAAAACCAAAGCTTTCCAGTGGAACCTGAAACTAATAAGGCTGTATTGACACTTTTGGTTTTTGTATCAGGCTCATGTTAGGGTCAGAACATTTCTAAAAACTGCTGCAGTGGATGGAGATACACTAGTATTATATAGGATTTTTTTTAATAAGCAGAACCCTGCAGATAGGAGTAGGGATGTTGGAAACAGAACTAGTCACAATTTCTTTTAAGGAATGCTTCTAATTCAGATGATATCACCAAATAATAATAGATACTTTAGGTCAGAGACTGAAGTTGTTTAGGCCTAAACGCTGAAGTCCTATGGTTTACAAATGTAAACACTGTTTTTGTAGTGTCCTATTGGAAATCAAGTGTAAGTGGCATGTGGCTGTAAATATTAGCAAGAACTAAAGGGCTTGCACTGACTTTCCTTGCTAAAGAAAAAATGTTAATTGCTATAAACTTACATACTGTGACTTAAAATAGCAATTGGAGTAGCTTTCACAAATTAAATGACAGGTTGTCCACTAAATGAGTCCTTATGCTGCTGCATTAATTTACTTGGTAAATTGAATTATCCTAGTTAGTTTTCCCATTTATGCTAGCTCCATGTTCTTCTTCGGTCTAGCTCATTGTGGCTCCTTGACTACTGCTGATCATAGCAATGAGAAGAGATAAATATGGAGGTGCACACATGCAAAAAGCATAAGAATGGGCAGGATCTCTTCAGTTGTGTTGCTATTCTTGCACCTTTTCCAACTGGAACTAAGTGGGACACTATTTTACAGATAAATCACTAAAATCTGTATGTTGGTGACCTACTGTTACAATGGTAGTCTTTTGGGATACTTTGCAGTGGCATCCCTAAACTCTATAGGCTCACTTTCAGACAGCATGGACCACCATCTGTCATGGCAACTATTTGGGCAGAGCCTGAAATCATACATTATATCTCTTTGGAACAACTAACTTACCTGTTCTCCTCCTCCTCCCCTGAAAGCAGATATTGTCTATTTTTTTTAATATACTCAAATATTCCTCTTTCTGGTGGTTGGAAGCATATTAATCTAGGAAAGCTAGCTAGCCTATATGATATGCTAAAGCATCAGTTCACTGTGTGATATTGGCCTTCATAAAAGGTGTGACTGACAGTCTTAGTGAACATCATAAAAATAGCAGAGGAGAATTAGTTGGGATTGAGTCTCACAGGGAGGAATGATATTGATTTGTGGAGGCACTGGGCTGGGATTAAAATATTGGTTTGTTGATGAATTGCATAGTCAATTGCTTGACTACACTTTGGATTGTTATGAAATATACTCAAGACCAAATAACCAATGTCAGTCAGGTGTATGAATAGGGTACAGGAAAAAGGTTTATATGATGCTAGTCTCTGAAAAGCAGTCCCATGTGCATGGTAAATTAATCTTTTGCAGAAGGTATGCTCACCAAATTACACACCTTGTCTAAGGTCACTTAATCTGTGCCTCTAAAATGAGGATAATGATGCTTACCTTCTCTGTATAATGTTATGTAGTACTTTTTAATCAATAGGTCTCAAAATATGAATATATTACAATCTGTTTGGAATAGGGACTTTCATCAAGTCCTACTGATTTTGCCCTAGATCCCTATGTGACCCCTTCAAGGATTGAACTCATAACCCTGCATTTAGCAGGCCAATGTTCAAACCACTGAGCTCTCCCTCCCCCTTGCCTTATCTACTGTCACATGAATACTCTAATGCCAGCTTCAAGAACCAGCATCTCTGATATCAAAACACAGTAGCAAGGAGAGCTAAGGCCCAATCAGCCTGTTGGAATCAGGCCTGGTCTGGGGTGCTGTGATGCCCCTGCCTCCAGGGGAAGGCTACTGTGAAAGGCAGGTTTCTCAGGCCTTGGCTACACTCGCGGATTCACAGCGCTGCTGCGGCGAGTGTAGTCGCGTCGCCAGCGCTGCGAGAGCTCTCTTGCAGTGCTGCAAGTACTCCACCTCTCCGAGGGGAATAGCTTGCAGCGCTGTGAGAGTGTGCAGCCCTGCAGGCGCTGATTGCACTGGCGCTTTACAGCGCTGCACTTGCTGCGCTCGGGGTGTGTGTGTGTGTTTTTTCACACCCCTGAGCGCAGCAAGTGCAGCGCTGTGAAGTGCCAGTGTAGCCAAGGCCTCAGGTAGAAGGAGGTTAGCAAGAGCACTAAGAAGGCGAGGGGAGGCGGTAGACCATGCAGAAGGGGGGGGGGGAATTACTCAGGGCCGGGTGTCTGTGGAACCTGGCACAGGGGCTGTGCGGGCAGGGATGCGAGGTGGCTCAGGGGGGCTGAGGATGTGCAAGCAGCTGGGTTGGGGACACTGAGGGGTGGGGGGAGAGGGGTGGGCAGTAGAGCGTGGAGATGCTCAGTGCGATGGTAGGGGAGGGGCCTATGGGGCACGATTGACAGGAACGCTTACTTGGTAGGGCGGGGATCTGTGGCCGCTAGGGGGCAGCCGCGGGGGGTCGGTCTCGGGTCAGGGCGGGCGGAGACGGTCAAAAGGGGATGCGGGGGCTATGAGCGGGCTGCGGGGAAGTGGGTCACTGAGGCTGGGGGGGCTCCAGGTGGGCGGGCGCTGGCGCGTGCAGCACACGGATTCCCGGGGCGCGCGGGCGCTCCCTCACCGTTGGCTGCGGAAGGGTCCGTGCGGTGAGGCAGTCTCTGCTCCTGAGACAGGGAGTGGCAGAGGCGCGCACGCGCTCGCTCGCTCCCGACTTTGGGCCGCGCGCCTAGGGGAGCAGGAGAAGGCGGCGGCAGCAGCTCCGAGGCGCATGCGCACCTCCAACTCCGTCTTCACAACCGGCTCTTCCGTTCCCGGCCCCACGGGTAGCGGAAGTGGATCGAGCGCTCGGGGAGCGGGGATGCGTCTGTGCCGCCGCACAGAGCCCGAGCAGTGAGAAGTGCCGGGCGGCGGAGGAACCGCCGCCTGCGCCAGAGGCGTCTCGGGTGAGCGGTGGGGAGGGGGAGCGGGGGAGAAGCCGGTGGGGGGAGGGGGTCGGGGCAATAAGAAGCTGCGCGGGGGGGCGGCGGGGGGTATCGGGGGAGCTCCGGGGATGGTGGCGACCGAGGCCCTCACTGCGGGCAGGGAACGAGGGTGGTCACCGGGTCAGAGCCCCCGTCCAGCTGCCGCGCCGGCGTGGGGAGCGGTTCTCGGTGGCTGGGCACGGGGCGGCAGGATGATTTGGGGGCTTGGAGCTGCCGGAGCCTGGTGTAGGAAACGCGTCCTGCGCTCTTTGCTGGGGCGGCTTCTGTGCTGGCTTCGTTACTGAGTCTCCCTGTTTGGTGTGGCTGCTGGGTAACTAATCCTCCCGTGGCAGCTGCCTGCCAGCCAGCTCACCCCGTGAGTGTGTTTGTCTCGGTGCGGGCGAGTGTGTGTGTGTGTGTGTGTGTGTGTGTGTGTACAAGAGTGAACGAGCGAAGGGACCCGGAGATCCGCTTTTACTTTTGCTAGCGCCCGTTTCTCTTGCAGATGTTGCTGCAGGTGGGGGCAATGGGAGCTGTGTAACTGCCTGGGATCTGGGGCTGCTCCCCCTTCTCCTCTGTGCCAGCTCCAGTGCTGCTGTTTCTAAAGTCTTTGTAACTAACAACCCAAGTTGCAGTTTCGATGGAAAATGAAGGTAAAGCTCTCATCAGAGTCACTGACTTCATTGGAGCCCGGTGGGGATGGGGGGTTGCATGTGATTTGGTGGTAGTAGGTCATACAGCTGTTTGTACACCACTCTAGGTTTACATTACTGCTTTGACATGTTCATCTAGTAGCTGAGGGTTTTATGAGTTGCTGGGTCTTATTCTGCAATCATACCATATGCATCATAGAGCTATCATCTTTGTGGCAACATCTGTTGGAGGGATAGCTCAGTGGTTTGAGCATTGGCCTGCTAAACCCAGGGTTGTGAGTTCAATCCTTGAGGGGGCCACTTGGGGATCTGGGGCAAAATCAGTACTTGGTCCTGCTAAGGAAGGCAGGGGGCTGGACTCGATGACCTTTCAAGGTCCCTTCCAGTTCTAGGAGATGGGATATCTCCATTATTATTATTATTATAATTGTGCTGCAAGCGTTTTGTTTTGTTCTGTTCATCTTCTGCAAAATATAGTGAAATAAATTCTCCTCCAGAATGTCTTAACAGTAAGTAGATCTTTGTGGTCTTATTGACCCTGGAAAATGCACATTTAGTTGCTTTGAAAATAATGAATTAAATAGGTGTCGTAAAACTAGTGAATTCTTTCATTGGTGGTTATTTGGATTACCTGTTCCTTAGTTGGAGAGAGAACTAATATTGAAAATTGGAAATACTTTTTTTCCCCTTTAAATTGCATAATTGTAGTTCTGTTTTACGTAGAGGAAACCTGTTTTAACTCTATTGTGAATAAGTCATTACAGTAGTCTTTCAACTCTGTTTTTTCCTAATTGAGTAACAGATGTTATGGTGTTCTGATGATTATGAAAATGCAGCACTGAAGAATCTCATGTTCGTAGTATCTTGAAACATACATAACTATATAATTTATCAATCTAAAAACAAGCTGCTTTTTTGCCATACCACTTCCTTTTAGGTAGGATATCTAGGTATTCCAGTAATAAACTACTAATAGTTCATAGATGTCATAGTCCAGTGATGACCCCACACCTCCGCCTTTCCTATAGTTTGAACCCCCCACGCAGATTTGTACATAGTAGGCCATCTTAGAATCTGTAGAGCAGTGGTCTTCAACTCACCCCCCCCTCCCCCCGGTGACCCAGTTGAAGAAAATTGTGGATGCCCGTGACCCAAAGGAGCTGGGGATGAGGGGTGGGGGTGAGGGCTGCAGGGTGGGGCCAGGAATGAGGAATTCAGAGTGTGGAAGGGGGCTCTGGGCTGGAGTGCAGGTATGGGGGTGGGGCCAGGGATGAGGGGTGCAGGAGAGGGCTCCAGGTTTGAAGGGGCTCAGGGCTCAGGCAGGAGATTGGATTGTGGGGTTGGGGCATGGACTTAGCTCTGGTGGTTCCCGGTCAGTGGTGCAGCTGGGGTACAGAGGCAGGCTTCCCGCCTGTCCTGGCACTGTGTGGACTGCGCTGCGCCCCGGAAGCAGCTCGCAGCAGGTCCAGCTCCTAGGAGGAGGTGCACAAGCAGCTCCATGTGGCTCTCGCTCACAGGCACCACCCCTCCGCCCCCCAGCTCCCATTGGCAGGGAATTAGCCAATGGGAGTGCAGAGCTGCTGCTCGGGGTGGGGGCAGCGCGTAAAGCCCCATGGCCCCCTGACTAGGAGCCAGACCTGCTGTTGGCCACTTCCAGGGTGCAGCGCAGTGTCGGAACAGGCAGGAACTAGCCTGCCTTAGCCCGGCAGCACCGCTGATGGGGGTTTTTAGTGGCTTGGTTGGCAGTGCTGACCAGTACTGGGTTGTGACCCACAGTTTGAAAACCACTGCCCTAGAGCAGTATGGTTGTGGTCCCTGAAACACTGACACCTTCCCTCACCCTGGGCTGAGAATCCCTGTTATAGTTCATGACAAAGTTAGTGTGTCAAAATTTGTCAGTTCTGTTTGGATCCTCTGCAGATTTTGGATAGGTATGTTTGTGGCTTTGGAGTTTCCTTCAGCTTCAGCTGAACTTAGCCCTTTTTTTTTTTTTTTTTTTTTTTAAAGAAAGTTCATTACTTTGAAAACTGAGAGTTCTACTTTGCCACTCTGATATTGTAATGAGTTTCTTATATGGAATTTAACATTTTAACTGTCTTCTAAAGGAGTACTGTACTCTTATTTAAGAGCATTAATGTGGAACAGCAGGGAATGTATACTAGAGAACATCTCATAGTAGGACATAAACTACCCATTTGGAACCCTGGTTAGCTTGTTGCATTGATTTTCTTCAGTAATCTGCATTTCAGACATTTTTATTGTAAAGAAATACCTAATTTGTTTAAAAATTGAGTCTATTGGAGCCTGAGTGTAAAAAAGATGAAAATAACATGTTATCAGTTGAATGCAGGTAAGCATAAAAAAGTGTTTATCGAGCCTGAATCCTGTATGCTAGAAATCTATACAAAAATTATAAGCCTTATTTTTGTTCTCTATTATACTGTAGAGGACTAGTCTAGTCCAGCTCTTCTGAACATCAGTTGCATGAGAAGGGGATTTCTTAGTCAATTCACAGTGAGGAAAATAGCTATAGGAATAAACTAGTAAAACATGTAAGCTTAATGATAAAGCTACATTTTGAAGTGGAAGTAACTTCTGGAAAAAAGGAAGCATCTTAAAAGATGAACAGCTTCAACCCTGTTAAATTTAGATAGCTAACACTTGCTGTGTTAATACACACTTTCTGTGTGCCATCAGCTCTGATTTATTTTCTGAATTAATTTAAGAAATGCCAAACCTGTTTTGTTCTTGCTGCCAAGATATCTCATAAGCAATTGCGGTACTGAACTAGTAACTAATACAATATAGTCTGTCTTCGTGAAGACAGATGCATTAAAAATAGTGTAGTGCTTTGAAATTAGGGTGACCAGATGTCCCAATTTTTCTAGGGACAGTCTTGATATTCAGGGCTTTGTCAAGCGCTATATAAGAGGTAGATGGTGGTATTATAGTATGAATGATGCTACACCTATCTCATCTGCCTTAGGGTTAGTGAGAAACTGAGGTGCAGGCAGGGGAAATGAGTGACATACCTGAGATAAAAGGAAGTCTGATCCAGAAAGATATGTACTGTTCATTCTAAGTGAAATTTTATAATATCAGCTTTTTAAATTAAACTGTAATTCTTCGTAAGTGCAGGTCACTTCTTAACATCTATGTTGTGAATTGTGAATGGGGACGCAAGCGTTCAGGGACTGAAGTAATTGAGTAAGCCATGGTATTTATGGAAATGGGACAGTACACAGAGAGAGAACATTTTTCAATGTTTTATTGTCATGTTCCTGATCCTCCTTTCACTTTTGTCTTTGAATTAGCTCTTCCAGAGGTTTAAGTGGTTCTGTTAATAAGCATATATTTTCTTGTTTGCACATCTGCTGTTCTGTCCCTTTCCCTCCCCACTCTTCCTTTTGTTGTTTTGAGCTCTTATCTTCCTTCTCTATCCTGGTCAATACTTTTTACAGCTAGATACTAGGAGCTTTCATTTTAACAGCTCTTCTAGTTATCCCATCTGAAGTAGCACTTAATATTTTTTCTAGGAGAGAAGTGTGAGTAAAGATTGCAGTTAGAACTAAAACCTTAGTTTCACATTTTGGAAAAAGGATATTAAATTCGTTTAATAAGCTCTTGCTCTGAAACACTACTACTTTGGGTCTTGAGAGTGGGTTTTATTAGTCAGAGCAATGAGTTTGTGATTCACCTTGAAAGTGAAAACGTTGTTCTAATTGACATTAGCCTCTGCAAACTCAGTTTTGGTAAGCAGTGATGTGTTAACATAAAGGTATGCTTCCGGGAAGACATTAAATACATTTCCCCATTTATAATTCCCTAACGGAGTCAAAGTGAATGAGAAATCCAGTATTCCCAGAAGCTGGGATTCCCACCAGTGTTGTCCCAGGACCTTGCTTGTGCCTCCACCTCTTGTATTGAGGTTGACAAACTAGGAATGTTTAAGCTGAGGCTTGAGAAGAAGCTCCAGATGTTTCCTGGTTCCTTGACGGATAAGGGACACTAATCTCATACAGCTTTTATCCAGTTCAAGAAAAACACTTCCACCCCCCCCCCCCCCCAACCCTGATCAGGGAGGTGATGAAAACTCAAAAATAAAAATCATGGAACACAGAACATAATACAAGATTCACTTCATAAGCAAATACTTATTCCTTAGTCATATGCTGTTCAAAATAAAAAGCTTGCAATTCCATATGTAGAACACAAATGGAGTTCTCAGCCTATGAACTAGTTAGGCTTAACAACTTTCTTGTACCTGCCCTTAGATACAGATGCACTTTTACCAACATATATAAGAATTATTTTTTGCCATCTATCTTGTTATAGGATTTTGACCAAACTAATCTGAATGTGCTAACATTCTGGATTGTTGCTAAACTAGAGAGAAAGGAATGCAGGTTTCTGGAAAACTAACCATTTTGATTCATCTCTGTAGTCTTTGACTTTATTCGCACAGTTTTTCACCATTCTGCAACAAATTGTGACACCTTTTTTGGCAGACATAGGCGTGGTGTAGAAATCTGGATATACAACTCAATGTTAGGAAAGAAGAAAAGAACCCAGGGTGGTTATTCAGTTACCCCAGTTGAACCTCTTCATCCGGTTCGGAGGTCAAGCTATAATCTCTATTTGGGAATCAGTCATGCTGACAAGTGATGCTCCCCAACTTACGCAAGCATTCCATAAACCCATATGATAACCCAGATTGTTTTTCTGCCCCCCTTCCATCCCAGTTGTGGTGTCCCTCCCTCTCCTCCTCTCCCCCCCTTGCTCAGACACCCCTTTCCCCTCCCCAGAGCCCAGGGATCAGGAGGGTGAGCATCAGGCTGTTTCTGTCCCAGGCTTGCACAGAGTTTTCTATGTACCGCCCTCTCCTTCCCTTGGGGTATGCTGGGAACTACAGCTGCTGGGAACTACAGCTACCAGGAACCCTCTAGCTCCCTCTCTCTTCCCCCAGTAGTGTCTTCTATGTGCAAGCTGGGCTCTGCCAAGTCCAGTGCCTCCTAGTGGTGGCTAGCAGTACTGCAGCCCATTTCTGTGAGGGAAAGGAAATTGTGTGAATGTTAATTTCTGCAAAATTCTTCATTGCACAGTGGCACAGAATTCCCCTAGGAGTAAAATAGGGTTGAAATACAGCGGACTAAGGATATAGAATAGAAATATAATTAGTCTGCCATTCTATCTGCACTGCTACAAGATTCCTAATTTAACTGGTTCACTAATCAGTCATTTACATTTAATGATAGCCATGTTAACAAATTACAGAAATTATAGCAAAAACTATGAAATTTGTCTAGTTTGTATACTAAAGACAACATAAAGGCAGTGGTGAGAGTGTAGTTGCTTGGTATACCAGGATAAGGAAGGCATTTTGTGCATAGCAAGAAGTAATTGTTAAACAAGTGGTGAAATAGGAGAGGGTGGAGGTGATTTGTAAATATGACCCTAAGTTGTGGGGAAGAACACAAGCTAAAATTATACACGTAGACCAGAATGGAATGCTGCAGGAACTTGAAGCTGAAGATAAATAGATTTTTGTTTTCAGTAGGACAGGGTGAGCTGGTAGTGGAATTCAGAGATGGTGACATGATCACATCATGTGAATATAAAGTAGGTGGTGGGGGGGAACACTTAGTAATTGTGGATTGGGTGGCCTAAAAGGACCAGTGTGGGTATCTTGGGCTATGTCTACACTACAGTTTATGTCCGCATAAGTTATGTCCCTAAGGGTTGTGAATAAACAACCTCCCTGAGTGACATAAGTTAAACCAATGTAAGCGCTCGTATGCATAGTGCTGTGTCAGTGGGAGAGCGTCTCCTGCTGACATAGCGTCGGTTTGCGGCGTTAGTTTTATTATGCCCATAGGAGAGCTCTCTTCCATCGGCATAGACCATCTTCACCAGACATGCTGCATCGGTACAGCTGCAGCACTGTGTGTGTAGATGTGTCCTTGGAGAGAAGAAAAGAAAAGCCTCAGCAATGAAGGCATAAACTTGGGGGGAAATCAATATATACCTCATTTATGACCTATTTTGTAAACCATATTAAAAGGGAAATTTACTGCTCTTCCATATTCAGCATTCAACTCTCAGAAAACTATTGAATACACTAACTTTTTAGCTCAACATCTGCAGGAAAACTTGTTACCATAAGCAGGCTAATTTTGCAGCAAACTAATGTTAAAAGAATGTCCCTGAGTTCAGTGTCCTGAAAACTTATTCCTAGGCATTGTAAGCTGCAATAAAAAGTTGCTTGAGTACTGTATATACTCATTCATAAGCAGAGTAGTTTTGGTAAAAAAGTGACGCATCAAAAAGCAGGGGTCGGCGTATAAACGGGTCTACGCCAAAATTTGATTATTTTAAACTCTATGGAATCATTGAATTGAATATCTAATACATTGTCATTTTGTTTACCTGGAGCCCCTGCAGGCATGGAGCCCCTCAGCTCCCTTTGCCGCGGTTCGCTGTTCCCAGCCGCCACTTCCCGCAGCTTCCATTGGCTGGGAACAGCGAACCTGCAGATTCTCCAAGTAAACAAAGTCCCACCAGCAGCTTACCCTGACAGGCCGGGAGCCAAAGTTTGCCAACCCATTTATTGATGTCGAGACTCCAGCCTTTTAAAGTTGCAAAGGCTTTGTTTAGTGGACTACATTGGCTTGAAAGGAATACTAAAAAAGCTGTGCCGCAGATCTGCATGACATTTGACCCATGTATTTCACAAAATGCTATGCCTTACAAGCCAATCAGAAAAATACAATGAACGATAGTACTATAGCACTGGTGTCAGTCTGCTACTGTGTAATTTGATCTCTTCATACATTTCTACCAATATGAAAATATAACATGCAGAATCAATGGAATCTCTAATAAAATTTAAATAGCCTGTTATTCCTACAGACATGCCAATCTACAGGGCTGCTTTGAAATAGACAAAGAACAATAATAATTTGACAGTGATAAAGCAGGTGACATTCCTATAATACAATAATCTATTTTCATACTAGTATTTTTAAAATGAACAGTGAAATCAAAAGAAAAGTCTTATCATGCAGTGTTCAAACTTAAAGTTGTTGAATATGCAGAAGCAAACAATAATTGCACCGCTGCTTGTGAATTCTGTATCAATGAGAAGCAAATAAGAGAATGGCGAAAAAATAAAACACTAAGACATGCCAAGAAGCAAGAAAAAATGTCCAACCAGGTGCGCTTCATTTCCTGAGCTAGAGAAAGATCTCAGTAATTGGGTTGTTGAATGTCGACAAAATGGGTATATTGTCACTGGAACTGGAATTCGTCTGCATGCTCTGCAAATGTTGAAAGACGACAAATACAAGTCAATAAAGTCTTCAATGTTTGTCGCATCAGCGGATTGGTGTACTCGCTTCATGAACCGTCATGTCTGTCTTCGTAAGCGAACAAAGATGGCTCAAAAGCTGTCTAGAGATCTGGAAGAGAAAAATTGAATCTTTCCAAAGGTTTATTATAAAATATTGAAAGTAATATGCATTTGAATTGTCACAAATAGGAAATATGGACAAAATACCAATGACATTCGATCTCCTGAGCAACAGAACAGTAACCGGGGTTGGTGGAAAAAAGTTTTTTAATTAAAAACCATTGGCCATGAAAAAATCTTCTTTTACTATGGTTTTATCATGTTTGGTAAATAGATCAGAGCTCACTCCTGTTTTTTAAAAGAAAAACCTTGCATAAAAACATGCAATTTCCTGCTGGTGTCATCATACGTGCACACGAAAAGGGATGGATGGATGAAAGTGGGACTATTGAATGGCTGGAAAAAGTGTGGAATAAGAGACCAGGAGAACTTTTCAAGAAACCTGCTATGCTCGTTTGGGACATGTTCAGGGCACACAAGATGGATGAGGTGAAAAATGTGGCCAAAAATATGAAAACTACTTTGGCTATAATACCTGGAGGCTTAACTTCAGTTCTACAACCACTTGATGTCTGCCTGAACAAACCCTTTAAAGACAGGCTACGCAAAATGTGGTCTGAATGGATGTGCTCAGGCATGGCGAAGTTGACAAAAGGCGGGAACCTTATGAAGTCTGAAATCAGTCTGGTCACCCAGTGGATCAAGGACGCGTGGGTGTCCATTCCCTCGGCAATGGTAGAAAATTCATTTAGGAAATGCTGCATCAGCAATGCACTCGACATATCATCATCAAATTATGGCATCTTCTGACCCAACAAAGGCTGCTTATAAGGAATCTGAGTCTGAAGACGACACTGCGGACATCTACGATGACAACGCAGGTGCAGCTGTCACTGAAGCAGAGTTTAATGAACTGTTTGATGAATCAGAGACTGATTCAGGCTTCAAAGGATTTTAAGACTTTAAAAAAAGTCTCATATTGTTCTAAGTTAATTGTTCTAAATATCCATTTACTGATTTTAAATATTGACTAATTTTGAAGGTGAATATTAAGTTATAACAGGTTTTTCGTTGGATTACATTAAAATAATTCTAGCAAAACTTTTTTGAGTGTTTCTTGTGATGCCAAACTTCGGCTTATGAAAGGATCATACAGTTTTTGCTATTTTTATCTAACCATCTTAGGAGGTTGGCTTATGAACGAGTATATATGGTATATTGTTTTTAGTATATATTAAAAGAAATTGAAGCTGTGTGGTTGTCAAGGGTACAGCTGATTGTTTAGCAATATTAACTCATGTTCCATGAGCTAATAACAGTCTTATCCTACTTTCTAGTTACCACAGTAGTAGTCATTCATTGTTTGCAAGCCATTCAGTTTTACATTAACAGTAATTTTTTCTTCAGTTAATCCTTTGGTTTAAACTGAATTGCACACATGGTAATATATAAACTCATTTCTGTTTGCAAGCTTTCTAGTTCTAATACAATTTTATGTACTGCAGTTCAAGCTTACACATTTGTAAAACATATGTGGGATGTAGAGGCTTAATGTTTGTACTTGTAGTGGCACCTTGCATCTGAGAAACTCAAATTGCTGCTTTATAAAGTGTGTGTTTAGGAAGAGACCATAAGGAGCCACAAAAAATATTCTTTCTTGGTCTGATCATCTCCTCCAAAGATCACTGCACAGCAAGTGACAACTAGCTCCCAGTGATTCAAGAGAACTGACTAAAATATTTTAATCCTCTGTATTTCCAAAATGTCCTAAGTGAATTGTAACTAGCCACAGACACATATCACTGACAGTCTAGTAGAAAAGTACCATCAACTGCACTCTTCTATCAATGTTCTGTCCCCAAAATGTCACCTCTACTTTCACCATTTCTCAATCTTGGTTTCTGGCAGAGTATTTGACATCTTCCAGATCTTTCAACATGTACTTAGTGCACTGTTTCTTGTTCTTGGCTCCTGTCTTTGTCTTTCAGTGTGTTTGAGTAGTAGCTTGATTGTTCCACATGTTGCTTCTCTAAAACCCCAAAATGACAAACAATGGGAAAGAACCATGGCTGGCTTGGTCGTTCAGTCTGTGCTCAGGTATACTGGCATCCAGTAAAGCCTTTCAGTGAGCACCTCCATGCATTCTCAGCTGCTCTGATGCCAACTTTCAACCTTGAAGAGCAAGCTTTAAAGGTACCATAGTAGACGTCTTCCTGTGTGCTGAAAGATCTTAAACAATGACCTGTGATACCAGTCCATTGACAGCTTGAATGTTTTGAAATTTTCAAAAGATTCCGCTGTATTCTACACGTGAAGGCACTCAGAACAGACGTGGAGGATGAGGTTCAGTTTAAATGTATCTGTCACTCTTATTCTTTACTATGCCCGTGACTCCATGTTTGTATTAAGGCATCTTTATTTGGGAGATGTTTGCTTTCCTTGCTGGCGCACACAAACTCCTCATTCAGGAGATTTGCAAAGTAGCCACATAGTACGGAACCCAGGGAATAATGTTTTGTGTATTTCAGTGGTTTGTCTTACCTATACTAGAGAATCTGTTCTTGAACTGAGTGCACAACTTTTCCACTCCTTTATAAGAATGTCCTTGCATGCTCATGTTCTGCTTTAGGGTAAGTCGTCTCCTCCTTCCCCCCGCCCCCACCTTGCAGGGTGGATGATAAAATCAATTTTTTTACAAAATCAAAAAACCTCAGATTTATTATTTTTTCCTCAAAGCATTTTATAAAAAAATCCAATCTAAAGATGGTTTTAATTAAGATACATTATAGCTCAAAGATCTCATCATGGAATGGGGGTTATAAATTCTAATTCTATAGTATGAGACAATATATTCATGTAATGTTTTAAAAAAACGTTTTGTAAATGGGTCCGTAATCCATGAACTATTGGAACTCAATCTTATGAGGTTCCAGGGGCTTCTGTATAGATTTAGGTTAATCTTTCTATCTACCCAATGGGACTCAGTGCTCAGTCTAGAAGATGCCATCAGAGATGCTTAATTTTGCAGTTCTCAAACTGTGGATTTGTCTCTCCAGAGATAACATGCTTGTTAACAGCAAAAATGTTTTTAAATAATATATAGAGGTGAGAAATAACAGACCTCAACCCTGTTGTCCCTCTGCAAATTTGTGTACCCAGAGTCAATCCCTTAACTCGCTAAAAGTGCAAAGTTTCAAAAAGTTCAATGACTAAGAGATTGTTGGGGGCAGAATAGATCTGGACAAGGAGAAGAAGTCTGGAGATAAATGTGAGAAGGGAGGGACAGGCAATAGAAACAAAAGTGAAACGGTTTGAGCAGCATGTTCCAGAAGTCTTGAGGTCTTTCCGAGTGTAGCCTTCATAATTTGAGATCTACCATACCATTCTTTCACTAGAAGGGAAAACCTATAATGGCAGCAGGACGTAAAAGAGACCTAGTTTGGGAATAAGAGCTATTCAAGAAATATGTTTGATGTTTTAAAGAATCACATCCGTGAACTGGTGGAAGTCACTTAAGCACTTGGATTCAGAGACTGTTGAAGTGATAATCTCACTTTTAACAGCAGTAGCTTCTTGCCGGTGTAGAAAGAGAATACTTCTTCATTTGGACTAATTCATTCCAAATTGAGAGTGTTTGGGACCTGAAAAAGCAGGAAAGCTTGTTTTTTCTTTTCCAGATTCTGAGCAAACAGGAAAATGAAGGTGAAGACGACTGAGTTAGCTGCAGAAGCCAATATTTTCAGTTTCTCATGTTGACCTGGCTAACATAGTCAATTTAATTTTTTTAATATTTCATAACTATTTTAGTTAAACAATTTTAACAAAAACAAACCTGATTTTAAAAAACATGAATGTTTAACTAAATTCAAAAATTCATATGCTTGTTTTGTTAAAATACATGTTTGCTGTTTTTTGGGGTGGGAGAATCCAGAATACATAACACTGCTGTTTTAGTTCAATAAAACAATTTAAATATCTGGTGATTTTCACCTCTTAAGGGCTAGTCTACACTGGCAACGCTAAAGCGCTGCAGTGGCAGTACTTTAATGTAGTTAGTGTGGTCGCGGCGCTGGGGGGGAGCTTTCTTTTTTTTTTTTTTTTTTTTTCTTAAAACCCACCTCCACGAGGGGCGTAGCTTCCAGTGCTAGGAGTGTGACTTGCTGCGTTCAGGGGGTATTTTTTTTCACACCCTTGAGCAAGAAAGTTGCAGTGCTGTAAATTGCCAGTGTAGACAAGCCATAATACAGCATAGCAAGAAAATCCTCCAAATATTAACAATTAACCTGTTGAATTGGAGATGGTTCCCCTCCCAATGACTTCATAAATATCTGCTTTAATTACCTTTTGATAAATGAAATAACCAAACAATCATACATTTTCTGATATAGCTGTAAAGCTAATCTGAAAAGTTTTCAAAATAAATCACTTTGAAAATGTATAGTGTGTACCTTCTAAAAATGAAACCTACATCTATCTCTGAGTTGTGAAGAATGTGTATTAAGGTTATAACAACCAACCAAAATACACTTTTATGTAGAAATCCATGATTAAATAGTGATTTAAATCATGATTTAATCAAATCCACAGTCACCTTGATTTCAGACTTCTCCAAGAAATCTCTCTCCACTATATGCAGTGCATCTTTGGTATGGTAGACATCCTTTGAACTTTCTTAGATTCTAAGAACATGGAACTTTTAAAGTTGAATGCAAGATGAAAACCTCTCATTTGTTCTTTGAGGCTGTGTGTGGTTACAACAGATTATGCTCTCATCCTACTCGTATTCTGAGTTGGGGAATGGATGGTGGAGAATTATTTTTAGTGTCTTTATTGATTTACAAATAATGTGAGGGGCTTATGACTGTCAGGGCTACTAGTTTATGGCTGGCATGCAAATGCCTGCTATTGGCTGGTGTCCAGAGAACTCTGAACAAAGCACATGGTTCTATCACTCCATGCCCTCATAACAAGAAATAACTGGGTGTATATATGCAGTGTAGTTGTAGCTATGTCTGTCCCAGGATATTAGAGACAAGGTTTTCTGAGGCTACTGCAGGAAACTGCCATTTCCATACAGAAGGTACTTGCACTGTAATCAAGCCATCTGTCTTGTTTTCATAAGCAGATTGAGCTCTGTAAATTGCGTTCTGTAAGGCATTTTCTCTAAAGCTTGAATCATTTTTTACTTTTTTCTGTACCTTCCAATTTTTCAACTTTTTTTTTTTTAAACGTGGACACCAGAACTGTATGCAGTATTTGTCTCCCCAATGCCACATGCAGTAGTAAAAATCAGCTATATGATACCAGTGTCGTCCTCCACTGCTCCTCTGTTCATACATTCAAGGATCACATTAGCCTTTTTTGCCATAATATTGCACTGGGAGTTCATGTTCACTTGCGTGTCTGCTATGGTCCCTAATTTTAACTTTTAAACTTATGTGGTAATAGAAAACTCGAGGATGCAACTAGAAAAATAACCTTATTTAGTTTGTGAAATAAAATGTAATGTTGAATGAAACGAACAATAATATAAACCACGTAGGGAGAAAGCTGGGATCTTACAGATTCTTCCCTGCAATTTAAGTAAAACTGTACATGCTGGATTTTGTAAAATCCAGCACATCATTGGCTATTGCCAAGTCCTGACTGTCAGAATCCCTTTTGTTCCCAAATAAGTTGATAAACAAACTAACCAAAATTAGTCTTGTTTAATACTATGTACTTTTAAACAGATGTGGAGACTTGACTTGCATTTCTGATTTTTTTTTCTCCGACTAGTAAAGTACAAGACTCCTTATGTGTGTCTGTGATGCTAGATTGTGAAGTTTTAATTGGTCTGTACAGCTTATTGTCATTGTTACTGAGTTGTTACTCTGAAAATTGCTATACCATTAGATTTCTCTGTGTAAATCCACCATGGGCTGCCAGGAGTTACCTTTTCTAGCAGGGAAGTGCTGTAACTGTTCTCCATTGTCCCTAAATGACTGTATTCTGACTATATAATGGGTATGCTGAAGAGGTTGCCTGAAGCCAGGAGAACCAGTTTTCTCCAACCCCTCAACAGGTGTCTGTCACTTTAGAGCCATGGAAAATCCCCAACAACGTAACAAGGGAATCCGATGGTGGTGGTGGGGCATATCAATTCTAGGGACTCAGACACAGGAAGTTCTGGGCAGGCGGAGAGGAGCATATGCTTTTGTAGTGTGGGAGAGGTGCTTTAGCTGTGGGACCAATCAAGGTGAGAGAAAGCAAGCCCGCCTAGAGCTGGGGGAGAGGCTCTGAGTCAGAAGTCAAGCCATGAGCTGTAGCAGAAGGTTCCTGGACATCCCCCCCCCCCACCCCCCCCCGAGAACCCCTGCCAAAACAATGCTCCAGAGTGGTGATGAAACTGAGGTAGAGAGATGCATGTAGGATTTATCTTTTTGTACAGATCTCTGCATTTCTTGTGCCACTGAAGAAAGAGCAATGGTGTCTTAAACTTTGCATAGGCTTCTTGTATATGTTATGTGCTACACCTATCATGTCCCTGAAAAGGTAAAACTAGACCAGATGCTCTTGTTTTCAGGTGGAGTGCTAAGAAATGGGGTTGTCTCAGGAGGTCAGTACTAGTTCCAAGGACTGGGCAGTTGGAGCATGAGGTCTGAGGTCTCAGCTCTCAGAAAAGGGGGCTAGATAGAGGATCTGCACCCTGCAAGTGTGCCTAGGAACCCCAAGATGGGCAATACCTGCATTCTGTTCAGATTCTGGAGGCTTAAAGCACATGGGATCCAGCAGTTGTTTCTCTCATAGCAAGCTGGTGGGTGCCTGAAAGAGGGTATTTGACTAACACTGACATTAGTGGAGTAAATTCTCTAGAGGGGCAAGATCCCCTTTTGTTCTGAACAGCACACGGACTTCTGATTTGGTGTGAGATTCTCTATTGAATTTTTTTTTTTTTTTTTTTTGCCATTAACTTCAGTAAACCCATGGTTTCACGCTGGGGTCTACATCTACATGCAACTATATAACTTATCTTTTAAAATAACAAAGTATTGTTGGGAGACTTTTGCCCATGCCTCCTCTTAATTCCCTTTTTGCTAAATCCTCTGCTGATTACCATCCCTGGTAATCAAAAGGACAAGTATCTTAAAGCTAATGCGTCTTGTTTGAGAATCTCTTGTGATGCTTATGTAAAGTTCATCTGAGAGTTGGGGGAGAAAATAGTGAACAACCCCCTCAATCAAGTTGACAGCTGCATGGTCTTCTAAATAGTTGCTTTGTTGTGTCTCCCTCCCCCCCCCCCCCCACATCATTTTTGCTACTCATGATCTCTTCAGTATTCACCCTGGGCAATTGATTAAAGTCCTTTTTAATACTGGTTTGATATAACACTGGTATTTATTGTGGGAAATTAATACAGTAAAAGCTGTGTTATCTGGCACTTGAAACTGGCATTTCTGATCTCCATTAAGTCTGGCTACCTGGCTCTGTGTGGTTCCCTGGAAGGGGGAACATGTCCCTATCGCTCAAAGGCGGAGGAATGGCCACTGGGACTCTGTGCGCTGCCCCTGCCCCTGCCCCGGCCTGAGTGCCTGCAACCGCGGCCAATGGGAGCTGCAGGGGCAGGCCTGGGGGCAGAGGCAGCGAATAGAGCGGCCTGGCCATGCTTCCGTCTAGGAGCAGCAGGGATATGTCGCCGCTTGTGGGGAGCCGCCCGAAGTGAGTGCTGCCTGGATCCGGCACCCTGAAACCCCTCCCATGCCTGAGCCCCCTCTCACACCCAAACTCCCTCCCTCCATTGGTAAGTATAAATCTTAGTTAACTGGAATTTTTGACTAACCAGCATCCCCCATTCCTGCAACATGCCGGATAACCTTACTTGTCTTCATAAAACAGATTTCCTCCCCTCGCCCCACACAGAATGACTCTCCTTTGGAAATAGGCTTTTAGGATTTTTATATTTAACTCTTGGTCTCCATGAAGCCCTCTTTACTCATCTTTCTGTCATGCATGTGTGAGAATTAAAAACAATTCTTTCCCTCTTATTTGTCTGAGGCAGTTTTTTCAAATGTATATTGGGTTGTGCTTGGCTCAAAATTTGTTCCTTAAGAGTGTATGCTAGGGAAGCACTTAGCTTTCATCTTGGCAGACACATCTCTTGTAAGTCTGAATGAAGTTCCTTTTCATTTTTCTAATGTTAGGACACTATCATTGTCCAGCACAGAAGAATATTAATGTACCACAAACAAGATTAAGATATTTAGCAGCTGGAGGGAAATACTTAATCACAGTGAAACTGCCTAGCAGCAACATGATAGGGAGAGGTCTAGTTTCATAGTGATTCAGCCTGAAGGTGTATCTACATTTAAATCACTACAGCACAGCTGGAGTGCTTCAGTGTAGGCACTGCCTGTGCCAATGGGAGGAGTTCTCCCATTGGTGTTGGTAATCCATTTCCCTGAGAGGTGGTAGCTAGGTTGATGGAAAAATTCTTTCATTGACTTAGTGCTGTCTACCTGGTAACTTAGATTGGTGTAACTACGCCACTCGGAGGTGGATTTTTCATGTCCCTGAGCAGCAGTTATGCCAACTTAATTTTCTAATGTAAACCAGGCCTGAGTCTTGAAAATGCTACACTGATGAGCATTATGTAAGGCCCCCACTCAGAGACATCAGTGGGCACTCACTTAAGTTAAATCATATATCCAAGTGCTTTGCTGGTAATGCTTATAATTAAGTAACCTAACAAAGCTCCAGCATAATGCACCCAATGTACTGGAATTGTCTGGTGTTTCAAACAGAGGGTCGATTTATCTGTACAAACCTACTCTGAGCTGAACTAATGGATAGTTTTACATACAAAAATACTTAAAGTTTAGGTTGCAAGGTCAAGCATTCAAAGGTTAGGAAATGCCAGATTTAAGCTTTCTACTGCACAGCCTCTCTTCTCATTTGTAATTACCATGTAATGCATCTGGCCTGTGGAATTCAAAGGTGGGCCAGCTTTGCTTGGTTCTCCAGGACTAAGCCTTGCACTTCAGGCACCAGAGTTTCTGCCGCCCGGGGTGGAACAAATTGGCAATTCAGTTTCTCTCAATCACTTTTGTATTATACCTAACTTCAGCGTTTTCAACTTCTAGCTGCACTGTCCCTCACTTCAACTGAGCACTCCTTAGAGCATTAAGGCTCTAATCCTCTGGTTCCTTCAGTATCACTCTAGCAAGCCCTCTGTACCTCTCCACAGCAGCAGAGAAGCTATGTAAACATCAAGCCAAATCCAAGAGCAGGTTTTCCAGAGCCTGAGGGCAAGCTGTGTCCTGCTGCTGCAAGTCAGTGACCCTTGTTGTGCCAAGATGTGAGTTTTGAGTTGGGCACTATGCAGGGGCCTCGCCGGAAGCTGACTGTGGGAGGGTTTGACCAAGAGCCTCTCTCAGCCTGCATACTTGGGTAATGCTTGGAAACTCTAGCGGCTCTGGGTCCTCAAAAGACACAAGCATTCCCTTAAGAAATTGGCCGAACTTGTGAATGTCTTATAGCCTCAAGCACCTCTGTAATTGTCTATAGATCAGACAACTGGTTGATAGCATCCTGGAAACTGTTAACGGATGCCACATTTCATCTAGTTTATCCTTCCAATAGATTTTTAACATATCCAAACCCTGAATGACTAGTCTCCTGGACAGAAGGAAGAGTGGTGGCGGAAGAAGAGCGAAGTCTGAGGCCCCTAAGGGCTTATCTGCACGTAACATATTTCTGTATAATTTATATCGCTCAGGAGTGTGAATAATCCATATCCCTTAGCAGCTTAAGTTGTACCAACCTAAGCGCCGGTGTAGACAATGGCTTCTCCCCCTTATATAACTACCACCTCTCTGAGGCAGAGTTGTTATACCAATGGGAGAGCTCTCTCCATTGGCTTAGAGCATCTTCACCGCTCTCTAGTGTAGACTCCCTTAGTATGGGGGCACTTAATGCAGTCTGTGCTCGGAACAGAGGCTCAGCTATGCCATAATGGGACTTCCTGGGGTGAGTGAGAAATCAACCCCCTTTCCATGTTAAAATGGCTCTTGACTTTACTAAAGCCCTAAAATACTCCGTGTTAAGGCTTTCAGTTCCCCCTTCCACTCTCCTGAAAAGTTATTGCGTTCTCTTTTGGGGAAAGGAAAGTAGTTGTTCAAGCATTTTTAGAATCGGGAGTTTTCCTGCACATACAGGCTTTGAGGACATAAGATCAAAATGGGTACTTCTGATTAAAACCAAATGTTAAACTAAAATGTTACATTTAAAAACAACTAAGTCGGGAGATTCCTAAATCTGAAGGTGGGTGCAGCTGCTGCTCCACTATTGATGCAGCCATACCTTCAGAAGGGGACTTCCTTCCAAAAGATCCCATACAAATGAGGATACAACATAGAAACCTCAAAGCCTTGACTGAAGCCATTCAAACCAAGTATTTCCTATCCTCCTAGGGAAAAGCTACGTGGTGGAAAGCAAGTGGCTCATTATCTAGCAGTATGATCCTTGCTTTGAGCACGAAAATGAAGGGAGGCATCAACCCTCATTATCAAATGTAGCATAGGAATCTGTACCAACACCAAGGTTATTCTAGATGGGACTGTTCCCCTAGCATGGGGGGGGGGGGAAATCTAGAACAAACTCCCAAGGAAGTCCTAGAATATATTTTCTTCCCAAATTGCAGGAGCCAACAAAATCCTCAGCGTGACAGACAAGCATCTATATAAGAGTTTGCTATTCCTGTATGAGACTCTTCCTTTTGATCTACCCTCTTCATACAGAGTCTGAAACAATGCTTGGTAGGAGTCCTAGCCAGCCTCACCTTGTACATTATGCAGCTCTACCCATTGATGGACAATATGCCAATATGTCATGTTCAGAGAAACAGAGCCACTCACAATTATTCAGGTGTTGAAAATGATTAACCCATCAGTTGAAAACAAACTTTTTGAACCCAACGGAGAATGTTCAACTCGCTGTCAAAATACGCATGTCTGTGGCCATCACTTCACCACCTTAGTAAGACTTAAAAGCCACAGCAGCTCCTGGTAACTTTAAAAAGCCTACAGGAAGGTATGCCTTGGATTGGGAGTAGGACTCAAGGTATGGAACCTTGGGGGAAGCTGGGAAGGCTGGGGAGTAGATGACAAATGACTTGGGAAGCTGCTTGGGGCAGGGGAAGGTTTGCTGGTACTAACTGGGCCAAGGAAAGCGTGTGTTGCTTTAGAAATCTCTACAGGCACCCTGACTTGGGGTAGTGGAAAAGTCCTACGGGCAATGAAAATTCCAATCCAGTTGACAACTTCTTATTGCTTTTGGCAACTGTATCCTTTTAATTAATCACTTGTACACTTGATAGCGCATCATAAATCCAAGGTCACTCTAATCTTTTATTTTCTGCAAAGAAGTAGCTTTGTAATGCTACCTATGAAAGTCATGGATTCCATGAGTTTCCAGCTCTTCCTGTGAAATTTTTTTCTGCCTCCATCTTGTTGGTGGAAGACTTAGTCTGCATTCCTGCAAAGAAGGTGGTGCTGATAAAGATATTACTGCCATTCCCAGGAGGACAACTGAAAATCAAACCTCTCTCTGTAGAGGGGAGGTTTTTAAATTAATCCACTAGAGAGGTACAGTGGCCTCTGTAACCTGCTGCCTAGAGGGATTACCATTGAGACAAGGTTGCTGTTGGTAGAAGGATGCCTCTGAACAAGTGTCATCATTTGGCAGGTGGGGAAGAGACATTAATCACTTCATAGATGCTTATTGGGACTTAGAAATGCTTTAAGGGCAATGTCAAAGGGGAGTAATGGATACAGAATTGACTTTGGTGCTATGGACGGTATGTTGAGGATTGCTCCTTGCAACACTGCTGCTGGCACAGAGAGCAGATATGAGGGGAAATGAAGATGTCACTGTGGGATCTCTTCTCTGGGTGGAAGGGAGAGGTGAAGATGTTTCCATAAGTTCAAATATCTGCTTTAGGCAACTGTCAACCATAACTGTATAGAACGGCTACTTCCTGTACATAAAGGAATCTAGGTGTTGTGTGCCCTTTTTATAAGTGTGTATAACGCATACATTTGTAAATACGTAATTTGCAATCTTTAATTTCTTGATATTGAGAAATTGCTAAACTGGCATTAGCAATTTTAAGTGGTTGTCCAACTAAGGCCTGAATTCTTAATTTGGGAGGAGGAAACTGCTTTTTCGGGGGGAGGTTGGGAAGGGGAGGTGGGAGGGTGGCAGGAAATGCTTTCAGTCCTTTGTAGATAATTTACCTTCTCTGCAATTCCATTAAATATCCTTGCCAGCAGAAAAGAAGAATCTTCAGTACAGTGCTGACCCACACTACTGATATTTCACAATGCTAAACATCTTACTGCTCTGCACAGTTTATGAATTATGATATGAGACACTTACCACACCTGACTCTGATTAGAATACTGGCTGATGTAGGCTTTTTGCATATTATAACTGTTCATTTACAAAAACTTTTTAAATTTTCTCAGTACCCTGCTTTAAAGAGCAGGTAACATATGGGATACGCTTCATGAATTAGCCAGCAGGGGACATAGAGCATGGAGTGAAATCCATCAGGGAGTTGTCTGAATGACTTTGGTTTTGCTCAACCATTAAGGATAGTGAGCTAAAGGATTATACATACATGTAATCATTAGGATCTACTCAATGGAACATTGCCACTTGTTTTTTAATGGCATGAAAATGACATCTCCTGACAGTCATGCACTTAGTCTTTTATATTGCACTGTCACTGCATTAAGCTCTGAATTTTTGAATGTGCTTTCTCAAAGTTAATACAACTATTTGTTTGAGTTGCATTTTTATAGTACAATATTGTATAGTTACTGGACGCCTCACTTAAGTGAAACAAAGTGAGTGCTCCACTGACTGTTGAAATGGAGAGATATTTTCAGTTGACCAGAGCTCAGAGAGCCGGGAAGCGATATCTTGAAGTTAGCCAGATTTGATCACACTGGAGTGTAATTATTGAAACCAATATTAACAGTTGCACTTTTTGTATCGTAGGTTGCAGGTTTTCAACAAATACCTAATGGTGACAATGAGACAATGATTCCTGTACTGACTTCAAAAAAAGCAAGTGAATTGCCTGTAAGTGAAGTTGCAAGCATTCTTCAAGTAAGTCTTGTTTTTAACGATTTACTTACTACAACACTGCTATAGTAGCAACTATTTAAGAGGCTATTCAAGGACAGATTTAATATGCTCTTGTATGCAAATAGATACAAACATTGGCCTTCAGCTTGATTTCAACTATTAGCTATTTTGAATGCAAGCCTGCTTTGTTTTGTTTTTTAAATTGGCAGTTGAAACTCTGTTTTGAGAAACCTTTCATTAAAATTTCAAGCACCATTTCCAAATAAAGTAGACATTATGAGCAAGTGTCTCATACAGTAGCTTAAATATTTTTTTAAAATTCATAATGAAAGTACTCTGCCATCTAAAAATCAAGTCCCATGAAAGAAAAAGCAGGTACCTTTATCACTGTCTTTGAGAATATTTTAAAAAATAAACAGAATTGCTCTGTTCTTTTTACAGACTGCTCAGACTAGGCTTTCTAACTTAATAAGATGTTAAAGGCTTTAAAAATCTTTTTCCTTTATGGCTTTTCTTAAATATTTTTATTAAAATTACTTTGTAGACATCATTCTTGAAGCAGGGATCTATCAGTCAGGTTTGGCAGTGACTTAAATCTGCAGTTATTTGTGAATAAGATTATAAATTTGACTTTTTTAGTTTAAAAAGGCAAATATTTTGCATTGGAAGTGCCAATTGCTTGTGAGACCTCACTTTTTTTTTTGTATTCTCCTACCAAGAAATGTTTTTCTCCTCCTCCTCCTACTTGGAAGCACTGGCAAAATGTCTATTTGTACACATGCTCTTGAAATGAAATATATTTTGTAGCAACTTGACTACATTTGACAGTTTAGTTTGACATCTAATAGCAGTTGTGTTAACTTGATCAATTTTTTTTAAACAATTTAAAAATCCAGCATGTGTTGGACTTGTTCAACTGTAAAGTGTTCTGAGTTGTGCAAGCGCTGTAAGGCCATGAATATTGGCTCTGTATTGACAGGAAAGGTTGGCTTTTTTTGTGAAACACCATATTTTCTGCACCAGTTTCCTGCACCACTTTTTTTCCTTCCCCTATCCCCCAAATATCCTTTAAAACACTTTAGCAGCCCTCAGGATGGGTGGAACATTATCACAGTGTTCTGAACCATCCTCCAGCTACCACTTGTTCAGAGCTGGATGATCTGGCAGTCACTGCGGTTCTGGATCCAGACATTTGTACCAATGCACCAACATTGGATGAAGTAAAGTGTGCCATCTCTAAACTGAAAAATGGATGCGCAGCCAGTGCTGATGGCATCCCCTCACAGCTGCTAAAACGTACTATTGATCCTGTAGCAGAATCACTTCTGGCCATCTTTCATCTGGTGTGGAGAACTGGAACCCTGCCAACCGCCTGGAAGGATGGTATTGTGATCTCACTCTATAAGGGCAAGGGACCATGCAGTGAATGTAAGTGCTACAGGCTGATCACCTTGCTCTCCGTTGCAGGGAAGGTGTTCATGCATGTTTTTCTGTCACACGTGGAGCCTTTGCTACATGAGCAGTATCATCCCCAACAGTCAGGCTTTACGAGGAACAGGTCCACGTTAGATGCCATTTTGGCCCTTTGCTTCTTGTTGGAGATGCATCATGAGTTCAGGAAGCCCCTACAGGTAGCATATGTTGATCTTAAAGGCTGCATTTGATTCAGTAGACAGTGTCACGTTACAGAAAGCCTTAAAGGGCATAGATGTCCCTACCACTCTGCTGGACTTGACTAGAGAGCTGTATAATAGAATCACTGTCTGTGTTCATCTGGGGAACTGGATGACTGCGCCTTTTAAATCAGTATCTGGTGTTAGGCAAGGTTGCATTTTGGCCTCTGCACTCTTTTATCGGGCAATGGATTTCATAATGCAGCATTCCGTCAGGTCCATAGGCATTGATATTGGTGATCCCTCGCTCACAGACCTTGACTATGCTGATGATGATGTTCTTTTAGTACAGAGCCCCGACAGGTTTCGTGAGGCACTCCAGCATATGGAGGAGGCATCAGCTAAGATTGGTCTCAATGTTTCATGGTCAAAGACAACTGCAAAATTTAGGACCAGGTCCACACGTGACTCCAATCTCTTTGAACAACAAAACTGTCGAATCAGTTTCTAGCTTTTGCTATCTGGGTTCTATACTTACCAGCTGCTCCAGTTCTCACACGGAGATTCTCCATCGGATTGGCATCGCAGCATCTGCCATGGGCCATTTATAACGGATATGGAATCAACATTATCTTAGTTGTCATACTAAGTTCAGGATTTATTCAAGCTGTATCCTTCCCATACTGTTGTACAGCTGCGAAACATGAACACTACGCTGCTCAGACTGGACAGAGCTGTAGGCTTTCCACACAATGCCAACATTTGTATATTGGGCATAAAGTGGAATGACTTCATCTGTAATACAAATGTTTATGGTTGCTCGGGCCTACAGACTATAGAGACCATTGTCTGCAGGTGGCGCCTTATACTTTTCAGACATGTCACAAGGATGCCACAAGACATCCCGGAGAACAGCGTTCACTGGGGTGGCTTGTAACATCCAGGATAAAATTCCACCAACCAAGGGGTGGAGGCAGCACAAAGGCAGACCCCCTATTACACGGGTTCATCAAGTCTGTTCCAATGTTGGACTCTCAGGCTGTCAAGCCTTTGCGGTTGTGCAGGAACGGATCGAACCGAATGGCAAATGATCGCTATGGCTGACTGGCTAAGCATTGAAGAAGAAAAGGAGGAGTGGAGGAAGGAGGACTGGGAAAACCGCATGAGGCTGAAGCAGTCTCATAATTCCTTATTCAGGGTGCTAACTCTGACCAGGTTTTTGTGTCTGTCAACTTTCAGGGTACATGGTCTTTTGCTGCTGCTTTGATCCCAAAGGTGCACATGCTCTCTTAGTTAATATGAAATGGATGGAGTTTTTGGCCAGTAAGGGACCAGTACTTTCAGAATATGATCACTCTCAAATTGTTGACAAGCTGAGTCACTGAGCCCCTGACATAATCCTCAAGAGCCTGAATGCCGAATACATTTTGGCAATCTATCTGGGTGGGATGGGGGGATTGGGGGGGGGGGGGGGGTTCTGTAGAGAAGAGGTATAATCTGTTATGGATGTGGAGCAGCATCCTGTACTATAGTGTTTGTGGGCTCTTTTGTGTATATACCATCGCTGTGTAATCTGAAGAGTTTAACTTTTTTCTGCTGCTTGTAACCTGCCAATTTTTTTTAATCTGATCACCAGTATGTGCTGTGTGGAGTCAGTAATTGCACATTCTCTCCATGTTCCAATAGGCTGATCTTCAGAATGGCTTAAAAAACTGTGAAGTTTGTCATAGGCGGACGTTCCATGGATGGAATGAGTTTGATATCAGTGAGGATGAGCCACTATGGAAAAAATACATTTCTCAGGTGAGTTTGTGGCAGTTCTCACTGACTGTCACCTTGTTATCCCCCTGACCTCAGTCAAAGGGAGTCTTGCCTGTACTTGGTGGCACCCAGCCAGCCTTTCAGTCACTCAAGCACACTCCTCTGGGCTATGCTTACCCTGTCTTTGCCTTGCAGGTTAACAATAGGTACACCCCAATTTCTGAGTCCCTTTGAATTGCTCCCCTGTAATATCCAGCCCCTGACACTGGCTGCTTGCAGAAATTCCAGATCCTCTACACCCAAAGGTATAGGTTACCAGTTTTGCCTTAAATCACCACTCCTGTAAACTACACAGCACTTGTGAACACTCACAGTAAAACAAGAGTAGGTTTATTTAAGAGAATAAAGATTTGACTAGAAACAAGAGTGTGGTGGATACAAATGGCTACGATAAAAATCACAAAAAGTAAACCTTGTTCTATGCTTATTTATATAGTTACTTTTTCTATCTCAAAGTATGTCCCTCTCCTCTCTTCTCCTCCTGACCCTCCCCCCTCCCCCCCCCAAATTATTCAGAGACGGCCGGTTTCCCAAGAACCAGGATCCAAACATTAATGAAAACACCCCTGCTCTACAAAGGGTTTCTAAGTTAATACATTGAGTGTTTCTCCTTCCTTCCTCTATGCTATACTGAAATCGGTCTTTTGATTCTATTCACAAACAGGGTAAACCCTAGTCTTGTTTTATAGTGCCTTTTGTTTATCTTAAAATGGTTTTGATTGTTTGCAGTTGTGTCTGCTTGAAAAGTTTTAGTGTTGTGCAAGGCTAAACAGTTGAGCCTTGCATTGCATCACTGGCTAAACAGGGCAGGGTGACACCCCAAATGAGCCATCACAAAGACAGATTATCCACTGTTGACTAATTTAATTCAAAGTCCATAAAGCATATTTTCAATATAAATACATTAGTCCTTAAATATTACCCATGTATACATCTCACAATAATTATGAATCTTGACCAGTAATGAGCTTTCTTTAGATACTGTATGCGTTATTCTTTATGGATAAATATCCTGTATCGTGTATTTGGTATAGTGAGTTTATCAGATCTACAGTGCAAGTTGTTTGCAAAGAACACCTTTGCTTAAAAGCCTTTGTCAGTTATTCCCTCCACTGGGTTTCAATTTTTAGTACTTTATAAAGAAGATTGCTCTCCAGTCTTCAGTTCTCCACTTTCATGGCCTTACTCTGATACAAACATAGAAATGGGTACTTAATACAGTGATGAGTTGGGAATCCTGTAGTGTAAAATAGCTGGTTTATATATTGTAAGGCCTTTTATTATTTAGCAATACACAAAGGTCTTAGTCTGTTTCTGAATCTCACATTCATGAATGAGTAGTCTAACGAAACTGGAGCTGAAATAATTAAGAGCTCTCTGGAGGCTAAAATGTGAACATAAATCACCCCCTCTAGGTGATCATATATAATTCCATATATGTGTCTGAGACTGTTGGGTAAATTTTCATGCCCTGTGTAAAGTACGGACCCCAAAGTAGATAAGACAAAGACAATTTAAAAAAAAAAAAAAAAAAAAAAAACTAGAAGAGGCAAGCCCTCCTCCCCTGAGTGTGCCGCGTTCCCGCTTCTCTTCTCTCCCCTCCCACAGCTTGTTACCCCGTGAAACAGCTGTTTTGCGGCAGCAAGCGCTGGGAGGAGAAGCGGGGACGCAGCGCACTCAGGGGAGGAGGTGGTGAGGTGAGCTGGGGCGGGGTGGGGAGCTTGGCTGCCAGTGGGTGCAGAGCACCCACGTAATTGACACCTATGGCTCCTATAGATCTGAAGCAAGCATGATGTGTATCTAACAAGAAATCTGTATGTACAATAAAATAAGAACCTGAATTAAAAATTAAATGCATTTTTCTGCCTTGACACCGCAAAGTATGGGAACCAAGTTTGTCTGTATCCGCAAAAAGAACAGGAGTACTTGTGGCACCTTAGAGACTAACAAATTTATTTGAGCATAAGCTTTTGTGGGCTACAGCCCACTTCTTCGGATGCATAGAATGGAACATCTATTGAGATATTTATACACATACAGAGAGCATGAAAAAGTGGGAGTTGTCTTACCAACTCTGAGAGGCCAATTAAGTAAGCCCAGTACAGGCAGTTTGATAGTAAGTGTGAGAATACTTACATGGGGAGATGGATTCAATGTTTGTAATGGCTCAGCCATTCCCAGTCTCTATTCAAGCCTAAGTTGATTTTTATCTAGTTTGCATATCAATTGAAGTTCAGCAGTTTCTCGTTGGAGTCTGTTTTTGAAGCTTTTCTGTTGCAAAATTGCCACCCTCAGATCTGTTACTGAGTGACCAGACAGGTTAAAGTGTTCTACTGGTTTTTGAATGTTATGATTCCTGATGTCAGATTTGTGTCCATTTATTCTTGGTGTAGAGACTGTCCAGTCTGGCCAATGTACATGGCAAAGGAGCATTCCTGGCATATGATGGCATATATCACATTGGTAGAGGTGCAGGTGAATGAACCCCTGATGGCATGGCTGATGTGACTAGGTCCTATGATGATGATGTCACTTGAATAGATATGTGGACAGAGTTGGCATCGGGCTTTGTTGCAAGGATAGGTTCCTGGGTCAGTGTTTTTGTTCAGTGGTGTGTGTGGTTGCTGGTGAGTATTTGCTTCAGGTTTGGGGGTTGTCTGAAAGCGAGGACACGTCTGTCTCCCAAGATCTGTGAGTGAGGGATCATCTTTCAGGATAGGCTGTAGATCTTTGATGTGCTGGAGAGGTTTTAGTTGGGGGCTGAAGGTGACAGCTAGTGGTGTTCTGTTATTTTCTTTGTTGGGCCTGTCTTGTAGGAGGTGACTTCTGGGTACTCATCTGGCTCTGTCAATCTGTTTTCACTTCAGCAGGTGGGTATTGTAGTTTTAAGAATGCTTGATAGAGATCTTGTAGGTGCTTGTCTCTGTCTGAGAGATTGGAGCAAATGCGGTTGTATCTTAGAGCTTGGCTGTAGACAATGGATCGTGTAGTGTGTCTTGGATGGAAGCTGGAGGCATGTAGGTAAGTATAGCGGTCAGTAGGTTTCCGGGATAGGGTGGTATTTGTGACCACCTTTCCACCTTTTCATTGTACGTACACACACACACACACACACACACACACACACACACACACACACACACAATCTCCTCAATATATGTTCCATTCTATGCATCCGAAGAAGTGGGCTGTAGCCCACGAAAGCTTTTGCTCAAATACATTTGTTAGTCTCTACGGTGCCACAAGTACTCCTGTTCTTTTTCAGATACAAAAAAATGACTCATCCTGGCAAGATGGAAATTAAGAGACCTCCATATCCAAATCCAGTGTTGTCTTGCATACTGTTAAGAATTTCTGTATTCCCCAAAGAGCCATTCAGGTCGCTTCAGAGATTAAAAAAGATCACACTTGTTTTAGTAAAATCTCTGTTACCATTTGAAGACCTGTTTCTAAATCACTCATCTAAACAGAAACTTGGTTCAGTTAGTTCAACTTGACCCAAAGGCAACATCTCAAACTTGCTGCAAGAGGGAGTGTTTGTAGTTATTCTTCCAGAGTGTTGCTGAATTACTTTTTTCCTTTTTTTACTTTCAGTTTAAAAACCCTCTTATTATGCTTCTCCTGGCTTCTGCGGTCATCAGTATTGTAATGCATCAGTTTGATGATGCTGTCAGTATCACCGTGGTAAGAAACTGAAATTTGCCTAGTCTTTGGGTTTCACTTTTAAAAAATGGGTATTTAGGTTCCAGTAAACTGGCATTTAACTTTAATATTCCAGTGTTTTCCAAGCTAATGTGCACTGTATCACTCCTTTCTAACTTATAAGACAAGTTACATGCTGCTGTTCAGTAACAGCCTATTCTTAATTGCAAATGGAAAATCTTTTCCACAATGTACAGTTGTTAAAACTAGATCTTGCATTTGTTAAAATGTGTTTGACGAATATATTGACTAGCTCTCAAAGTATATGAACAACATTTACTAAATTAAAACAAATGCCAGATGAACTAAAAATACTGAAGGTGTTTGTTTGCAACTGTCAAGGTAGCAATAAAACATGGCAATCTGTCCAGTATTTCTCTTTGATAGGATATATGTTCCAAATCTCTTACTGGCCTTTAATCGTAAATTGTGGCTGCATTACACAATTGAACCATACTTCCTATCAATGACCTATTAAGAGACTGCTTGTTTGTCTGTTAATTAAGTTCTTTGAAAGATGCAATCTAGAGTCATCTGCATCGTAAGAGTACATTTCAGTTTATTTTTTCTCACTTTCATCTAGCCAGAAAGAGCAGAAGATGCTACCAGAAAAAAAAGTTTTTGTAGAAGTCTGTAGATAAGTGTGAAATAAGCAATACACTAGTGGGCCAATAAAATATTGCTAATTATTTGTCTGTCTGCAGTAAGGAGGAAATTGTCACTTCTAGTGACTTCAAAAAAGTGATGTCCTAAGTGTGTTGTAAATTGTGATATAAGGTGGGTGAAGTGGTTTAAAAAAAATATTATTTTTATTGGATCAATGTGTTGGTGAGGAGCAGTGGTGGCACCAAGCGCATGCCTGGGGTGGCAAGCTGCGGGGGGCGCCCTGCCGGTCCCTGCAAGGGCAGCAGGCAGGCTGCCTTCAACGGCATGCCTGCAGGAGGTCCCCGGTCCCATGGATTCGGCGTACCCGCCGCCAAATCCGCAGGACCGGCGGACCTCCCGCAGGCAAGCCGCCGAAGGCAGCCTGCCTGCCGTGCTTTAGGCAGCAAAAAAGCTAGAGCCGCCCCTGGTGAGGAGACAAGCTTGAGTCCTCTCAGAGCTCTTCTTCAGATCTGGGAAAGGAACTCCGCGTCGCAGCAAAGATTATGGCCCATTACCACCTCTGCAGTCATAAGACAAAAAGAGGGGGTTAGTGGTTACAAGTTGGATTTATGGCTTATTACAATAGTGTCTCTGTTCAGTCCATGACTTTTTTGGTGTCTAGCAGAATTTTAAGCTCCAAGGCCTGTCTTTTTTGAAAATGTTGTGCAGGTTTCTTTTCAGGATCAGGACTGAAAGGTCAGATATATGGGGTTTGCTTTGTGTAAAGTGTTCACGCTCAAGTGTTTAACCTTATTTTCCTGTGTTGGTTCATTCAAGAGTATGTGGGTGAAACTAGACAATCAGTACAATTGTTAGGTCATTTAGTGCACTGGATGAGGTGCACCACGTATTGTGATAGATGTGTAGGATCCATGGGTCTTGTAAGGTGTATTGGGGGGTGGGGGGTGTTGACCATTGTAGCAGTGGAGATATGTCTGCAGGTTTTGCATCTGTTCTGGTAGCGTCTGGTGCCACTTTGAGTTATGTCCTGGTCTGTGGGGAGTTTGCTTCTGATGGAGAGGTTGGGGGGTTGTTTGAAGGCCAGATGTGGGGGTTCAGGAAAGATTTCTTTCAGGATGGGGTTCCCATTGAACCTGTGTTTCAGTGTGGATTGGTAGGTGTGCAGTCAGGTGTGTGTAGAAGCAGGTTCTCTGGGTGTATTCGGGTGGCTTGTTTCATGATGTGGCCTACTTCTTTGGTGGTATCTTTGTTTAGCAAAGGTGATTTTTAAGTGTGTCAAGGTGTATATACTGGACTTTCTCCTTGGTGCATATTCTGTGATAGCTGAGTGCCTGGCTGTAGATAACAGATTTATTTGAGTTTCAGGTGGCTACTGGAACTACAAAGATAAGTGTGGTGATCTGTGGATTTCTTGTTTGTGGTTGTCTGTAGGGTTCCATTGTTAAAGCTGATTGTGGTGTCCAGGAAGTTGATGCTAGTGTAGGAGTGATCCAGAGAGAGGTTAGTAGACAGGTAGTGGTGGTTAAAGTTGTGGTGGAAGTCTGAGGAAGTTTGACATCTGTCCAGAGGATGAAAATATCATTGATGTATCTTTGGTGTGTCCCTGTTTTTGTGGTGAATTTGTGCAGAACTACTACTTCAAAGGTGGCTGGCATATTGAGGAGCCATCCTAGCACCTATGACTGTTTCCATGGTTTTGGACAAAGTTTACTGTTGAATGTAAAATTGTTATGGGTGAGAATGAAATGGATGAGTTTGTTTGGGATGGATATCTGAGGGTTGTCCATCTTGCAAATATTTGAAGCAGGCAATAATGCCATCATTGTGAAGGATGTTGCTGTATAAAGAAGTCCTCTATGGTGGCAAGGATGGTGTTTTGAGGGAGTTTAATATTGTGGAGTTTGAGCAGGAAATCAGTTGGCCCCTTTTTTTTTTTTTTTGTGTGTGGTTTGAGAATGGTTTGTTTTCTGGGAGTTTCAATATTTCTTTAGTAAGAGTGCTGTGGTCCGATATGATGGGTCTACCTGGGTTCCCTTGTTTGAGTATCTTGGGAAGCATGGTAGAAGGTCACTGGGATGGGTTTGTGGGGGATGAGTTTGTAGAGTCTTTCTTAGCATTGTTTGGGGAAGGATTTGGTATCCTTAAGTTCCTGGGTAAATTGTGGTGTGGAGTGGTTTTCGGGTTCTTTCTAGTAAGTGATATAGGAGAGTTGTTGGATGGCCTTGCTAACATAGTCACCGTGGTTGAGGACTATAATGGTGTCTTGTCTGCTGGTTTGATCACTATCTGGTAGTTAGATTTCAGGAACTGTATGGCTGTCCTCAGTGGTGGAGAGATTATGGTGGATCTGATTAAGGATTTTGCAGTCCAGTTTTTTCTCAAGCAATCAATGTAATGATCAAGAGTGCGGTTTCATCCGCTCTGTGGTGTCCAGTCAGGTGATTCTTTTTTTTGATTGTTGGTGGGGACGTGGTAATTGTAAGTGGTGGCGTCATTGTGGAAGAATTCTTCTTCTGCCCCACCACAGAACTTGATACCATACTAACATGGAGACCAAGAAGTTCAGTCCCTTATACTAAGTAGTCTGTTCCACCTTGCATTTTGCTGTTTCCTAGACCTGAAGAAGAGCTCTTTGTCTCTTGAAAGCTTGTCTCCCTCACCAACAGAAGTTGGCCCAATAAAAGATATTACCTCATCCACCTTGTCTCTCCTAATAACTTGGGACCAACATGGCAATGAGTACACTTCAGACAACAATGGTAAATTGCGGTGTCCTTTATATCAGAGATCAACAGATGGCAGGTACAAAATTGAGCTGGTTTTAGGCTGACCACCTGCCTTTTTCTCATGAGAAATGTTACTTCTAGTGTTAACTCTGGCAGGTTAGATAGAAAGATGCAGCTTTAGGTGTTAAAAAGTCTGACTACTTCTACGTGAAGATGACCAACTATGCAATTCTGTAGTTTAAGCATAGTGCTCACTTGGGATGTTCTATAGTATCTAATGCTCTACAGGGACATCTAATTCTGTTGTCTACCAATAAGTTGTGTACTTAATCAAAGTTCAATTAGGCTTGACCATTCTCCTTGGGATTTTAATGGATGGTGTTAGTGTATCTGTCCCCTTGAGCAAGGTAAAGGAAAAGGGATCGGAGGTGGCTGTAGTCTCTGCACTACAGCATCAGAAACTTACCTGTGGCTATCAGTGGGTGAACATGGGGGCTGAATTACCTAAGGATACAGAGAACAATTGCAGCTAAATTACATCTCCTCATAATTGTTTTTCTGTTGTCTGGCTCCTCCTAGTTAATCCACCTCTTAATCTTGTTGCTAAAATACATCTTCTGGAAGCTGTTAGAGAGGCTTTGTAATAACTTTTTAGATGAAAGTGCAGAAAAATCTGTCCAGCCCCTTAGCTTTGAGTAACTGGTCTATAATAGTACAAAGAACCTCAACAAGAAAATCAGTATATCTGGAGAGTAACCATGCTATGGAGGGGTGTAGAAAATATACATTTCACACTAAAATACACAATGCTTTGTTTACAAAACATATACTAATTTCTCAAAAGTGAGGCTTAAATATATTCCTTAGAGTAATTAAATAGCATTTCTAGTTGCAAAGCTGTAAGTATCTTGGTTGGTTGTTTTTTCCAGTAGTTATAGTATAGAACTCCAGCACTTTTGTAATCATCTCTTCATTCATATAGATATAAGTGAAAAGAACATGACCAGTATACCAGTTGGCCTATGTACCTCTCAGGTACCTTTGTGTACGTCTGCCTGTTGCCACCTTTTAGAAATGTAGTGCAAACAGCAATTTTTTTCTAAACGCTGAGTCTCCTTGTTCAAAACATAGATCTGCCATGTGTTTGAAATTCACATTGAAATTGTTTCTCTGTAAGCCAATTGCATGAAGGTTTTAGATGTTCCCCAACATAATGATAAAACTGATATAAGTTGCCCCTTTTTTTTTTTTTTTTTTTTTTAAATAATGGATCTGTTTCAGGTAGTATAGCTTTACGTATACTGGCAAATATAACTAAGCTAGAGCTAATATGACTGTTTACTCTACCTGATATTTGGAATTTCAAAAAAATTAACTGCTTTTATTTCTGTTCAGGCAATACTCATTGTTGTTACCGTTGCCTTTGTTCAGGTAAGAACTCTATTTTGCCAACTTAAATCACATTAGTACTTCATATAAATTCTTCTATGTAAGCAATTGCTGTAGTTTTCCTAGAGATATTGCACAATTGTGAATGGCAGAGAAGATTGTCCATGCTTAATTTTTTTCATAACAACCGTAGATCTTGTCTATAAACGAACCACTTTAATCAGTGTAATTATAGTTAGAGTGGTACACTTACACAGGAATAGCTGTGTCCACGCTATGGGGGTTGTACTGCTTTAACTACATGGGCAAAAAATCACAACACTAATAGATATAGCAGTACAAAAAATAGGCTTTTGACTACATAATTTTTCTTTATTTTTTGAGTGAACCCAATAGGTTTGTCTTAACAGACTGGTTAACTCCCAAGTATGGACTTCCCTGGCTGTTTCAGTGCAAGTTTGTTTTTCACTGAGCAGATACCATACTGACTCACACTTTATTCTCAATTTATGCGGACATCATGTGCAGAGCAGTCTTCATTTTTTTAATCTTGAAAAAGTTGACTGGGGAAAAAATCATACTTCACAAAGTGTATTTCTCATTGAAAGTTACATACAAAATACAAACTTGAGTTTTTGAAGCATCTGATCTCCAAAAATGTAAACTGTCTATTTTTGTAATGATAGAAAATGGACTAGTTTTCAACACTGTAATTCAAACACAAGAGTAGTTCCAAAAATAGCATCTGAGCTGAGAACCATCATGAAAAATTTCAACTCAAAGTTTTTCAGTTTAAACCACTGAAAACAATCCTTTTATTGTAAACTCATATCTCAGCAGTAATTTAATCTTGCTGGAAGCATTGCTCTAATAAGAGCAAAGTACTAAAGGATAAAGGAAGGAACCTACAGGATTCTTTAGCAATATATTACGATTGTGAGCTTGTCAAGGCTTGCAGTATATTTTTGTCTTTACTTCTGGGAGAATTCTGCGCCTAAAAATTCTGTGACAAAAAATTAAAAATTCTGTAAAATTCTGCATTTTATTTGTCAAAATAATGCAATATAACCACACCAGTTTCAATTATTTTGGTAATTGATGAAAAAGGTGACCACTATTCAGCATTTCCTGAACATGAGAAAGTTAAGTTACAAATACTTGGTAGCCAATACCCTGCATTCCAGTTATAATCCTGGTTGGCTACTTTGGGAAGTACTTGATTCTATTTGTCTTGATGTTTTGACTGCTTAATAAACATTTTATTTGCCCTCAGTCTTTCTTTTATTTATTTATAAATGGGTAATTGTGCCACTCTGGCACAGGAAAAAAGTGAGAAGGCACATAGCTTTTCCTAGCTGAGGATTCCCTTACTGTCATTTACAATAATACTCCTTTACACCCCTCTGGCAATGTAAAGGGGTCTTAACTTTTACATTTTATACTGCTGGGGGAATCTACTAAGAATGGAACATTAACAACTATGAGGGCAGGTTGCTACATTTTTGCTCTGCCTCAGGGGACAGAGCCTGCCTCATGCTTACCTCCCAACAGCCCAAAGCCCTACCCCTCCACTCCTGGCGAGGCACAATAGCAAGTGAGGGGGACAGTCTCTCTCGCTCCTTTGCACGCACACCCATTCTCCTCCCCGCCCCCATTCACCACTGTGACTTACACTCTGCTGGCTGCTCTGGGTGCTTGAACAGACTCCCCAGGCTGCCAGGGAAGGAGCTCGTATTCCCCTCAGATTTTTGTTTCCCAATTTTTTTTCTGCGGGGGATCAAAGAAATCTGCAGACTATATGAATTCTACGCCCCCTGCAGTAGTGCAGAATCCCCCCAGGAGTAGTCCTTTGCAACACTTAGCATCTCTGGGCCTGATTGGGTTCTCTGAGTACTACCTTTAATACATAAGGCTGGCTTAAGTAGTAGGTACAGTTTTATAGAAAACAAAAAACCTGTTGATCAGTAATTTTTTCTCACATTATTTGTGGTCTGTTTCAAAGGCTTTCTCTCCTCTAATTGCATCTTTATTTCACTGCAGGAGTACCGCTCAGAAAAATCTCTCGAAGAGCTTAGTAAACTTGTACCTCCTGAATGCCACTGGTATGGCACCTTCTACTGTTTCAGACTTAAATTTAAGTGACAAAGCTGGTTAAGCATTAAACTTAATCTGCTGTGAATGTAAAGGCACTTCAGGGGAAAAGCTTACTGTAACTTACATAACCCTATGATTCCACATTAGCATGTCAAATTGTTACACTATTATAGAGCATGTTAAAGGAAAAGCTTTCCAACTATAAGGATAGTTAAGCATTGGAATAGGCTCCCAAGGAAGGCTGTGGAATCCTCATGATTGGAAGTTTTTAAAGAACACATTGGACAAACACCTGTCAGGAATGGTGTAAGTTGGATTCAGGGGGCTGGACTTGATGACCCCTCGATGTCCTTTCCAGCCTTACATTTCTATAATTCAATGGATCTGACCTTAAAAATAGTGAATTTTTAAAGCTTTTTAACTTAAGCATAAAATATCGCCATGTTTCAAGACACTTAGAATAGTGCAAATCAGGTTACGTTTCACACCATAGTAATACAAGGATAATCTTGTTGTCAGTGTCATTGTTTGAAACTAAAGTCTTTGGTTGCAATGTAGAGCTAATTTACTTAAAATCAGTTTTTTATCCTGCCTGTAGTACTATGTAATAGGGATTTCTGCCCCAAACAAAATGCAGGGAAGTAATTCTTAAATTGATAATGCACTTCCACTTTTGATTGACTATATATTTGTGTTCTCCACAGTGTACGTGAAGGTAGGGTGGAACACACACTTGCCAGAGACTTGGTTCCAGGTGATACAGTCTGCCTGTCAGTGGGAGACAAAGTCCCTGCTGATCTACGCTTGTTTGAGGTATGTGTTTAGAAAATTGTCTTTTAAAATTGGTTTGGGGGGGGGGGGGGCACGAAGGAGGCAGGAGGGACAGGAAAGGTAAATGAAAACTTGTATACAGGAACAAAGATTATTCTAGTCTAGTGGCTAAAATACTTGGTTATAGAGAATGCTAGTGTTTTGCTTCCAAGATTTAGGTTTTTGGGCAGTGAGTGATACACATACATATAGGTGGCTACTAATTTTCCTGTAATATTTGTGGAGCAATTGGGAGGACCTGATTCTAAAGACCCTTTCAATTTTTACTCCAATTTACTGACTTAATTTATTAGTCAGTTAAGTACTTTCCCTAAATACATGAAATACAGCAGGCTGTGAAATGATAACTTTGTTTTGCCAGTCTGAATCATCAACCCTCTATCTGGCAGTTGTTTGCAGCTGATTTTGATTTTTTTGTTGAATCTTTCCTTATATTAATCTTATTGGATATAACTTAAATGTTCCAATTTGTTCATAATTCTATATTTAAGACCTTATAGATGCTTATGTAGTTGTGCCATTCTATTTTATATCCTTTGCATCAGAAATGTAATATATAAAATTGTCTAGTTTACTAAATATCTGACTTCTAACATGAGTATGAGTACCAGTGTCTAGGTGTTAGCAATAACATATACACCTCTACCCCGGTATAACACTGTCCTCGGGAGCCTAAAAATCTTATTGCGTTATAGGTGAAACTGCGTTATATTGAACTTGCTTTGATCTGCCGGAGTGCGCAGTCCTGCCCCCCCGGAGCGCTGCTTTACTGCGTTCTATCTGAATTCATGTTCTATCGGGGTAGAGGTGTATATAAATCCTCCAAACACAACAAAAAGTGGGAATATATATTTATTTTGCTTTCTGTGATCCTTACTTCCCTTGAAGCTGAAAGTTTTATGTTCTTAATATTGGTGGTCTCTGATGTTAGGCATTTTCAGGGCTCTCACATTAATATTTTCAGGACTCTTGTTGAATTGATTGGAAAAGTCTTGGAAGCACTTGCTGTTTGTTAATGCAGGTTTTTCTATGCAGTGTCCCAACTAGTTCCCTTTTGAGACTTTTTTTGGAAAAACTAATAACTATATTTGATACTAATCTACAATGCACTTTTTCATTGCTCCTGTTTTATATCTGTCATTAGCTCCCTCTGACACTATCAAGCCATGTGCTTTTGCGTTCCGTCGTCTCTGCCCTAATGCTCTGTTATGCAGCATGGTTTTCTACAGAAGTGACATAAAAATATTTTTGTTTTTGTTATACACTTGCATTGCTTTTGTTGTCTCACTCATAAAATTTACAGCATGTTGTGGTAATGCTACTTGTCACAGCACCTTTTCTATCCTCCGTCTTGAAGGTGCAACCATACATAGCAGCCATACATAGCAATAGGCCGGATCAGTGCTTACCACATTGAGCTTCATAATTACTGATGCTCTTATTTTGCAATGGTTTTCAAATTACAGCCATTCTCCTCCATCTACCATTATAACACCTTAACCCTCTCTCTTTCCAACATGGTTGTGGGGTTGTGTGTGTATGTATGTATGTATGTCCTCTCCCGATTCCTACTTGATGGGTTCTAAATGTCTCTTCTTAGAAACTTGAAGGCCAATTTAGGTTTTTTGTGGGATGGCTGACCAGGTTAGTTTATATCCTGACGGTACACTTGACTTGGACTCTAGTTCTGAACTGTATCTTTTATGTTCCTGATGTGGCAGAGTATAGTAGTTATGCTCCGTTTTAGCATAGGTACAAAGGCATGATGGCTGTAAGCTACTATAGGTATTGCCTGTTCCAGCAGTGCTAAGGGGTTGGATGGGAAAGGGGAGCCTTGTAGGATCAAGTCTACATCTCTCACTCATCTTTTGGTCTGTGTATGGAGAACTCAAGGGAGAAGCACCAAGAGAAGTCAGAGGAAAACAACTAGATTAAAACTTCTGAATTTTGTACAAAGTTGAGAATTTTTACTTTAGATTCAGTGATATCTGTGTTGTTTAAGCATTTCCATTTTAAAGGTTCTCTTCAAATACTTCTAACTTTATCAAACTTCTAATTTTGGGCTGAGATTTTGTTCCTCATTTTCATTCTGAAAGCAAAATTTTGGCATCTTGCACATGAAAAGTTAAGCCCTTTGGGTTTTTTTTTTTTTTGCAAGTTTTTTTTGAACCATTCTAGTGCTTATGCAATTTGAGGTGGAAAATTGAAATTTGATAAGAACCCCCTAGGTAGGACCCTTCAATGGCTTTGTGAAAATCTGTTCTGACTGGGCTACAGTAAAGGATATTAAAATATGAATTTGCCATGTGCACTGGTTTTTATTATGACTTTACTAGTTTCCCAATGTTCCATTGGCATGGAGCATGTGTGGATAAGAAAACTGTATGGGGGTGAGGGGAGGCTAGGAAATTCCAAACAATCTTTCAAAGAGCATAAAGATTTCAAAGTGAAGACTCAAAACCAGTGAATGTCCAAGATAAGGTTAACCATGTGAACTTAAGTCTGCCCCCTCTTCTGTATCTGTCCCAGTTTGATCTTCAGTTATGTTATCACAGATTCTCCCCCCCCCCCCCCCTTATGAGACCCCCTGTCTCATTTTTCATTTAGGTTGAACAGTGAATGAAATAAGGTTACATTGTGAATGAGGCAGAGGTCCTGCAGAAAATGTGAAGATGTAACTAAAGGCTGTGGGCCAGATTCTGTGCTGTCCAGAAGTGCTGTACCTAGTAGGGGAGAGCAAAAGTGACTTTGGGTTATCTGTGCTGTTGGGATTCTGGGTCACTGAAGGGACCAAAATGGAGAATTTAGGCATCCATATTGGCTGCCCTAAGTAATAGCAGCTTCCCCAGTGCTACCAGTGGCCTGCAGCACAAGCTAGAATGGCTGTAGCTGTGTGCAGTGCAGGTTTGGATCTTTCCACCCCGACTCTGTATCCCTACTCTGAGGCTTTTGAGGTGCTTGGAAACTCAATGCAGTGCCTGTGCCACAGGTATTAGTCTACAAGAAGCTGTGGGAGACTTACAGCCCATTTTCACTGCTGGGGTTGCAAGGTGGAGGCAGCAAGGTGCAGAATCCCTCTGTTTTCTAGACACATGCTCTTGTGTGCTAACGGTCTGTCAGATGTCCTAGGGTCTAAAATTGGGCTGAAATATCCAAAGGAATCATGATTAGAGGCAGACCATGTAGAAAAGATTAGATTTATTGCCCTTTGTACAGATCACCCACCAACTAGGTCCTCCAAAAACAATTAAGTTTTTGTAAGTATACTATTCATCATGCTTAGGATAAAGTGAGAAATGCACTGTGGGTTTTTTTTAGTGCATGTTGGTTTGACAGCTTCCAAAAATAATTAGCAGGTGGGTAAATTACATGATCTGGGTAGTTGAATCCCAGATGGTGTCTGGCTGGATTCCGATTTAGGAAATATCTCCTTAATTGGTATCAGCATTATGGATTTTATAAGTGTGTAAATCCAAGCTATCTGAATTTCTGTTGAATAGGAAGAAACACTTAGCCGATTCTCTTCAATATCCTTAAAAATGAAATGGACAACTTTAACAGCCTGCAGACATTGTCAAAGGTGGTTTGCTGTTTGTTGATTTCTTTGCATGCACTCATGTAATAACATTTTAGTATTTGTGAATATACATCCCTCTTTAGAGGGATTGTAGACTGCTTCTGATCTGCTATATTCCATTACGTAGAAAATGGAAACATAACTACAGCAGTGTGTACTTTACTGCATTGGTTTTAAATCATTTGTTTCGTCTAGCTTCTGTGTCTGAAACTTGGTGTTAGATTCTTTATTCTTTATCAAGACGGTCATTTTTTTCCTAGCTGCCTTGAACCAATGGAAGTAATTTACTGTTAAGCTTCATAGGCTATTTCTGGAGAAACAAAAGACTACATTTATTTGCATTGCATGACAATTTAAAAAAAAAATCTTTGCAAATACTTGGAGTGTAAATAGTTTAAAAGCATATTTTTGAGAGTTCCAATATTCCTACCATGATCTTTTAACAGAGGTTGCAGTTGTACATGAATGTGTTGAGGTAAGGGCTTTTTGGGATATGATCAAATCTGCTTGACCTTAATGACCTCCCTTACATGTATTTAGATCTCATTGAGAATGAGGCTTATTTTATTAGATGCTTAAGGCTTCCACTAAAGGTATTCATATGTATGAGTTTATTCTTAGCCCTTTGTCTCTAGGATTTGACTTATTTCATTTATAAAAGGCATTGCATTGTTTGTATCTTAGACCTTTTTCTTGTCTTGTGCTTTTTTAGGTTGGTTTGTGATGAGCAGAGAAATGAAGTTTAATCCAGTTTGTTTATTACTTGACTATTGGCAGATCCTCTTTTATAGAAGAGAATTCTAGCTAGTCTCCTAGGTCTGTATGGGCCTATGCTTTCACTTCTGTTCTTAATCAGTGACAAATGTGTTTTTCTTAAAAAAAACACACAGTAACTGGTTATTTTACTGTTTAAAACCCTGGGAAAACTCACTTTGAGGACACAGTGTTCATCTGCAGAGCAAAGTAGGCCAGTATAAAAATGTGTGGGATTTGAAGATGCAATGTAAACATGTAGTCGACTTCATAATATCTTAGCGTTATTAGAGAAACCTCTGCGAAGGTGTGAATGCTTGAAGAGGTTTCTTTGATGCCCTGGGATTTAAAGACCAAATTAAATGAAAAGCCCACAGTAAGAATCCACGTTAGATGAACGTTGCTTTGCAACTTATTTGTACGGAAGTGACAAACACAAGTGATCTAATATATTAGAAGGGTCCTAGAACAAAATACATAGTTTCTTGCTTGATCATATATGTACATACATGCATATAGATAATTGTTATAGTTTTCTTTTTGTTTATAGTTATTCAAATGAAATTGTTTGCTTTGACAAAACTCAATAAGTTTAGCCTGAATGAGGAAATATAGCTTTAGTGAACTACCTGTTTTTTAGGTGATTGGAATTGAGTAGGTTTTGGAATACTAGTCAGAGGGGGAGTAGGAATAGGACAGTTGGAAAAACTGTTTGTTTAAATATTCTGAAACAAACTTCTAAATCTTCAGTCTAATCTTCTAGTTGATGACTGTCTTAGTAAACTGCAGAAATTAGAGTTAAGCAGTGTTTGTACTTTAAAGCATTTCATGTATAAGGAAAAAGGGGAAAACTTTACTGAACTAACTCCCACAGCATATGCTGAAACTCGCATTTTTCTAAAACATGAAATTTGAAACTTCTTCCAACCTTTCTAATCTCTATATACTAATGAGCTATCCATGTATTCTGACAATCCTCTCCGAAATCAGAATGTAACCCTGACAAATTAAAATATTGCATATTACAATTCAGGCTTCAGACAAAATATCTCTTGGGAGTGATTATTTAGACGTTTCAGTCTTTTTTTAAGCTGAACAAGGAGACCAAAGTAATTTTGTTTTTTAATTCCATAGATTTGTGGTACTGTACTGTTTACATAAAAAAGTAGCACTTTCTGTAGCTGTTCAATTCTACATAGATTTTTATTGATTATGATTGAAAGATTAATTGCAGTTTTTGACCAGTGTCCCTTTTCCTTTATTGATACAGCACCAGCATTTTAAAAATGGGCACTGCCCTGATAACTATTTGAGAGAATAGCAGGAAATAGAAGGGGTATGGCTGATCACAAAGCGCTTTAGTAAAGGTACTATCCTTTTTTTAATGTTAACTACATTATTTTTATTTAGTGATCTATATTCATCTTGCTGTCCAGCACGGATAAAGAATACCCAGTACATCAAAAATAAAATGTTGCCTTTTTAAAAAATCTGGAAATACCTGAACTGCTGTGATCTACCACAGCGTTAATTGTTTTGAGTGCAGTCCAGTTGGTCCATCTTTACTTTTTGAAAGACATCCTTTCGAAGAGATTAAGTATTTTAGTGATGATCTTCCCATCTGTCCTTAAACTTTTTTTTTCCCTTCAAGTAGCTGGCTAAAAGTGTAGATTGATTAGACTACAAATAAATGGTGTTCCCTATTTAATCAACATCCCTTTACAGAGTGATTACATTCAGGAGAAGACTAGAGTAGTCCCTTGTGATTGACTTCTGGCTCATTCAAGAGGCCAAAATAACTCCCATTAAAGACCATGGGAAAGACTTTAAGAGGAGTGGGATTTGACCCCAAGACCATTTTAGGTGATATATTTTAAGACTTCTATTTTTTGTTTTGCACTACCTTTATTTCTTTACCCCATGTCTTAACCTGTCTTATTTTTCTTAATACTAATTCTTCCTCTTTCTGACAGACTCATTCCTGGGCGGTTCTGCTGATTAAGGGAATCTAGATTAAAGAAACACATTTTCATCTATGCAATCATATCTCCTGAACAACAAGGGCGCCTTGACTATTGGCAGGGAATAGTGGTTTTTTTTCTTTTTTCCCAAGAATTTAAGTGTGAACAAGCACTTTAGGGAACAGGATTCTTGTTAGGAGTTGCCGAAGAATGAAGCTAAGAATTGTGTCATAGGTGAGAGTGAAAGGATGCAGCGGTGCATATGTACTTGCAATCCTAATTAACCCTTTTGGTCAGTGGTTGAATGGTCACAATAGCAGCCCTTCTTCGGGTGGATCAATAGAGAAATTAGGGTTTTGGGATCCAGTTGGTGGTGGTTTTAATAAAGGCAAGTGAATTGCATCCTCACTTATAGTCCGTACTGTTTTTTCCAAGCCATTAGGGTATCTTTCTTGTTTTTCTCTTCTCAAGCTTTCCTTTGGTTTAATACCTAAGATCCCAAAGACTTTTGCATTTATTGAACTGGAGGATATAGCCTGTACAACAGCTTGTTCATTTAGTTAGTTTTCAACTCACTTCATTGATTATGAGAGCATGCTTAGTTAATGTCTATAATTTCCTAACACACATGCAATACATTTTATTTTTCTAAGAAGGGAATCTGCTGAGACAGTTGTTAAATTCTCCCTCATTGTGAATACTTTGAAAAACTCAATACTGTACAGATGGACATGAAGTTTTTTACTTAGTCAGTATGTTTTGTTCCCAAAGGCTGTGGATCTTTCTATTGATGAATCTAGTCTGACAGGCGAGACTGCTCCGTGCTCTAAATCGACTGCTCCTCAGCCAGCTGCTACCAATGGAGACCTCACCTCCAGAAGCAATATTGCTTTCATGGGCACACTGGTTAGATGTGGAAAGGCAAAGGTAATATCATATTGATAGAGAAGAATGTACTGCATGTCTTAATTATTTCTAAGCTGCCAGATCTACTTTAAAGTTCATCCATCTGTTGACAATGTAGCTTAATAGCTGTACAATATTTACATTTTTCTTAGACCAATATTTAAAATGCATGACCTTTTGCTATTAATATAGAAATGTTTAACTACCTGATGTAGTGTGTGTTTGCGGGGGGGGGGAATTGGCCTATGAACACCACAAGGTCGGCCCATCTACAAAGTCCCAGGTCTTTCACTTCTGGGAACCATTCCTTTCAACTGCACTGGAGACCAACCACTGGGGGTGCCAGCAGCTAGCTTGGCCATATCCCACCCACACTGCCTGGCATCAAAACTCCTACTGATCCATTCCCTCACATTCAAGAGCCAGATGTCTTCCCTCAGCATCATCCCTGAAAAACGCAGGCCAATTATAACAGGTGACCCGATGCTCAACCTCTGAACAACCAGTCTTCATGAATATCCTGGTAACCTCATGGTTCACATTCTTCTGGGCCTAATCCACAGGAGTCAGTTCATCAAGTCTCTGTCAAACCACTTTCTGACCAGACCATTCTTATGTCTGGCCACAATTACTTGATCAACCCAACATCCCTTTGAATTCAACCCCTCCAGTTGACTCTAGTGCAGGCCCCAAGATCATTTTTCTCCAAGGTGAATAACCAGGACTTCAGGTGGGTGCTTGTTGTTCATTAGTGAATGCAGAAAAGGCATGAGCTGATCCCACAGCATGCCTCTCCTGCTGAACCACTGAATGTGTAAAGATTTAGCCTTGAAACTCAGCTGCAAATCACCTGGCCACCTTCTTGTGGGTCCAGTGCACTATAGAGAGCCAGCAAATCCAAACACTAGCCATGTTTTGGATGTGCCCTGGAATCTGAAACAGAGCAGGTTATTTACTTATTGCCTGTCCTAATAACCTCTCCCCTGGGGTGGACATAAATCTTTAACAATTCAATTTCCAGTGCCCGATAGCCTGAACCTTTTGAACCAAAAACCTGTGATGATGCTGCTGTGCTCCTGAAAGAATGTGTACCAAAGTTAGCCAGGTGGAGACAAAAGTAGGCAAACACTTTTTACATAACTCCAGCAAACAGCTTCCTGACAAGATATCCATCACCCTGGTACAAGTATCGGGCCTGGCTCCTGATTATATATTGTTAGGAAAGTTCTAACTGCTCTTACGGGACACTGGTATTCATTCACGCATTCCCATAACACCAAGACCCCTTTCTTGTTTTGTCTGTTTTTGAATACCCTAAGCTCAGTGACGCTGCTCTAGGTGACGGCCATATGTCCAGTAATTCCAATACCTGCTTGGGCCTGTCTGCAGCTGCTTGAGGCAGCTCACTTACTGTGAACACAGCTGGAATGGAACAAAGAGGCTTCACATGGCCCAGACTAGAGTTTAAATTAATGAAAGGGGAGGGTGAGGGAACAAATGACTTTCTCCTCTGCTGGCCAATGAATGGATAGCGCAGTAGTCCCCAAATTGTGAGGCCCCCCTAGGGGGTGCAGAGGAATGTTCAGGGGGGTATGACAGGGTCCAGGCAAGCCCCCATGGGGGGGTGGGCAGGGAGCGCCACCCAGCCTTGCTCTGTCCCTGGCCCCCTGCTGCAGCTGAGGGGGGAGGTGCAGACAGGTGTAAGAGAGGGCAAGAGGTAAAAAATTTGGGGACCACTGGGGTAGAGCCTCTAGAGGGGAAGGGGCCACCCCTGCATCCTTAGTGAATGCTATCCTTCTTTCTATCAGGGCTGTCCCAATCACAGCTGGTCCTATCAACTTTTCTATCGGATGAGGCAGATGAGTGGCATTGTATAGATATTATCTGAGAAGTTACTGAATACTTCAGAGTGTATAAAAGCTTTGCAAAATTGCTTATCTGACTTGTCTAGAGCATTGATAAAGCTTAAAAACAAATTCAGTACAGCCAACTAGTCACTGTTTGATCCATAGACTGTAAACAAATTGTCAAGAACCATTAACAGTTTGATATAAAGTCTCAAATTGGAATGAATTTTATTTTGTAGGGGATAGTGATTGGAACTGGAGAAAACTCAGAGTTTGGGGAGGTTTTTAAAATGATGCAAGCAGAAGAAGTAAGTATTAATACTTCAAGCACAGTACACTTTTTGTAAATGTAAATACTTCTTTCTGCCAAAAATTTTGTTAGTGGAGCTTGCATTGGTATTTTATCATAGAAATTTGGAAACTAACCTTTTTTCTTATTGGTGTCACTGTCTTTTATTTTTCTTTTTGCCTACACAAGAAGTCTGAACTCAGAGCATGAAAGCAGTAATTGAATTCAGATCAGCAAGCTAATCAAAATTGATGTAAAAATGTGAAGATAATTCAAATAAGATTCTGAACTTGTTAAAGATTCATTTCTATGCTAGAACAGTTCTTAAAAAAATATGTGGAAATTCATTCTCTGGGAATTGTTTCCATTTACATTAAATTGTCCTGATGCTCATCATATAGGAGTTTTATTGGTGTGTCTAAAACATAACTAATTTAACTTGACTAACTGAACACTAACTTTGTTATTTAGAACACATGTAATGGTTTCATAACTTGCTGAACAAAGGTTTTTCCAGAGAAATTACCAAAAATGTCAGATACGGTGATCAGAATTTATTTAATCCTTTTTGGCTAAGACTGACTGCTACATAAATTTTGTATCTTTAAATTCCTTTTAAAGCAATTTTTCTTCAGAGAAAAATTACTTTCAAACGTCAGCTTTGTCAAAACAAGGGGCTTCAAAAGAGAAACATTAGTGTGTGTGTGGTGTTTTTTAAAATCTGGGCAACCTGCCAGAAACACAACAGTGTTGCAAGGTTTCTCCAGATTAAAGCATTATTGTCCTTGTGGTCTGCTTGCCACTTGGTAGGCCCAGGATATTCATGTGGGGTTGAGGACGAGAAGGAGGAAATGCCTTGTATTGAAACACACAAACAAAATCCTGTATTCAGAAAGGAGTATTTCATAAGTGGTGTTTTTGCACTTATCTCTTCTTTTCTTTCAGTTTAGAAAAACAAGCCTCCATACACAGGCTCTGAACACACCCTACCACTTAATTAAAATCACATAATTAAATATATATTTCAATGTAGTGTTACAATTAATTAACATGTTTCCATATTTGAATGCAAAACAATCAACTACAAATGTTAACCCCCTGCCTCCAACCAAAATAAATGTAGCTAATTATTAAAGTCTAAGTTCTGTAGGTGGAGGAGGAAAAAGCTTGGCTCAATGCACTTGTATAACATTTTAATGAGTAGCTAGCATATGTGCTGGAAAAGAGTTTTGTGAAACAGAAGAAATTGATATCAAACAAGTCAAATCATAAACTACATCTTTAACAAACTATCTCCATATCAAGGAGAAATAAATTCCATAGTGAATAAATGTCTATTAAAATAATGGTGCTTTTTGAAAGTTGGATTTTACCTTGGTCACTTTCTGTACTTTGCTTACCTAAATTCTCTCTGCAGTTTTAATTGGCTATGGTATTCATCACTTCCTTTTCTAAACTGTTGTACAATATTGTTGCTGTCCACTATTTTAAGCAATTAAAACTATTGGGTTTCACTTATGTAATTGAAGTGACTCTAGTGCTTTTTTTATGTTTAGTTTGTAAGGAAACTATACAAAGTTAACTTCAGAAGGTGTTCCATGCTGTATTGTCTGTCTTTTATGACAATTTAGTTAAGACATCAGTTGTAATGGTTCTCAGTTAATGAAATGGTGAAGTCTGTTAATAAATTCTCTCAAAATAGTTCATTTTCTATGACTATTGAGCAAATGGTACTCAAGAATGAGATAGAAGGGTTCTTAAGTTAGTCTGTAATGCATTTATGGGCCCACTTTTTTTTAATCCTCAGAAGTATTTGTCCTTCTTGCAGTCGTCTTATTGCTATATGTTCAGTCAGATATGGGAGAATTAGGAGGATCTACAGTAGGGAGCCTTATTTGGTGCTTCACCAAAATAATGTGATAATTAAGGCAGTTCCCTGTTTGCTGTCAGCAGAGACCTGAGGTTTCGCTCTTCTCTTCCTGATAACAGAACACTTCCTAAATGTCAATTGACACTGCAAAGTTCTCAATTATACCTTGGATATTAGGAAGTCAGAACACCTATCCTTCTACTTCCTGGGCTAGACATGATTGCGTCCCTGAGCTCCCGGATATTATAATCTGGTTTGTTGAGCATCTTTGGGGAAAATACTGAATAGTACTTTGGCTCATTCCTAACTCCAACACAATGGGAAGTAATCTGAAGTACAAAGTCAACTTGGTTTTTCTCTGTACAGTTGTATCCATAGGATTCTGACTCTTTGCTTTTACTCTAGTTTTTTGAAAGCTTTTCTTACTACTTAATAGAGCATTCAGTATCTGCCATATGTATTTTTCATACTATAGTTTAGTTTAACTTGTGTTACTGTGTAGATGAGCATCTAATGTAAGTGTCTGCTTTCCTGTCTCCTCTTTTATGGTTTTTTTAATTTGCTTTCTAAAGAAGCTGGTTTTGTATGCAGTTTTCTGTTTTTTGGCATTAGGTGTTGTGTATCTTTCTATGGAATGACCAGTTCTGAAACTCTTCCAGATGACAAGCAAATCCCCTGGGATATATGGTGGTCTTGCATGACTGATACTTGTTTAGACCTTGGGGGGAAAAAGTCTCACTTGCCCCTCTGTTACCTGGAGCCAGGGAGTTTTCAAGAACTACAGGGCTTCAAATCCACTTTGCCTACTTGTAAATACTCAAGATAAAAAGCTTGGTTCATTCAAAGCACTAGGAAGCTGCTAAAGAATTATCATCTTCACTCTAATGAATTATTCATTGAGGCTTGACTTCTACTTCTCACAAGAATGGAACAGAGCACTAGATTATGCATAGTGCATGGATATTTCTACGACCTGAATGTGGTCGATAATTCTGCATTTTGGTGGTGTGAACTTTGACGGAGTACTCATTACATTTTTAGAAACTTAGTGTCATAATTTGTATTGTAGTATTGCTTTCATTTTTTGTTCAAACAATAATGATTCAGTTGTCACCCTGAACTCTCACATTTCATCAAGGCTCCAAAGACACCTCTGCAGAAGAGCATGGACCTTTTAGGAAAACAGCTTTCCTTATATTCCTTTGGTATAATAGGTAAGAACATATCTGTATCTGCATTTGAGCTTTTTAGGAACATTCATAATTCATTCCTGCTAGATACTTACGTAGCTGTAAATTAAAAAATGTTGGTCTTGGAAAATTTTGGGATTTAAAAACACTTTTCTGCTTGCTTTTAATTGTATTGGCCTGTGCTAAGTGGTATGGAATAGCAATTGATTGCTTTCATACTTGTAGATCTTTATTTGTTGCCTATGTCCTTCTGGCTGCTACAGCTCTCCCTCCCTCCCCTGCTGTCTCATTTTTCTGATGCTTTTCTACTCTAAATCCTCCTTTCCTTTTAGATGGCCATTTGTGCCTCCTTTTTTAGTTCTGAGTCTCAGTGCCAATGCTGTTCAGTGGTTTAGCTGACAGAAATTTTATTTCACTTTTGATGCTGAAGGGTATCGCCCTGTTAACAGACCCGCATCACACTGGCTAAGGAAACTAAGCTGTACAATGCACTAAGCATGGGTTCTAGAGCTGCAATATATAGCACAAATAACAAGTTTACATGTGCTTAATGTTTGATAATTCTGAAGCTTCTACATTGTTTTATATTTAAATACACCCTGCTTTGTTCTGTTCGTAGGTATTATTATGCTGGTTGGCTGGTTGCAAGGAAAGCATATCCTTGATATGTTTACTATTGGTGTGAGGTGAGAATTTCATATCAAAGTGAAAAATATTCTTATTTGAACACTAAAGCAAACACATTGAAAATCAGTTGCATATGTATTATGGTATGTCTGTAGAATACATGCTGTGCTTTTAAGCCACTTAGATTTCAAATAAATGAAAGACTGAATGCCATATAAACTGAAAACAGATATTCTGCTGACATGAGACTGGTCAGTCACTTCCATTTTTATGCTAAAATGGCATGTATACTGTGCTTGACTTATTTAAATCCATAAATCTCTGGCCTAATCTCTAGATGTAGTTGCAAATTAAAATGCAACTAACATCTCTATAAATACTGTAATAGCCAGAAGTTTAGATTCCATATAATATAACCACTAGAACTCAAATTTAAACCCAAAAGAATAAAATTCACTAACTTGGTGGACTCCGGCGAACACTTGAGTAAATAAATGTCTTGCTTTGTGTCCTAAGACTGTCTCACTCCCTCTACCACTCTGAGGGAGGAAGTTCCCCAGAAAGAGTCTTTCTGCGAAGAATGACCCTTATGTTACGTGTCCCAACAATCTACTCTAGGAAATATGCCTCAGCATACCAACTTTGGTAGTGCAGAGGAAAAAAGGTGATCTTTTTGGCAAAAGTACTCAAACCATATAGAGCTTTATATGTCAAACCAGCACTTTGAATTGCATCTGTGCACAACTAGGAAGTGCTAAGTACCCTCTGCACCAGCTGACTTTTTTTCAAACATCCATGTAAGATGCACTTAAATATAGTGTATTGTATCCCAAACTAGAGGTGACAGTGATGGATCATTGGTGCAGCCTGCATTAGAGAGGAAGTTTGGTGTTTTCCTAGAGGGATATATATGGAAAAGTTCATGATGTGCTGAATTACCCTTCTTATCTGCTAATTTGATGTGATTTATGCACAGTTCAGATTGTATTAAGATTTGAGGGTCTTAGGTGGGGAGGACACTTCAAAATTGATCTTCCATCCTTATTTTCACACCATTTTGCTTAAGTATCATAGCACATCTGAGTTCATACATTTGAACAGTAAACTCTGAAATCATGGCATATTGGTTCATCTACACAGGGTGCCACATTTTTCCAGACTAAATGACCTGTGATTAGAGCAAAGTAGCAGCTGTTTTGTGTGTGTGTGTGTGTGTGTGTGTGTGTGTGTGTGTGCGCACGTGCGCTGGTTTTTTTGTTGGTGTATCCATAAAACACTGTCTCTAAATTGATTATGCTTTTTTTTTTTTAGTCAGTACATTGACTTCTAAGCCAGTGTGTTTTGTTTACATTTTTATTGCAGTTTGGCTGTAGCTGCAATCCCTGAAGGACTGCCTATTGTGGTAACAGTGACATTGGCTCTTGGTGTGATGAGAATGGTCAAGAAAAGGGCTATTGTAAAAAAGCTACCTATTGTTGAAACTTTAGGTATGACTAAACCAAATAATAAAGAATATTGTGGTATTTAATGTTAGAGTTAACCAAAAAAAGTTTTAAAAGTCTGTTCAACTACGATGTTAGCAACAATTTTACCAAGAACATGGTAGTACTTTAATAATTTTTTTTAAAAAATGCTTTATACTATTGAATTTACTGCAGGACCTGTGATGCATTTTTTCCAGGTTCTTGAGCCTAGCATCAGAGCCTAACATACAGAATTCATTGGTCTATGTCATTATCAGGGCTGTAGTTTCACAGGTGAAATAGTATGGAGGAAAACAGTTCACCAGTTACAACACTTATTCTCTTTTCTGTGCTTAGTTAAATAAAATATTGATGCTTTTAAAATTGGCAGGTTGCCATGTATTTAGGAATAGTACCATTGAGATATTTGTGAACAACTCTAAGTTTATCAGTACTAGAAAATTGCATGGTGTCTCATCAGGAAGTCTACATACTACTTTTCAAGTATGTATGTTTTTAATGTCATACATGAAGCTGTATTTTAGATATTAAACAAGGACTCTCATCTATATCCTATCTGGGACCTCAGTGCGTTGATACTAATGAACGTGCAGAGTGCTTCAATGCTGCAAGGTTCTCTTAGGCCTTAGCTACACTGGCAATTCACAGCGCTGCACTTGCTGCGCTCAGGGGTGTGAAAAAACACGCCCCCTGAGCGCAGCGAGTGCAGCGCTGTAAAGCACCAGCGTAATCAGCGCCTGCAGCGCTGTACGCTTGCTCGCAGCGCTGCAAGCTATTCCCCTCGGAGGTGGAGTACTTTCAGTGCTGCGAGAGAGCTCCCACAGTGCTGGCGGCGCGACTACACTCGCGCTGTGAATCCGCGAGTGTAGCCAAGGCCTTAGAGTTCCCGAAATGTCAAAGGCATTGAGACGCACTATCTCTAGATGCTATTTTTCTTGCATTGTACGGTTAATAAGTCTCACATTGCAAAAATCTCTGCCATCCAATTAAACATTCAGATTTAGAATAGTTTAAATAAAAGAAGACACTAATGCAACTTTGACTTAAATTTTAAATGCTCAAATTAGGAAATTCATGTAGAGGCATTATCTTTGCTAGAGTAATAATAAATATTATTTGTTAAATGTAAGTAAGAACTTGTGGTTGCTATGGAAATAAGAGCGTTGAACTTTTTTACTGTTCACAACAATTTGACACTTCCTTTAATATAGTTCTTCAGTAAACAGGAAGACAAACATTTTGGAAAACTATAGTTCTTAGCTGCATTCATAACTCCTTGCATAGTTTTGTTGAACTACCTATTGACAATTTTGTGGTGAATCCTTTGAGTCAGTTTATAAGTAACTAGAAATTTTTTGCCTTTGTGCTTAAACAAAAAACCTGCATTGGATTTGATAAAATCCAAAAAATGGAATTGTAACCTAGGCAATTAGTGTTGTATGCCAAAAAATAAGAGTTCTGAAGGAGATGGTAAGAAATTAAAACATAAGTGAAAACTGTAACTGGCTAGATATATTAACACCCTCCTTCTAATGAAGTTCTGTAACATGTACGTCTTATCTCAAGTTCCAAAGCACTTGGAAATTTGTCTTCACTGAGGTTTGTTTGCTCATAAGCCACTCATCTTTCAAAGAAGACTTCCTGTCGTATGTTTAATTTAATTTGTTTTTTTTTTCCAGGTTGCTGTAATGTGATTTGTTCAGATAAAACTGGAACTCTGACCAAGAATGAAATGACTGTTACTCATATTTTTACTTCAGATGGACAGTATGCTGAGGTATGTGGTAGGAATATATTTCTAAACTTTTTCTCTAGTGATTTTTTTGGTGCAGATGAAAGGTGTCAGACTGAAATATATTAATTACAGCAAATTCAGAGCTGTCTGAGGTAGTGTAACCTTCTCCATGCCATTGTGCTGTGCCTCAGTACTGTTCTGGAGGGACCACCTCTAGAGGGAAAGCTAGTTCTGTCCCCATGCATATTCAGTATTTTGAGATTTCTGGGCCACGTCCCAGTTGCTCTGTCTATAGGGAGTTTCCATAAAAATAGATAGGGAGATCTGGCTCTTTGAGCATGCTGACAGCATATTATGTTGGCTATGGTTAAAAAAAGAAAATTGAGAGGTTGTTTTTGCTGTCCCTATTGAAAACAAGATTATAGTGGCTACTTGCTGTAGCATGTGAATAAAAATGAAATCTAGTTGTAGTAGACTTCAGAGCTGGGGTATCAAACATATCACTACCCTCATGGTTGCAAAGAAAAAAATTTGGTTAAGACTTGTAAGTTAATTGATAGTGATGTCTTAATGAATGGGAGATAAGTTGAAATGTGGACTTCACCACCATGCTAATGTCTTTAGAGTTGACTCTTCAATGATGACACCTTGGTGTTGAGTAACGGTTTCATTGCTGATCATTTTAATGAATGGAATGCAGAAGGGTGTGGCAGTGAAGGCATGGTGAGGACTGAATTGCTGCCAGGAGGGAAATGCACAAGGAGATACAAAGATAAAGAAGGGGACAACAACAAGAGGGTGGGAAAAGAAAAGACAAATAAGTGCTCCTCTTAAAACCACATTTTCTCACTACGGGCATGCGGCAGCGCTTTAATATAGCTTGTGTAGTCGCGGCATAGCACTGGGAGAGAGCTCTCCCAGCACTATTAAAAAAAACAAAAACAAAAAAACAAACTAAACACTCCATGAGGGGAATAGCTACCAGCGCTGAAACTTGCAGCATTCGGGGGTGTTTTTTCACACCCCCGAGCGAGAAAGTTGCAACACTGTAAAATACCCATAGGGCTTGTCTACACTGGCATGTCTGCACTGGCAAGTTTCTGCACCATAAGTTATACCACTTCTATTAAAACACTGGAATTAAACCACTGTTGCTCGTCCACACTGTGCTCCTTGTGATGCTGGAGCGCATCCACATTAGCAGCTCTTGCAACAGCAATGCATTGTGATAGCTATCCCACTGTGCAACTGGCCACAAGGTGCTTTAGGAAGGATTTGCAATGCCTCATGGGGCAGGCACAGTGTCACATGATGTAGGTTTCCCAATCCCATTGTTCCATGGGCATCCTACTACATTGCCAGCTGCTTTTCAACTGAAGAAGGGGTGGGGGAGGGGGGTGTGTGTGTGTGTGGATGGGGGGGGGGGCGGGAGAGAGACAATGTGTTTTGGGGGACACTGTCAGCATTCTGTCTTGTAAGATCAGACAGCGGCAGGAAGCAACCAGTCCTCAGGGAGGGGGAAACCCTGACATCTGCCCCCACCTCCCTCGGCTCTCCACACTCACTCACTCACTCTATCTCTCTCCACATTAATGGTTTGCTTTGTGTCCCTGAGCAGATCAGCACAGCATGCACAGACTGTCAAGAAAGGATGCTTTGAAAGGGCAGCCGAATTCAAAACAATGAGCAGAGTGGTCATTTGAGGCATTATGGGACTGCTCCAGAGGCCAATTACAGCGCAGAAAGCAATCAAGTATCCACTGGCAATAGAGTGCTGGAGCCTCTGCAAATAGCCTTATGACTCTTGTTGAGGTTTTTTTTTTTTTTTTTTTTAAGCGCTGCAACTGAGGAGTTTCTGCGCACAAAGTAGCTTGGCAGTGTGTACATGTCTGCAGTTTGAGCGCAAAAAGGTGCTTTATTGCACAGAAACTTGCCAGTGTAGACAAGCCCTAAGTGATGCTGTGTAATAAGGCAGCGAACAAATGATAAAGGTGAAATCTTGGACTTACTGAAGGCAATGGGAGTTTTTCCATTGACTTCACTGGGGCCAGGATTTTGTCCTGTAAGTTTAGTTACTACCAAAAGGCCATATTCTCCAGTTGATCTTTACAAAGTGGCTATTAACAAAGTGGAAAATCCATTTGATTGTGAATCATTGGAGTCTAACTTTTGCCTTCAGCCAACTGATTACAATTAAAAATGAAATTCTGCCCTCTCCACTAAAGGTATAGGGTATGCTCTAGCCAAATAATCAGAGTTCTGATTGTTACTTGTCAGGCTTATGTTGATAAGCCTGAATATTGGAAAAAATATGCTGTGCCTAAAAAAACAACAAGGAGACCGGTGGCACCTTAAAGACTAACAGATTTCTTTGGGCATAAGCTTTTGTGGGTAAAAAACCTCGCTTACCCGCGGAAGCTTATGCCCAAATAAATTTGTTAGTCTTTAAGGTGCCACCGGACTCCTTGTTGTTTTTGTGGATACAGACTAACACGGCTACCTCCTGATGCTGTGCCTAGTACCTACGGAGTCACTTGTGGTGATCTGATGATGAAATACAAGCAAGCTCAGTGGTGTCTCTCTCCTTGCATGTTTCTGAACCATATACCTTAGATTAATATCTGTTTTGTAAAAACTTTTCTAACACTCACATAATCACTTCTGTGGGTTTTTTGTTGTTGATGTGGATATTTTTATAAAATTACAGTTTAAACCAAGCTATCATAACACTTGTTAAACAGAAATGGACTTGTTGCATGGAATCAGGATATAGGAATGCTGTTCTGATGCCTAACTATAGATCAGAGCAACTCTGAAAATAAAAATATTTGGGAAAATGTAGTTGAAATCAAACTCATAATTTGCTTTTAAATCGAAGCCAGCCCCCCTCACCCTCCAGAGTCTTAGATATTTCAGGTTTGGGCTTCTTTGAAGAGCCAAAATTTGTCTCCTTTCCATGGTACTTTCCACAAACCTTTAGTCAAAACCCCAGTTTTCTATCAAAACAGCTTTGGGAAACATTTTTGACCAGCCCTATCATATAAATATGTGGTCCAGTCCTGCAGTTCTCTGCATGAATGGTTATTTGTCAATAACTGTAAGGTTTTTGAAGTCAGGTACACATATCAACTTACTCTGGTTGGCTCCTGCATTCAGGATTTCCAGCTGCTTACTATCTGTAACAATGGTTGCCGAAGTGTCACTCCCTTCAGCTGAAGCAGAAAACTTTGCTACTTTTTTTCTTTCATGCCCATTTTATAAAGAATAGGAAGAACTGAAAACTTAAACCAGTCTCAAAATGTCTTTGACTACTTTCAGGTCTGATTTTGTACCCATTGCCATCAATGGGTATCTTTTCTTTGACTTGAGTAGAAGTAGGATGGTGGGCCCTCTTGTGTTTTTTTTTATTTATTTATTTATTTTTAATAACTGTTACCTACATTCCTTCTTCTCTCTGTTTTGACAACCACAATCTTGTGTTTACATTGGGAGAAACATATAGTGCCTCTTTTCTGTTTGAGTTTTGAAACACAGCATAAGAAAAAGTATATTGCAGGTATTCTGGGGAGAAGAGCCTTACTGAATTGAAGGGAAAAGAAGAAAATAAACACAAAGATGAGAGGAATGAAAGTGGCAAAAATTAATTTTCAAAACAAGTTACCAAACTGCTGACCAGGACATTGCTTAGTTTCTTGTCTTCTAATTTTTACATTTTTAATTTAAAATATCTGTGTGGAAACTTGGAGGGGCTCTATATATCCCTCCAATTACTATATCCAGAGTTAAGGTTCAGTAACTTCAGTTGAGCAGGTGTGCCCCAAAGGAGGGAAATGAGTGAAAAGGATTCTGAATTTTAGTTTTAAACTCTGTATATTGCTAAATGGGGTTTAAACTAAAACTGCCACAATCGTTCAGACCAGTGGTTCATCTAATTAGATCTCCTTTTTCTGATAGTGACCAGCACCAGATGCTTGTGGAAGGAACTTTAATCCTAAACCTGGACACACAAACCAAATACCCACACTGCTAACCTAAGGGATTATTGTAGGGCCCTTGATTGGGGCCTCTAGGTGCTACTGCAATACAGATATTTAATAAATATAAATTAACTGTCTTCAGAGTCTAATCTCTCCCAGGCCTCATCTGCTTTGCTGTTCTTCAGGGAGCCCACTTCCTGTAGCTACACTTCTGGCTCTCATTGCCTGACCCAGCAGTTGGTATGCATTGTAATCCAATTAACAGCCTTGCTCTCATTCACCATCCCCCCAAAGGCAATCTCTACACTAGAAACCTTACAGTGGCACAGTTGTACCCATGCAGCTGTGCTGTTGTAAGGTCTCCCGTGTAGTTGCTCCGTGCTGCCAGGAGAGAGCTCTCCCATTGGCATAATTAAAACACTCCCAATGAGCGGCGGTAGCTATATCTGCAGGAGAGACTCTCCTTCCGACATAGCACTGTCCACACTTGCACTTCTGTCAATGTAACTTATCTCACAAAAGTGCTAATGTAGATATAGCCTCAGAGACCGCTACTCGCGGGTCCTGAGTAGCAGGAAAACCAATATCCTAAGCTTTTCTTATCGCTGATGAACAGTAAGAATACAGCAGTTGAAGAATACTGAATTAATTCTGAATTTGAATTACAGATTTGGAAGTTGTGGTCTGATATTTATCGAAATATTAAACTGTTCAGATTGAGTTAAATACTCTTTAACTTAAACCCTCTGCATTAGAAGCTGATTAGGAAATGTTGTGTGTGCACCTTTCACTTGGTATAATTGTTCCATTTTTAAATTACTCATATTCCATTATCTGTGTGGGAGATTTTGAATTTATGAAATGAATTTGCAATCTTGCTTTTCAATCTTCCATTTTATGCTGTATTTGGCTGTTTTTGTGTCTTACAGGTTACTGGAGTAGGCTATAACAGGTTTGGAGAAGTCATACTTGATGGTGATGTTATTCATGGGTATAACAACCCCTCTGTTAGCAGAATTGTTGAGGTAAGATCTCAACACAGTAAGCAGTCTATTTTCATTGAATTAGTACAGGAATTGTATATTGCCTTGACCTCTGTTTTATTTGTGTCTTTTTAGGCAGGTTGTGTGTGCAATGATGCCATAATTAGAAACAGCACTCTAATGGGAAAACCAACAGAAGGGGCCTTACTTGCACTTGCTATGAAGGTGTGTACCTAATTCATGGTGGTTTTTCTCCTCATGTCGAACATTAAGTTCATAGGAATGAGTGTTTAACTATAGCACTAATATGTTTTCATTGGGGGAAAAAAAACAAAAACCCTTTCCTCCATATAAAGAATCTTTTATTATGAAAAATTACTGGGCATCCTGACAATTTAGATAATGAATAGGAGATGAAAATGGAACTGAAGTAAAATGATGTTCGGATCTGATTTTTTTGATAACTTGTCTATTTTTTACTTTGAATTTTTGACTGTTTACAGTTTAAAGTTGTCATTTAATTTGGTGCTAACCCATTTGTCAAGTAATCAGCACCTGTTCTGAAGCTGGAGAGGATTAGAAAAGATAAAATAGTGGCACATGAGCAATTGATTATTTACTGGCACTTAAATAGCACCTTTCAGAGTTGCAGCATTTAAAGTGTTGGATACAGGGACTTTCAGTTGAGTAACTTTTGGTTAAACAAGATTTCCTCTGTATGCTGTGACAATGAACTACTAAGACTACTTGGACAGGTGACAGTGAACCCCGGTACCTAATCTTTCTATGACTGGGCGTAGCTTTGTATCTATGTTGTGTAATGCAGTGATGTTCAGTGTTGTTTCCCCCATCTGGGACTCAGAATCCACTCACAGCTTCTTGCAGAGACCCATTTAAAACCCCACACTCTTGTGACTCCACAAGGATTATGGGATTGGTTGTATGAAAACTGGCGGGTGGACTACAACCGCTTCTTGCCATCCCCGCGGTGCACTTTGCTATGGGCAGGGGGAGTGGGGCCATTTTAAGATGTGAACCAAGTAGATTCTAGAGAGTAGTGGGGTTTAGCAGGTAGGTGACACTGCATTATTTTTAATCAGCATATTTTCCCCCAGAGTTGACTGGGGTTGGGGATGGAGTTAGAGTTGCAATCAGGGTTGTGGTAAGAAGAACAGCAGACACATTAAATTTTCCCCCAAGCTTCACTGAGTCCTGGAAGCCACAAATTTTCAGATGAACCTTTTACTGTGGTGGAGATTTTGTTGTGATGCACCTTAAGGTTGCCTCCTGCAATTTGAAAACCACTGATCTTAGGAGAACTCATATCTCCTCAGTAAAACTATTTGAATCTCTGCTGTGGTCTTGCTTTATAATTTTGGGCAAGTCACTTATTGCACTGGTTCTCAAACTTATTTGATCAGGCCCCCCTTCTTTGTGTCTGTAGTCATTCATGCCACCCCCAGGCCCAAGTACATGTACCGCCACCCAACTCTGAAGGCAGGGTGGAGAACAGCAGCTGCTGGCTGGGCACCCAGCTCTGAAGGCAGCGCTGCACCAGCAGCAGCAACACAGAAGTAAGGGTGGGAATGTGAAAAGTGAGATTGGTCAATATATCTTTTCACAGCAGATTTAATGCCACCTTGCAACCTTCTGTACTACTGCTGCTGCCACCCTGAGGCTGACAGCCGGAGCTCCACTGCCTCGGGGGGGGGGGGGGGGAGGAGAGCCCGAGCCTGGGTGGTGGGGCTTCAGCTGTCCTCTTTATTCCCACTTCCCAGGTGTGCACGACCCTTCTACACAAGCCCCAGCCACCTGGGGCTGACAGCCAGAGCTCTTTGTTTTTGTTTTAAAAAAAAAAAAAAAAAAATCTCTACACAGTTCTTGTCTCCTGTGACACATTCCCATGCCTCCCTTGGGAGGCCCACCCCATAATTTGAGAACCGCTGACTTAACATGTCTGCCTCTGTTTCCCAGCAATGCAATAGAGGTAACATCTGCCTATCTCAGTGGTTTGCAAGCTTGAGTCATTATAAAGTGCTTTTTAAAATCTGGAGAAGGGGCTGTAGGATACTAAAGTGTCTGCTCTAGAAGTTGGATATGTTTTAATGAGCAGTGTGCAACAGCAAGATCTGTGTTTGCACCTAGGTATAACTGAGACACTGAGATCTTTGGATGAAAGGCAGAATATTGTATAAGAACAAAGTAGATGTGATTTTGAAAATGTAAAAAAATACTGTTGGTGACTGACACGGAAACATAAAAAGGTGTGGGTTTGCTCATTGGTGTTTATCTATCAAAACTTATATCTAAGCTGGACTGGTGTGACTTGCTTTTAGTTTTAATAGGGAAATAAAAACTGAATGGGTTTATAAATAACTAAGAATGAAAATGAGCCATTTGAACTTGTGACTTGAAAGGCTAGTAGCCTGGCTAACTGAATAAAAATGGTTTTGATATTATTTTACATTTTACACAGATGGGTCTAGATGGACTCCAGCAGGACTATATTAGAAAAGCAGAGTATCCCTTCAGCTCAGAGCAAAAATGGATGGCTGTTAAATGTGTGCACAGGACACAACAGGTAGGCCTTTTCCATGGCTATTTCCTCACTCAGTGATGTTAACTAACTTCCTACAGCACAGGAAATGGTGTACAAGCTATCTCTGTTTAACTTCAGAAGTTGTGTACAGGAAGGGAGTAGCAAGCCATCAGCATAGCGCTACACCTGTGAGTGAAGGAGAAAGTTTGATAGTGAAACTAGTTTAATTTTCTGTCTCTGAAGTGGTGGTTGAAAACCACAGGGAGTTTGTGGAAGTATACAGTGAAATTAAACATTTAAAATTCTAAATTTGAGCTCCTCTGTAGAAATCGCATGAGATTCTGTTAATGTTCTGCTGTTTTCTTGGCAATGTAGTTACATGGCAAGAAGGAATATACCAGTTTAACAGAGAAAGGAATTGCATTATGTGAAATAACCATTTCATTTGGAATAATGGGGGAGATGAACTTTCTCCATAACATATCTGTATGTTTACCTCCTCTTCCTTCCCTCCCTTCTCCTCCCCTCTCCTCCTCCCCCCCCCCCCCAAAAAAAAAAAAAAAGTGTGTGGTAGGTGGAATATTTCGGTGCGAGCGAAAGTAAGAATCGCTGCTAAGTCTGACCAGCATGTGTCATGGAAGGCAATGGATCCTGGATTTATGGAATATCCCTCTAGTGCTTATGGCAAAAAAGTTAGCTTGTTGTTAAAGCTTCAAAATAGCACCAAAAACTCTCTCGTTGTGGAGATGGAAGGTTCTAATTCATGGCCTGTCCACTTTCCATGCTGCACTGCTTCAAATTCTCAGAGCATTAAGTCATCAGCTTTAGGATAGAGTTTGCAGAAGAATTAAGGAGAGTTTAGCAGCCTAGATTGGATTTTTTTTTGTTTTTTTTTTAAATTACCTTGGGAGCCAAGAGGATGAAAGGATTCTCTAGCATATACTGCAGGTAATCTCTTCCCCTACCCTCAGTGTTTTGATGTTCTTAAGTTTGAACCTTTTCACTACTCCCCCTGTTGATCTTTGAAACAAAGGTCAATTGGGGAAAATTACAGTACAAACAACCTGACTACCTACAACAACTTAAAATATCCTGGCTTCACCAAGACCTGAACAATTGTGTAATGTATAGAGGATTTTAACATACAGATATTTCTTTGACCGGGTAGCTGGCCTTCTAATTTAAGGCCTTGGATGTGGGCTCAGGAGATCTCAGGCTACCTCTACACTGCAAATGGGGTTTGTACAATTTGCAGCTTGTACTGATATACCTGTGCTAGCTTTAATCTAGTGAGGCCACAGTGGCATGAGCTGTATGAGCCTGCCTGGCTCCCTGGGTAGGCCACACTGAAGCCTATGCCACCATGTTCTTGCTATTTTTAGCAAACTAGCTAGATTTAAAGCTAGCACAGGTACATGCACCCATGCTGCAAATTATACTCAGTCGCAGTGTAGATATAGTCTGTGTTCTGTTCCAGATTCTGCCACAGGCTTCTTTCTGTACTGCAGTTTCCCATCTGTTTGCCATTAGTGCCAGTCAAAATGTTTTTTGGAAACTAAGTCTCAAATCTGATCTCATTCTTTAAGATTACAAATTTGATGAAAGTAACTGCATAAATCTAATATATTTAGACTTTGTACTACACAACTTGCTGATTAATAATATTGTGTAGTGCGAATTTTTTAGAGTACGCATTAAATGGATCAAGAACGGACATTTCAAAAAGTAGTCCTCAATGGGAATCATCAGTGAATGGGGATGTTTCTGGTTGGAGTTTCACAGAGCTTGGAACTAGACTCGATGCTATTGAACATTTTAATCAATGATCTGAAAGTAAATATAAAATCACTGCTAATAATTTGCAGATGATACAAATGCAAAGTTATAAATCTAGGAATGAGGAATGCAGACTCTATTTACAGACTAGGGGATTGTATTCTGGAAAGCAGTGACTGTGAAAAAGACTTAGGGATCATAGCGGACATACAACTGAACATGAGCTCCCAGTGTGGTACTGTGGCAAAAAGGACTAATGCAATCTTTGGATGTATAAACGGGAGTAGTGAGTAGAAATAGGGAGACTTCACCTGTATATGTGGCATTGGTGAGACTCCTATTGTGTATAGTTCTTGTCCACAATTTAAAGAGGATGTTGAAAAATTCGAGAGGGTGCAGAAATGAGCCACAAAACCTGATTTGAGAGCTGGAGAAAATACCATTCAGTGAGAGACTTACAGATTCTATGAATCTATAAACTGAGGCTTCCTTTCCACCTTTTGTCTTGTCTATTTAGGACAGGTCTATCTACAGACCTATATCAGAATAACTGTTCAGGGATGTGAAAAATCCACACCCCTGAGCGACATAATTACACTGATCTAACCCTCTGTGGAGATAGCCTCTCCCACCAACATAGGTACCATCTCTCGGAGAGGTAGATCAACTACACCAAGGGAGAAACTCTTCGTTAAAGTGCTACCGATGCAGCTGCGCTGCTGTTAAGCTGCCCATGCAGACAAGCCCTACTGCGCTGTACGTGGAGACTAGCCCTACTACACATTAGCTTTTCAGGACATGAACTGTCTAATGTGTATTCACAATGCCTAATAAAATGCCCTAATTTCAAGAGGGCTTTCTAGATGCTACTGTAATACTACTAATTTATAGACACCTCTACCCTGGTATAACACTGTCCTCGAGCCAAAAAATCTTACCGCGTTGTAGGTGAAACGGCATTATATTGAACTTTGATCTGCTGGAGCACGCAGCCCTGTCCCCCCGGAGCGCTGTTTTACCGCGTTATATCTGAATTTGTGTTATATCGTGTCGCATTATATCGGGGTAGAGGTGTATTTTGTATTTAGAATTGCACTGTTACGAAAATAGATTTTTGCTTTAAATTAATGAGTTAACTCTTACATTGCAGAATGTATGATATAGGTTAGACGACTCTAATTACTTGTGTGAATATTTTCTTTCCTTAGGACAAACCAGAGATTTGCTTTATGAAGGGAGCTTATGAACAAGTGATTAGATACTGTACAACATATAACAGCAAGGGGCAGACCCTGCCTCTCACCCAACAACAGAGAGAACAGTATCAGCAAGAGACTATATCTATGGGCTCTGCAGGACTTAGGGGTAAGGCCGCTCTAGTGTACCATCTCTACAGGTTAATAAACCGCTTAAATGTGTTGCTTGACAATTTTGGAGACCTTAAAACTCTAAACTCAACCTTTTCTAGTTTTGTTATGTTCACCAATTTCTTCAAATTAGGACTGGGTGTGAAACTGGCACTTTAGTTTAAGGGTTAAGTAACAACATGACTATCCGTGGATGTTGACATATTGTACCTCAGGTTTCAGTTTCTTCTCCTGTGAGAAGAGATAAGACTCATCACCACTTATCTGTCATCTTTTTCTGCAGGAATTGGTTTATGGGCTTTTGGGGTAATCCCAGGTTCTCCCCTGTTTTCTTTTGTTTCATCTCCTATGATTCGATCTGTGAATATGTGGGTTAGAGAGACCCTTATTTGAGCCACAGGTTTGTGTGTGACACTTGCCCGAACTAGTCAGCATGACTAAATATTGGTCAGAGCGGGTTGCTAGAGTTACTGCTGCAGTCAGTGCTCACAAGGAATGGACACTACTTCTTCGGGTGATGGTTCCTATGTGTATTACTCATGTGGGCACGCATGCACACCATGCACTTAGGTCTGGAATTCCTTCAGTGCAGTGTCTGTTGACCCGCACATGCTCAGTAGCTCTCCACATGCTCCTGACCGAGGGTATAAGAAGCAGCGTCCTCTTCAGTTCTTTCTCACTGTTGCATGGCCCGAGTTGGACTCGTGTCCTCCTTTGCTATTGCAGAACCTGTAAAAATTTAATTGTAAATGTATGTTTTAGCTTAAGAATTCTAGTTAGTATATAGTTTAGTACAGAATAGAATTACTCTTCTTCCTCTTCACCCCCACCCCATAGCTGGGTGAAATTCTTGAATTCCAGGACCCTGGGCATAGTCCTGGAACCAGGAGAACTGTCTCTCCTGCCCTCGATCCTTCTCCATCAGCAACAAGCATCACCGGTGCATGTTCTGTCTGGGTGAGGCACATGTCTCTAAGTGCAGTATGTGTAAATCCTTCCTACCTAGAACTAGAGAGGCCTGAGAGCTCTGACTGAAAGTTCCTGACGGAAGAGGCTATGAGGCCCTGCATGGACCTGGGAGACCCTTCCCATCCCCTGTACATCAGCCTCAGCTGACCAACAGTGCCCCTCCAAGCATGAACCTCCGAGTGGAGCGCTTAACATTGAAGCCCAAGGAGTTGTCACATAGGGCCCCCCATGAGAGTAAGACACTTGCATGAGCATACGGGCAGCCCCCTCAAGCGGACTGTCCAAAAGAAATGCGTTTCCTCCCCGAGCTGGTCCTGATTGGGTGAGATGTGTACAGAACTGGCTCTGCTGAAGACCCCTTTGCGGAAGGGTAAGACATGGAAGAAAAGAGATGTCTGTTCTGATGGAGACTGCAGGGGAGAGTGGAGAGAAACTCATCAGTCCCATCCACGAGTGCAGGTCTGGATTTATCATCAGTACTGCCTGCTTAGCCATTGATCATCCAGCTGTGTCATCAGAACTGGTCCATCAGGAGTATCTATTAGCCTCCAGCATTACTAAGGTCTCTGTACAGCCCAGAGTACGAGAGTTTTATCTTCCTCCCCTACCTGCAGTCTCCACTCTGTTCAGGCCCTGCCCTCCTGAGAGACGTCCTTACCCTGGAGGAGGAACTGATACCACTGTCTCAAAGGCCCCATCTCCACCCATGGAGCTGGAGAGCCTCCATATCCATGGTACCACTGTTACAAACGGAACCATCCTCTGACTTGGAGGAATAGGAGGAGATGGCTGCACCAGTATTTCCGTGAAGGCACAGGAGTCCTGGCAGACAGGTGAGACTTTACTATTCCTCAAGCTATGACCCAACCAGGGACAACTAGTATCAAATCCTGTGGGGGCTACTGTGACCGATAGATCTACAAATCCCAGTACAGGAGGTCCAGGACCCTCACCATCGACTCCTGGGCATTTTACAACCACAGGTACTGACCAGGTGACTATCCCAATCAAGGAGGCCATATCTGAACTGGCCAGAGCAGTTTGGCAAACACCGGCATCTTGAGCCCCTACACCTTGCTATGTCAAGAGCTTGGCCACACTACCAAAAATCTACTTTTGCAGATAAAGGGTCAAAGAGACTAGATCTCCTGGTTGGGAAGGTTTTCTCTTCTGCAGGCCTCCGATTTTTGTATTGCTAATTGCCAGGCCTTATTAGCAACATATGATTTTAACACCGGGTTTGCGGACTTTAAAGACAAGCTGCCCATGGAAGACCGAGCCCATTTCCAGTCCTTTCTGGACGAAGGAAGATTGATCTCAAAGATGGCTCCCCAGATTGTGGGAGATGCCGCAGATACAACATCCAGATCTTTAGCCACAGAACTAGTCATGTGAAGGCTTCAATCATTGGACTTCCCTAGAGAGGTCCAAAATACTATGCAAGACCGCCCCTTTGAGTCCAACCTTCTTAATGAAAAGACAGACGAGCCTCTACATTCTGTAAAGGACTCAAAGATCCGCCCTGTGGTACCTGGAGATTTACACCTGTACTTGCCAGCATCACCTATGGAGCTTTTTTAAAAAGTGATGTCACATTAGCTATCCTCCAGTCATCTGGTACAGAAGATGATTTATATGGTAGGTTATATACCACAGTTAGAGGGGGGGGAAATACAGTAGTTCTTCAATTTCACATTTGAGTTCCTTCAGAATTCTTGTGTTAATACCATCTGATCAGGTTGACTTATTACTGTTGAATTTATCAATTTATTCCAAAACCTCTTCTAACACCACCTCAATCTGGAACAGTTCCTCAGATTTGTCACTTAAAAAGAGTGGCTCAGGTTTGGAAGTCTCCCTCACATCCTCAGCTGTGAATATCACAGCAAAGAATTAATTGTTACTGTAATTGGAGGCTCCTAGAGGTGTGTGGTCCCTATCTATATTCCACTATCCACCCTCCCTCCCCTCTGCTTCAGATCCAGTTGGATTGCAGTAGGAGGAGGAACTGGAGAGGTGTTGACGTGCGCTGCCTCTTATAGCCTTGGTTGGGAGCACAAGGAGAGCTACTGAGTATGTGCGGGTGAATGGACCCTACTTTGAAGAAATTCTGGACTCGGGCGCGTGGTGCATATGCATACCCATGTATGGAATACAGATAGGGACCTCACATCTTGAATCTCCAGTACAGTAAGTCAGCTCCATTTCTTCTGTAGGCCTCTAAATTGTCTGAGAAGACATATTTAAATATTGTGGCTGCTTGTTATTTTTAACATTAATGTTGATAAAAAGAAGGGGAGAGGTGTTACACAGGAAACTTGCTGACACTCCATCCATGACAGTCTTTCATTCGCCTTTGCAAAGGGTCATGGACATGGTATACTGACCTTTACTTTGTTTCACGGATTTAGTTTTAGCTTGCTTACAACCTTATTTTTAAAAAATATTTGTGGATTGAAATCACTTACCCTCTTTATATAAGCTGACAATATTTAGCCTCTACTGGTGGGCCAATTTATCCTATATTGGTGCACTTAGCCTCCTATTCATATTAATATTATGAAAAACCGTAATTGTGTGCAATAATCAGATCCTGATATACCTTTCTCTAAACACCCAAAGCAATTATTTTTTCATGTGGTAATGACTTCCAAAGCTGGGAAAGGAGTGTCTGTTCTCTTCCCCCCCCCCCCCCCCCCCAACACTCCTTGGAGAGGCAAGGCACCAAAAAGCAAACCAGAATATATCTAACAGCAGTTCCCATTCAGAGAATTGTGACCCGAGGGTGCTAGCACTATCTCACTTTCTGCTGTAGCCTACCTACTGAATGAGGCCCCTGTCCTGCAAATATTCACATAATACACCTCTACCCCGATATAATGCGACCCAATATAACATGAATTCAGATAAAACGTGGTAAAGCAGTGCTCCGGGGGGGGCAGGGCTGTGCACTCCATGGGTCAAAGCAAGTTTGATATAACGCAGTTTCACCTATAACGCGGTAAGATTTTTTTGGTTCCCGAGGACAGCATTCTATTGAGGTAGAGGTGTAGTTGCATTGATTTCAATGCATAAAGTTATTCATATGTATGAGTGTGTCTTGCAGCATTGGGCCTGCAGTCTGTAAGCACCAATCATCCAGTTTTTTTAAATAAAAATTTATTTGAATTATATCCTTTTTAGAAAATATATAGGGTGTGTGGTTGAAATACTTATTTTGGAAAGGGGGGTCTGTTAATGTACTATGCTGGTTAGTTATTAAATTGTTTAGTTTTAAAAGATTAACTTATTTTTCTTGTCTTCTTAAAGTTCTGACCCTAGCCTCTGGTCCTGAGCTGGGACAGCTTACCTTTTTGGGGCTGGTGGGAATAATTGATCCTCCAAGGACTGGAGTAAAAGAATCTGTCACTACACTTATCATGTCAGGAGTAGCAATAAAAATGATTACCGGAGATTCACAGGAGACTGCAATTGCTATTGGTATGAATACACCTCTTCCTCTCAGTTTGACTTGTCTGATGCCATTAACAATTTTATGTGGTGCAAATAAAAAATAGAAGTAAGATTTTGTGAAATTTACAAATCTTATAGACTCTATTCAGTTTGTATTTTTAGTAGACATAAGATTGTCAAATGTGATGTAACAGGAAAGAGTGTAGTTTAAACTGAGTATCCCTTTAAACTCTATCTGTCTGAAAATTGTTTTTATACCTAAGATTTGCTGTAATCGAGACAATTTTGGTTTAGTTGAGTGTGGTTTTTTTCCCCCTATCTAGCAGTAATGGATGCTCAATCAATTTAAGAGTTCATTTTTATATAGTTTTTCCCTGTCTGTGGGGGGCCTTTCACATAGCAGCAAGGGAGAAACAAACACTTAGGAAAACTGGCCCAGGTTACTCAGAGCAGATATGGTACCAGAAATTATTTCAAACTCTTTTGTATATGTGACTGGATTTCAAGTTGAAAGTGGCTTTTTTGTTTTTTAACTTTGAACAAATTACCTAGTTGACTTCTGTACGTTATTGGTTTACGGAGGAGTTTGTCACAGAGGGGAATTCTTTGTGTGGGCTGATGATGAAGCTTTGTAAAGGGAGTTAAATTAGATTGAAATTTAACTTTTTTGTCTGAGGCTTCTCTTCTCTCTCTTCCCCCCACCCCCCCACGCACACTTTAAAATTCCCATTTTATGACTCCATCCTTTCTCTACCTGTTCACATCCATTTGCTAATTTCCTATTCCTTTTTTGGATTGTAAGCTCTTTGGGACAGGGACTGTCACTTTTTGCTATGTTTGTACAGCACCTAATACAATGGGGCACTGACCTGCTTGAAGCCTCTAAATGTTAATGCAAATATAAACATGTAATCAGAATAGACTTCACGACACATTTGTTATTTCTCAAGAGTTCAGGTAACTACTCCAGTCTACTGATTCAATAATGAGTTATGAAGCTACTGGAGTAAACCTACATGTAGCAAACGTTAAGGCAGAATAGAGGCACAAAATCTAGTATTCCTTATACTAGAAAAACTGGTAGTCTGTTAAATCACTATCTTTTTTTTTTTTTTAATTTCTTTCCAGCTAGTCGCCTTGGGTTCTATTCCAAAAATTCACAGTCCTTCTCAGGAGAAGAAATGGATGCTTTGGATATTCAGCAGCTTTCACAAATAGTACCAAAGGTTAGTATAACACCTCCCTCTTCTATCTCGCCCCTTTTTAGTCTCTTCTTAAGAAAAATTTTCCATGCTTTTAATTTTTAATCAATCCTTGAATTCCCTCTAACAAACCAGTTATTTGCAAAGGATTAACTTGCTTGACTGATGAATAACCTCATTCATTTTGCAATTTTGTCACTTGTGAATGTTCGGTTACTAAAATTAAGAGACAAAATTAACTTGAGGCTCAAACTTGACTCTTCCACAGCGTTTGTTCCAAAATATTGTTTTATTTACAAAAGAATGCCAGCCTACAAAAATGAGGACTGCAACATTCTTAATCTGTGACCTTTATTGAAATATGGCTAACATGTAATCTGATTACTATAAACCTAACTCCCTAAATACTCCTGCTTGAAAGCTAATTATATGGGGATATAGTTTGGCATTCAAAGTATTGTTGTATCATCTAATCTTGCAGTATAAATTTCAGCTCTTAATTTCTCAAGTTTTCAATGTTCATTCTTTGTTCTTCCTTTGATAGATTGCAGTGTTTTACAGAGCCAGTCCCAGACATAAATTGAAAATCATAAAGGTATGTTTCTCCAGAAGTAGAAGTGCAGGATAACTGCTGGAGACCTTATTTTATAATATATTTACTAAAATTGTAGCAGGTTAAGATATGTCAGAATGAAATAGGTTTGAAATGTATTTGGTTGTGAAACAGATTTATTTGAAAAGAAGACAAGTTGGGAAACCTCACAATGCCCAGTAGAGAGACTACATGCAGCTGCTGTTGGACAGCATAACCCTTTCAGGTGCCAGAGGGTCAACTGCGATTCAGGCCTTGGCACTGTACAGCACTGCAACTTGCTGCGCTCAGGGGTGTGAAAACGCCCCTCCCCCCGAGCACAGCGAGTGCAGCGCTGTAAAGCACCAGTGTAATCAGCGCCTGCAGCGCTGCACGCTCGCTCGCGGTGCTGCAAGCTATTCCCCTCGGAGAGGTGGAGTACTTGCAGCGCGGCGAGGGAGTACTTGCAGCGCGGCGAGGGAGTACTTGCAGCGCGGCGAGGGAGTACTTGCAGCGCGGCGAGGGCTGTGAATCCCCAAGTGTAGCCAAGGCCTCAGTGTCACATTGCAGTTGAATTGACTAGGAACTTATGGGAATCCATGTTTCTGCTGCATCCCAAAGCAGAATGAAAAGGCATGAATTTCAAGCCAGTTCTGTGATGATGCTTCAATTCTGAAGCTAAGAAAATGTCTAAAGATATAGAAATATTAGAAGAAGAAAAGTAAATAAAGCGTGACTACAAAGAGATGTTCTCAAGATAACAATTAGCACAAGCAAAAGAACAAAGATAATGAAGAAATCAAACATTAAGCAACAGTTGGAATGTAATTGAGAGAAATATAGGAGAACAATGGTAAATATAAACTCATGGACTTTTTGCTCTTTTTGATGATTTCTTAAATACAACTTGTGAGCAAGTTCACTTCTCTACAAGCATAGGTTTTTAGCTGGGCTTCCTGGGAAGGAGAACAGTAACTTTAGATTGAGGTGTGGTGGCTTTTTTTTTAAAAGAGAAATCACATGTAAGAGCTCACTGAAATGGAATTGTAATACCATTTTTATAATTAGATGACATGATTGTAGATAGACTGTCAGGATAGTGGTGTGGATCAGATTGCTCTGATCATTGCCTTAAACAAATTATTTCCTTTTTTGTAGTCCTTACAAAATAATGGTGCGGTAGTAGCTATGACAGGAGATGGAGTGAATGATGCTGTAGCTCTGAAGGCTGCAGATATTGGAGTGGCAATGGGGCAGACTGGAACAGATGTTTGTAAGGAAGCAGCTGATATGATCTTAGTGGATGATGATTTTCAGACAATAATGTAAGTTTCTGATTTCTGCAAGTATTCAACAAGTCTTAAATAAAGTGTTAGGAAATCACTCCCCCTCCCCCCCCCCCCAACTGTACTTTGCAAAAGGATACTTCCTCCTTGTACATTTAGCTGCAGCTAACTTACAAATTCCTATGCATATCCTAAGAAAATTGATCTTTAGTGCTGATTAGTTTGTACTGCAGTCTAAAAAAACCATTAATGCCTTTTTTCAAACCATTATTTTCATGGGTTCTAAATAAGCTTTTTATATTATCTGGTTGTAGGGGGAGAAGGGAGTCTGTTCTTAGATGCACATTGGTATTAAAACTATTTAAGCCTTTAGGCCTAGTCTACGCTGAACTTTTTCCCCCCTTAACACTTTCTGCTGGTATTAGTGGTGGTAATTGAGTGCAGTGCAGAAAGGACATCCATATGTTAACCGTTGTAATAGGAACTGCTCAGAGCAAGGTTAGACCATGGAGTTGTATATGTTTTAAAAAACAAAGGTGTCTTCTATGTAGTACTATTACGACAACAAGTGGAGCTGGAGTGATGGGAAATTGAAAGAGAAGCCTAGCATAGGCACAGTTAGCTTATATTTAAGCTATGTTTAAACTTTTATGTTCAGATAAATCAAGGTGTACCTGCTGCTGATGCAGTCATTCCTCCTAGAAGGAACAAAAATCTCATAGTAAAAGTTTGTTTTGAAAGCTGCAGCTGACCATTCTAATTTGGGTTACTGTTCATTGTTTTGTAGTCATTCCTACAAAACTTTGTTAGCTGAAAAAACAGCAATGGTATTTTGGCTTAAACCAGAATAAATACAAGATAGATGGATGAGTCTCCAGCCCCATGCAAATTGAGCATGGGGATGTTTGACATCTCCTCTTGAAAGAAATTACTCGAACACATCTATCCTTAATATAGCAGGAGTACACTCCGTTGTACTACATTAGTATTATTTCTGTCATTGCCTGCCAAACTTTACCTTCCAGCTGGCAAAATGAGTTTTCATCCTCCCTATTCCTAGTCTGTACTTCTGATTTCCACCTTCTCACCCACCTTTACCTTTTCTTTAAGATTAAGCTATTTGTAAAACTGAATTTGTTTTTCATTAAGTCTGTGGAAAATAGAGCAGGAGAATTTCAGAAGACTACTCCTGGGCTTTAGCCAACTTTTGCATAAATTATGCACTTCAGCACTTACAAGTGTTTTCATATTCATAGATTCCAAGGCCAGAAGGAACCATTGTGATCATCTGGTCTGATCTCCTGTACAACACAGGCAATCAAACTTTGCCAAAATAGTTCCTAGAGCATCTTTTAGGAAAAGTCCAATATTAAGGATTTTAATCTTGATTTTATTTCCGAGAAGAAAAACAAACTATTGAAATGTCTACAGATAAAAGTATTTGCAGGCATGATCAGCTCCTACTGTGTAACTAATTGATTAATTATCCTTTTTGTGTTTCTGCTTGCTTGTATTCATTAAGATAAGAATAAGGATATTATTGTCTTATTTAGATAAGAGTCCTGGAGTAAAACACAGCCATCTAATCTACAGTATATATTAACTCCTCAACTAGCCTTATAAATTTCAGATAGGTTAACTTGGTTATGCTCTAACCCTTAAATTCTGAAACTAACCCCTCTGAAACTCTTCAAGATGATTATTCCCTAAAGGAATATATTGTGATATAGCTGCATAGCATTGGGAAATTCCAGTTCCTTGTGCAAATGGTTTAAAGGTGGCTCTTCAAGATCTAGTAGTAAGGTCACCTGTAAGTGATCTCTTTTTTTTTTTTTTTTTTTTTAAATTGTATCCTCTTATTTTGAAAGTCAAGTTGTAGTAGAGCTGGAATGAGAAACTTAATATGATTAAATTAGTAATAATAGAAAAGCTGAGTAAGCATGATTATAATTGCCTGAGTGGAATAGAAGGCTCCTTAACACATTTTGTGAAATTTGACACTATTTAAAATATAATCAAAACTGCTGGAATTCACTTTTCTCAGAATAGCTTATTATTTTAAGCTTTTTTTTTTTTTTTTTTTTTTACATTCCCTCCTTTTGGTCTGTGTAAGTATTGTTTTGTTTGTTTTTTAATTGCAGGTCTGCAATTGAAGAGGGTAAAGGAATTTATAATAACATAAAAAATTTTGTTAGATTTCAGCTAAGCACGTAAGTTTGCAACATCATTGCCAATGTCAGAAGCTTCCAATTACACTGTAAATGAGTTAAATTTCATACTGCACAGAACCAAACGTGATAAATATTGGTGTAGTCTACAAGCATTGGTGGAGGTATCCACTAGGTTAGAAAACACATTGACCATTATTGTGAAAGTTTCCTAATCATTGCTTTTTTTTTTTTTTTTCTTTCCATTTTCTATTTTGCTATTCATATTTACTTAGTATGACTTTGGTCAGTTTTTAAAAACAGCAAAATAACCAATCTTCTGATACCTTGACAACCCCCCTCTAAGATGGAAAGAAACTACTTAGCCATTCTCCTGCCAGTCTGATCACCCTATAGGGTCATGGTTGGAGAGGTGCATTCCCCTCTGGCACAATGCCCCTTCCTCTCTCCCTGCCTGGATCGCACACATCAATCATGTAGGGGGGCTAAGATTGGAACAGACCTCAGCCTCCCCTAGCCACCCACATCCAATTTGGGACGGAGGATGCATTAGTTGGCTGCCGCCAGCCAGCCCCATTCACCTTGAAGTATAAGCATTACTGGACACACACCAATGATTCTTGGTGCTGTATAGGTGGTGTAGTTATCAGAGCTTTGTTTCCAGGCTTGCTGTGGGCCTACCACATCATCTTCTGGGTTCAAGAATTTTTTTTCCCCACTGGGAAAGATTGGCGAACTGTCCAGTGGGTTTTTTACCTACCTCACAGCATTCTACAGGCTTGGTAGGTGAGGAGAATAAGGATGAGTGTGGTTGGTTTTTTGTTTGTTTTTTGTTCCTTAAAAGAGGCAGGGTGTGCAGAGGAGAGAAGTCAATAAATATTATTGCAACTTGTGGCTATACCTGGGGTATACTTGAGCACTAGACCCAGGAGGGACCAGTGAACTCATCCTTCAGTATTAATAAAATTAGAGCCTGCCTCTTTGATTCCATTCAGCTGTCTGTGTTTTCCTGTGTCCTGATCAATATGTAGAGGGAAGTGTCTCCATTCCTAAGTAGAATTTCTCTTTTAGGAAGCCTGGGTAGTATTTCACTTGGTTGATTAAGGTTATTAGTCTCTCAAACTAGCAGTTCCACCAAAAAAAAAAAAAAAAAAAATCTAGTGGTCTGCATTCCAAGGAACATAATTAAAAGTTCAGCTTTCTACACCCTTTTGCCCAAACCAACACAACAAAATATGCAAATTAATTACCTGTTGCAAAATAGATTGTTGTTGGGTGTAGACCAATGATATCTTTAAAAGATTATCTGGAAGTTTGGCAGTCATTTTAGGACTAAAAGACAAACTCTGATATTTGTGTGTGTGTGTGTGTTGCATTAATATAAAGTACAAAACTTCCATATTTTAAACAAAATCTGTTTTGACAGATTTATTTAAGTGGTCGCAATGCTTTGCCTTGCAAAGTTAGGGTTAGTCTTAGTACGTGATTTAAAAGTGATCTAAACATAACATACCTAACTTTCAGCACTTGAAGTGTTGAGTAAAAGTATTATCAACTAATCTTTAGGAATGTGCCATGCTGACAATTTTATAAAATGGCTTCTCTCAACAGGAGTATAGCTGCATTGACTTTAATCTCACTGGCTACTTTAATGAATTTACCTAATCCTCTCAATGCCATGCAGATCTTGTGGATCAATATTATTATGGATGGACCTCCAGCTCAAAGGTAAAATACTATTTTACCCCTTGATGGAGTCTTTCAGCAAAATAAACAAATACCATGATCTTTTCAGAAAAGAGCAACTTCCTATGTATGTAACTTGAGAACAGTCTTAAACGTCTTTTAAAGTGACCTTTTAATGGGTAATTCTAAAAACTGGGGGAACATCTTTTACTTGTGCAACATTGCTACCTATTGTGATGTTTGTAGGATAGCTCTGTATTGTTATCCCTTTTGTTCAATGTGTATAAAGAATAAGGAAGACTGACACTTCAAACTGCAGTGTCTCCCGTATGCTGATGACACTTGGCTTTATTTCCTTCCCAACAAACCCAGATTCTGTTGCTCCACTGCTTTCCGCATATCTGGTTGAGGGGGGATCAGAATAAAAATGAGCTGGCCATAACTTCTCCTTGATAAGGGAGAAGTAACTTTCTCCAAAAGAATCAGGAGCAATATGAATATGCTCCTTTATCCCACTAGAGTTTGGTGGTCTCCACCATATAAAGCTCATCCTTTATTTTAGTCTGATTCTTATCTAATGAGTGATCTATTAAGGTTCTGGTAACAATAGTTTAGAGTTCTGTCTGTGACTGCCCTAATTAAGAAATAAAATAATGCTTCAGGTACCATACAGATAGATGTATCACTTCAGAGAAGAGGGATTTTTGTTGTCAGAAGGACATGAATCCTTCCTACTGAACAAGGGTGATAGCACCTTCCTAGACAGGGCCTGGACTTTGGCAGGGGGACAGGCTTTCCTAAGTGGTGGCAGTGAGCCTTCTATTGTAATTCTCCTGAGGTTGGATGTAGCATTCCATGGGCTACTAGCCAGACCTAGTTTTTTTTAAGGGATCTCAGAAGAGTTCTGCATGATGATCAAAAGGTTTGAATTTACAGCTTATAGTACTTCTAAAAGTGTGTGCCAGGAAAGAATCAGGTGAAGGGTGACTACTCTGAGGAGGCACTTTGAACCAAGTTCCTCTTCGATTGAGTAAACAGTCTCCCTATGTGTGGGAGAGAAGAGTACAGTCCATTAGTTCCAGATTAGGGGAGTTTAGACATTAGATACACAGGTTAAGAGCAAACCTTTTTCTGCTACTGCATATGTGTGGCCTATATTTTAGATTTTTAGAAAGTACCTAGGAGCTATGGTAATGGGACTATAGAAATCTAAGATGCACGTGATGCAGGAAAATACTACATTAAGTGACAATGCAACCCTACAGCTCTATTATTGCATAGCCCTTCATGTGGAATAATAAGTACTTGTATTCTTGAGAGGACTCTTGTTTACAGATGGATGCTTTTCTGAATAGAAGGAATATTCAAAGCTCATTCTCTTTCTGAATTATTCACTATTGATTTGAAATCTTATATTTTGGTGATAAATCTGGTATTCTAAAATGTGTGTGGTTTTTTTTTTAAGCCTGGGAGTGGAACCTGTGGATAAAGATGTTATTCGGAGTCCCCCAAGGAACTTGAAGGACAGCATTTTGACCAAAAACTTGATAGTTAAAATACTAGTTTCATCAACAATTATTGTGTTTGGAACACTGTTTGTCTTCTGGAGGGAGGTATGAAAACTGGACAAGTGTTAAAGCAATAAGTGAAACTTCTTCATTTATAGCACAAATCCCATTAATATTAGCAATTAAATTAAGAATGTGCATAAATTTGAATTTTTAGTTATCGGAAACAGTTTCATCCCAAACTGTAGCCAGATTGTAGGGAAGAATTTCAAAGAGGTTGTTGAAAGGGAGAGCTATAATAGTAATAGGTGTGGTATTAAAAATAGACCCTCTTTGGGCAGGCACCCTGTGGGTGCTCCACTTCAGGCGCACATGCACCTCTCGAGCCTTTAATTGGAGATTTTCCATTAGCAGTGTCTGTTTGGCCTGCACATGCATCCTATGCCACCTCATGCTATGTGCCAAGCCTAAATAGGAATGTATGGGCAAATTACCCTCAGTTCCTTCTCAACTACCTTGGCCTGAGACAGGGCTTACACTCAAGGTGATAAGTGAAACTTTGCTATCTTATGTACTGTTACCTATGGTGGTTTTTGTGTAGCATTAGCTTAGTGCAGAATCCACCCAGCCCCTTTTCACCCTGAGCCGTGTTCTTGGCTCCTGGCCCCGCCTCCAGTCTCAGCTGCTGGCCGCGGCTCCATTCCCAGGCTGGGGCTGGGAGCAGAGCTGCACTTGGCCACAGGCCCGGCTGTGGTGCCACTTCTGCTCTCGCCCCCAACCACAGCCCCTGGCTGCAGCCCCACTCCCAGCCTTGGCCCCCTTATCCCGGTCCATGCATCTCAGCCCCGGGGTAGGGAGTGCGACCCTCAAAAGTTTGGGGATTAGTGTGCTTAGTTCTTAGTGATGTAGTCATAAAAGGACTGATGTGACTCTTCCTCCCTTCTGGGAGCCTTATTTTCCTGGCAGGGTATTCATGTCTCGCCAGGTTTTAAACGCTGCCTCTCCTGGCTATACCAGTTAGTGATGGCCACTCTGTGTGGCCAATGCTTGTGGAGTTGCACATTTCCAAGAAGTGCAATTTCTGCCTGGCCCTCTAATCCAGGGCAAGGAAGGACGGGGAGACTAAACTGAAGTGGCTGATGGATTGCTCCCTTAGACTGATATCTGAGTCAGGAGACTTCCCCCAAATCATCAGTCACCAAACAGATTTGGCGCCCCTTCAACATTAGCACGTTTCCCCGAAGAAAGGGAAGGCTATGGAGGTTTCCAAGGAGAGGAGTGTGGCCACTCACCTTAAGGAGCCAGCTTCTAAAAGGCCCCAGTTCTCTGCAAGGTTCATGGTCTTGGCAGCCTTGACTTCTCAGCTTGATACTGTAGAAGTGGAAAAACGCATCCTCTGGTACCAACAGGGCTGGAAAGCCCCATAGTTCGAAGGAGAAACACTGCTCCTACAGGGCCTCAGTACAGTGTACAAGGGACAAGGAGGGAAAGTATAAGCACTTTGGACTGATACCATCTGGCATAGCCCTGCTGTTGGTGCCTACCAATTCAGCGCCCTCAGTACTGAGCAAACAGTGGCACCAGAGACCATCGGCACCTGCATCTGTATGATCCCAATTGATGTACTGTGTCTTTGGCTGCCATGTTGTCCCCTACTCACCACCACATTAATTCAGGTACTCTAAGGATCTGTCTGATGGGTTCTACTGCTCATGGGTACTGAGCATCTCTCAGTAGTGAGACCCTCCAGATTTCTGCAGTACCAAAGGGCCATGGTATTCTCCACACTTTTCTGAGGGTGCCCCCACATTGAAGGATATTGAGGAGGATGAAGGAGACTTTGAAGAGACTGACTTGGTTCTCCTATATGGATATGTAGGAACCCAGTCTTTGACTGTCATAGGAAGATCCTTGTGCTCAATGACAAAGATGGTGGAACCATCCTCACCCCTGTATAGGACACCCCCCCCCCCCATGTTGGGATCACTGAGCTACCAGCGGCAGTTTGCCAAACCACTGGCACAGTCTCATAAGGAGGCTAGAGTTGTACAATCCTCTCTCCTCTCTAACCATTCGTCCCCAAAAGAGGAGAGATGTTTGAGGAACAGGAGGCTCAGGTGGATAAAGAGGACACCCCTCAAAAACATTCGTCTTCCGTCTCCAGACGAGGCAGTTATGCCTCTTCCGCTTTCCATGGCTGACGATTTCTGGCACTTTCAGGATCTTACAAATTGGGCAGTTGGCACTCTTCTGATACTACTTGAAGAGGTCAAGAACTCGTGGCACAAACTGCTGGACATCCTGCAGTCAGCAATGCCGTCCAAGGTGATGTTACCCAGTATAGAGGCACTCCTGGATCCAGCTAAGACTGTGTGGCAGACATCTGATATTCTTCCGCCAATGTGTAAATAAGTAGATAAGAAATATATTCCCCTAAGAACTCAGAATTTTTGTGTTCTCGCTCCTCCCACTAACTCCCTGGTGGAGGATGCTGTAAATGAATGGGGTAAGCAATGCTAATCCAAGTCTACAAGGACCTGTATGACTAGCATCAAAAGAAAGTAACCTTTTTGGATGGAAGTCCTATTCATCAGCAGCCAGGCAATTTCAGATTAAGTATCAGGTGATCAGACCAATATAATTTTATAAACTACAATAGATTTATGGCCTTTATTGAATATCTGCTGCAGGAACATAAGGAACAATTGTAGTCCATTATTTCAGAGGGCAATTTATGCTCTCTTCAAGCATCCTTGAATGCTGCTGCCAGGTCAGTCTCCATGGCAGTATTATGTGCAAGGCATCTGGGCTCTAATTCTCAGGGTTTCTGAGAGAGGTCCAAAACACTGAGAATTTCCCCTTTGATGGTCTAAAGCTGCTACTGGAGATCACATACGAGTCTGTGCACATGCTAAAGGACTTCAGGGCCACTTTATGACCCTAACGTATGAATAAGAGAAGATTTAGTAGGTCAGACTGCCCAGAGATGGTGTTCTGCTCAGTTCTCTTCGTTTCATAAATTCTCTGACCCTCCCAGGAAAAGACATAAAGAGGGCTGCTCACCCACCCTCCACAAGTACTCAGCTGTCTGCAAAAGCAACAGTTTTGACAGGTTGATTTGAGGGTTCAAATCCTCCCACACCTCTAGTTTTACAGCTGGAAACCATTCACCCACCTCCCCTGCTTTGACCACTTTTCCCATTTCCAGCATGCTTGGAGATGGATCACAAACAAGTGGGCCATAGGGGTCATAATGTCAGCCTACACCATCCACTTTAAGTACCTCTTCCCTTCCCTCCTCCTTCCCCGTCTTTCTTCAGGAATCCCTCTCACGAGCTTATATTGAGACAAGACGTCTCTCTCCTTCAATTAGGAAATCCCACCTCCTCACAAGGATAAAGGGTTTTACGTGAAATATTTTCTTGTGCCAAAGGAGAACGGAGGGTGATGATTGATCTTAGATCTAAGACTTCTAACAAATTCGTAAAATCCCGGTTCGGGATTGTGAGTGATAACTATAACTCATTTACTAGAGGAATGGCATTGATTTTTGGCTCTTGACCTACAATAAAATAGCTATGCTTCGCTATAGGCCAGGATCATTTGTAATACTGAGTATTTCCCTTCGGCCTTTCTTGCACCCTAAGGCTGTCAAAGGTCCTGGTGGCAGTGGCTGTTTACCTCCAACATGAAGCAATCCTAGTCTTCCCATACCTCAACTGCTGGCTACTCAAAGGCCATTCCTATGAAACAGTGCCACCTGAAGAGGACTGTCCATAACACTACTTGAATAGGCTACTCACCTTGTGCAGTAACTGCGGTTCTTCAAGACATGTATCCCTGTGGGTGCTTCACTACCCGTCCTCCTTCCCCTGCTTCCGACTGTTCTCTGTGGGATGTTCAGGTGGAGAAGGAACTGAGGGCAGTTCCCCTGCACATCCCTGGATAGCCTGTGTGTGTTGCCCAAGGAGGTATAGGATGTTTGCGTGGGCTGACTGGATGCTGCTAATGAAAATTTCTGATCCAGGGCTCAAGAACTGTATGTGCACTTGAAATGAGCACCCATAGGGGGACATCTTGGAAAAACCAGAGTTACTGCACAAGGTGAGTAACTTCATTTCAAAGTATTCCCCATTTCTCTTCGCCCCCCCCCCCCAACTCCACAAACACGCTTTTCAAATAAGTTTTCTGTGAGCATTCCCCCCCCCACCCAGACTATTCTAAAATGACCACCTAACTTAGTATTCTTAAAGGAGGGAAATATCTAATCCTGTTTGTAATGTGTTATAGAGTTGTACAGAAATGTTTGCAAAATCACACCATTAATTTTTAACCACAACCTGAAATCAAGAGTACTACTTAATGAGATTAGGTATAAGCATGTGTGTAAGTACTTGCTTGAAGACTTGCTAAATCTGCTTGTTGCAAAGCGGAGTTTTTGCTATTTCCAAATATTAGAACAAAACTTCCTTAAAATAAATGCTTTGAATGTTTGCTCATTTATGAGGTTACATACACTAAAGCCATTTTCTTGCTTTCTTCTGTTAGTTACGAGATAATGTCATAACACCTCGAGATACAACGATGACCTTCACCTGTTTTGTGTTCTTTGATATGTTCAATGCTTTGAGTTCCAGATCTCAGGTATGCAATCCTATATCTAACATAAGTACCCTGAGATTTTTTTGACCCTGTATATAGTAACTACACTTTTTTTTCTGTTGAAACTGTGCTCATTTCATTTCTGGGTTTCAAAATTTTTCTTAAATATACTTTCTCATCATGTGAGAAAGTGATGTCTCTCAGCTCTGTGTGCAAACAAGCTTAGCAGCTCCACAAGCCAAACAGGCTAGCATTTGAATTCACACGTCAATGATAGGGTTTTAATTTGGGTAATTGATGCATGAAATCCCCAAAACATTGGGCTAGCAATGCTGACCTAAACTCACAGGAGTAAGGAAACTTAATTAAAAGCTCAAAAGCTAGTCTCTCTGTATTGCTGCATGTATGTATTTAATCATTCTTCCGTTACAGTATACCAGTTAATATCTTCAGTTCAAATGATTGCTCATGTGTATTCCACAATAGGTGTGCGTGCTCGTCACGTGCACCGGTGCCGGAAGTTTTTCCCCTAGCAGTACACGTAGGGGGGGAGTGCCCCAAAAACCCCTGGAGTGGTGCCTCCATGATGTGCTATAAGGGGAGCTGTGTGCTCCCCCCCACCCTCATTTTCTTCTTGCCACCAGTAAATGTGCATCGGAACTACTCTGCTCTAGCTTTGCTGTAGCTCGTCCCCAGAACTCTTGTTCGTTCAGTGTTAGTACCTGTAGTTAGTTAGCTGTTCAATTAGAGAGCCCGGGCCGGGGCATGCCCAGGGCCCCGGGTTTTAAGTCGTGAGACACCTGTAGGTGATCTGTGCCAAGGAGTGACCCACATGCGGACTGTTAACGCTGTTTGGGAGAAGCCCATATCCGCGATCGTTGCAAGATTTGCAAGTAGTTCAAACCTCGGACCAAGAGGGAAAGACACATTAGGCTTCGGGCCATTCTGATGGAGTCGGCGCTGACCCCGATTCCAGCGCGCCGCTCCGAGTCGGCACTGCGGTGTTAGTGCGCGGCAACCTTCTGGAGCCTTTGACCAGTCGGCACCACTCTCCATCCACAGGGCACAAGAAGGCAAAAAGACGCCTTCACGGCAGCAGCACAGAGGAAAACCCGGGGCAGAGGCTAGACCCATGTTGGGCAGTCCTCGATCCCCTCCGGCCTCTAGGCCTCCGACTCATGTAGAGCAGAGTAGCCCGGCCGCTTCAGACCAGGCATCCCCGGATGTCTGGATGCCCTCCACGCCAGAGGCCCTGCAGGCAGCCTGGGACGTCATGTCCATGCCGATGTTAGTCCCGTGCTCCCCGGGGCAAGCCACCGCTGGGACCTCCACAGTCTCCCCCGGCTTGGTACCAGTCTCGGTGCAGGGAACATTCCCGACACCATTTGCCGCCCAGCGACCGTTCAGGGCAAAGTCCACGTGGATTGCCCTCGACTCCCGCAAGACTGTCTGGTTGGGTGCCATCCAACCGAGACTCTTGGCACCGCTTCGCTTCAAGGAGTGAGTACCGACGGGACCGAGGCACACGTCGCCAAAGGTCCTTGACTGGCTGTGGTAACCCCTCCGAGACATGGCATGAACGTCGACGCTGTTCCCACTCGGAATCCCACTCCAAGACCCTGCCAAGGCATTGCCTCTGCAGCACCGGGCGTTGATTGCAGTCGTCTCACTGTCGCGGGTCCGCCCATCGGAGCTGATCACAGAGCAGCTGCTACTGACAGTACCGGTCCTCCATGTTGGGATTGTGGTCCCGCGGTCGGCATTGCTCCCGGCACTACTGCTGCTCCTCCTGGTCCCGGGACAGCAGCAGGTCATTCGTCAGCCCAGCCTCCGCTCGTAGTCGTCCTTCCGTGGGCCCGGTCAGCCAGGCCGAGCAACCGGTGCCGAAGCAAGTGCAGTGGCTCCGGACCCTGTGGCCGGCCCAGTGATACCAGTGGGTACCGTGGCCCCCGACGCAGTTCCCGGTGGGGGCTCGCTCAGTAGCCGAAGTCTCAGAGGCAACATCGGCTTCTTTCTCCAGACCTCCAAGGAAGGAGTTGGTGGGATGTACATCCGCTGCACTGTGCCCGGAGACCGACCAAGTGGTGGACCCTCCGGTGCCGGCGGCCACCCAAAGTACCGCACTGGTCTCCTCACCCTCCCCAGATAAGGCGATTATGGCCCCGCCTCCCTCAGTCCCGCAGAAGGACTTTAGGGCCCACCAGGAACTCCTAAAAAGGGTTGCATTAAGCCTCCACCTCCAGGCAGAGGAGATGGAGGAGCCCTCGGACTCCCTGTTTTAATGTGCTGTCCTCTTCAGCACCGGGCAGGGTAGCCTTGCCTCTCCATGAAGGGGTGGCAAAAATTTCAAATGCCCTCTGGCAAACGCTGGCCTCCATTGGGCCCCCATCTCCAAGAGGGCGGAACACAAGTACTTTGTACCTGCCAAGGGACACAAGTACCTATACACCCACCTGGCACCCAAATCCCTGATGGTAGAGTCTGCCAACCACAGAGAACGGCAGGGCCGGCCAGCCAGCCCCTACCCCGAAAAATAAAGCTTCACGGAGGCTGGACTCTTTTGGAAGAAAAGTTTATTCGTCCTCGAGCTTCCAGTTACGAGTGGCAAACCACCAGACTCTCCTGGGCCGGTATGAGTTCAGTCGGGGGGGGGCCCCTGCCCAAGTTCGAGGACTCCCTCCAGGAACGTGATAGGAAGGAGTTCAAGGCACTGGTGGAGGAGGGTACAGTGGCTGCTAGGGCAACCCTGCAAGCGGCTTTGGATGCAGCGGACACGGCCGTGCAGTCCATGGCCTCCGCGGTGTCCATGAGAAGGGAGTCGTGGCTCCTGCTGTCCGGGCTGCACAGTGAGGCGCAGGCTGCCATGCAGGATCTCCCATTTGACGGCAAAGCTCTGTTTGCGGAACAAATGGATACAAAGCTGCATGGTATAAAGAACTCCCGCACAACCTTCCAGACTCTGGGTCTCTGTCCTGGCTCCGGCTAAATCTAAGTTTAAGCCGCAGCAGATTCCCACTCAGGCCTCCCACCCGAAATACAAGGCCGCCTATAAGAAGGCGCAGAACTATAAAAGGCGCCCTCGGAAGCAGTCAAGGCCAGCCCCACAACCTGGGTCCTCCAAAGGCAAACTGGTGGGGATATTTTGACGGGATAGTTGGGGGTGCCCTGCCAGCCCTTCTCAGGGATCCACCCTCAATAAAGCTCCAATTTACTTCCTCCCCGCCCAACCATCCCCAGCCCCTGTCCCTCCTGGGGGACCCCTCGCACGAAGCCCTGCTTGAGCAGGAGGTGGGGTGGCTCTGTATGTGTGTGTATATATATCTCCTCATTATATGTTCCATTCTATATGCATCCGAAGAAGTGGGCTGTAGTCCACGAAAGCTTATGCTCTAATAAATTTGTTAGTCTCTAAGGTGCCACAAGTACTCCTGTTCTTTTTTCAAAGGTAAGGGGTTCTACTCTGGCTATTTCCGTGTCCAGAAGGCCAAAGGGGGACTCAGGCCCATCCTGGACCTGCGAGATCTGAACCAGTTCATAGTGAAGCTCAAGTTCCGCATGGTCTCCCTGGCCTCTATCATCGCGTCCCTGGATCCTGGGGACTCGTACGTTGCCCTCGATCTGCAGGACCCATACTTCCGCATTCACATATTCGAGGGGCACAGACACTTCCTCTGTTCATGGTGAGGCAAAATCACTATCAATTTACGATCCTCCCGTTCGGCCTGTCCACTGCCCCCAGGGTATTGACAAAATGTATGTTGGTGGTAGTGGTCTCCCTCAGGCACCGGGGGGTCCAGATTTTTCCCTATATGGACACCTGGCTGGTCAAGGGCAGCTCCTGGTCGCAGGTGAGGGATCATGTGATGCTCCTCCTGTCCACGTGCACCGCCTTGGGCCTGTTGGTAAACGGCACCAAGTCCACGTTAGTCCCAGTTCAACGCATGGAGTTTATTGGGGCGCTCCTGGACGTCGTCGGCCACAGCTTCCCTCCCACCAGACAGGTTTGAGACCCTGATGGGGCTGTGGGATTTCGGTATAGCCCATGACCTCTGCCTAAAGGCCTTCCATCTACCGGGCGCCTGGAAAGCACGGACAGATCACTTGAGCAGGGACTTCTCCTCTCAACACAAGTGGTCTCTCCACCTTGAAGTGGCTCACAGGCTTTTCCGAGTGTGGGAAACTCCCCAGGTGGACCTGTTCACGACTCGGCAGAACCAGCGCTGTCCCCGGGCGCTATCTCAGATTCTCCAATGCCTTCCTCCTGTCCTGGTCAGGCCAGTTTCTCTCTGCTTTTCCCCCATTCCCACGGATCAGCAAGGTCCTGGAAAAGATTAAGATGGCCTGGGTCCTCCTGATTGCCCCGGCGTGGCCCAGGCAACATTGGTACGGGACCCTTGCGGGCCTGGCGGTTGCTCTGCTGTGGCCGTTGCTGTCCCGTCCGGACCTGCTCTCCCAGGACCAGGGCTGCTTCCTCCACCCCAACCTAGTGGCTCTCCACCTCACGGTGTGGCTGCTCAGTGGGGAGAGGACGTGTTCAGAAGGGGTTCAACGCGTCGTCCTAGAAAGCAGGCGGCCCTCCACGCGCCGTGCCTACTTGGTGAAGTGGTCCCGGTTCTCTAGATGAGCAGTTGAAAGGGGGGTGTTTCCCTGGTGGCCGCCCTGATCCAGCTCATCCTTGACCACCTTAGAACCCAGGGCCTGGCGCCTTCGTCAGTCAAGGTGCACCTGGCAGCCATATCAGCCTTCCATCCACTGTGCAGGGTCACATGATATTCTCCCATGCTATGACTGGCCAGTTTCTTAAGGGTTGGACTGTCTTTTTTCCGTATGCTTGGCCCCCGGTCCCGCAGTGGGACCTGAACCTGGTGTTGGCCTGTCTCACGGGGCCCTCGTTTGAGCCACATGCTCCTGGTGCCACCTCTCATGGAAGGTGGCCTTCTTGGTCACAATCACTTCGGTCAGGTGGGTCTTGGAGCTCGGGGCCCTGACCTCCAAGCCTCCATACAGTTTTTCATAAAGACCGGGTCCAGCTCCGCCCATGCCCTGCGTTCCTCCCGAAGGTGGTCTCCACCTGTCACATGGGTCAGGATATTTTTCTGCCGGTCCTCTGCTCCAAGCCCCATGTGTCCAGGGGAGCGCTGTCTCCACACGCACAATGTGTGACGGGCTCTGGCTTTCTACCTCGAGCAGACCAAGCTGTTCAGAAAGCCCTCGCAACTGTTCATCGCCTCGGTTGAGCGCATGAGGGGTAGGTCGATCTCCACTCAGCGGCTTTCCAACCAGATCACTTCATGCATCCATACCTGTTATGTGCTGGCGGGTATCCCCCCGCCACAGATTGTGAGGGCACACTCAACTCAAGCACAGGCCTCGTCGGCTGCCTCCTTGGCCCATGTCCCCATCCAGGACATTTGTAGGGCCGCCACATGGTCTTCAGTTCACATGTTCAGCTCGCACTATGCGAGCGTCTCCCAAACCAGGGATGACGCTGGGTTCGGCAGGGCTGTCCTCCATCCTGAGAACTTGTGAACTCCTACCCACCGCTAACAGATATAGCTTGTAATCACCTACTGTGGAATACACATGAGCAATCACTCGAAGAAAAGACAGTTACCTTTTCCGTAACCGGTGTTCTTCGAGATGTGTTGCTCATGTCTATTCCACATCCCGCCCTCCTTCCCCTCTGTCGGAGTTGTCTGGCAAGAAGGAACTGAAGGTGGGGGGGAGCGCGCAGCTCCCCTTATAGCGCGCCATGGAGGCGCCACTCTAGGGGTCACTGGGGCGCTCCCCCCTTCCCCTCCCCCCCCACTTGTACTGCTAGGGGAAATACTTCCGGTACATGTGGCGAGCACGCACACCTATTGTGGAATAGACATGAGCAACACATCTTGAACACCAGTTACGGAAAAGGTAACTGTCTTGTTTAGGGACAGTTACAAAATAAAATCCCTCTAGTTAACTTTCTATCCACAAAAAGCAAGGAAAATTTGTTATGCTAGTCCTTGTTATGAAAATAAATCAGTGTAAATTACATGTTAAAAAAAAAAAAAACCTGTTGCAGTGTGAGAGAATAGACCCTTAACTGGCCAGCTATATTTTCATGATACATTCTTGCATGAATCTGTTGCACTGACAATAGATGTCCATTAATACTTATTGTACATGTGCAGAAGCAAATTCCCTCTCATTTTATTTTGTTAGCCTAGGGCCAGACTTATGAAGGTGTAGTTGGGCATTTAAAGATGCGGATAGGTGCCTAGTAGGATATCCAATAGTGCCAAAGTGAGCTAGGCACTTAACTCCCATTGAAATCAATGGGAGTTAAGCATTTAACCTGCTTAGGTGCTTTTGTGAATCCCATGAGGTGACCATTTGCCTCTTTAGGTACCTCAATAACCTTGTAAATCTGACCCGTAGTTCTTAATGGATTAATGAGAGCATGTTAAGTTAAAGATCACTAACTTTAAAATATTTCTTCAGTTTGTTTTTTAAATTGCCTTGCTGATAGGCCACATTTCTACCTGCAAGTATATTCAGTAATGCTGAATCTTTCTGTACTGTTATTGGTGGATGTCCTTGTCATATTGCCTCTCTTCATTCTGAAGGATCCCTATCCTTAAACAGAAAACCGCTCAATCTTGAGACATGCAATTCATTAAGTATAGAAGTCGCATAGTTATCAAATAAAATGAGATCATCCTATCTTTTGAGAATTTGTTCTGGATCGTCCCACATTTGTCACTGAGTTTTTGACTGTTGAGATAAAAACAAATGATAGGGAAAGAAGTTTGAATTGTATAACTGGTTGCAAATAACTAAGGCACAGAAGATCATAGAACTAAAACTACAGGTATAATGTAATTCACTATTTTATTTCACAGACTAAATCTGTATTTGAGATTGGACTTTGCAGTAACAAAATGTTTTGTTATGCGGTTCTTGGATCTATAATGGGGCAATTATTGGTCATTTACTTTCCTCCGCTTCAGAAGGTTTTCCAGACTGAGAGCTTGAGTGTACTAGGTAAGAAAAGTTATTCCTTTTCCATTTAGCTCTGTTTTAGGCATTGATGATCAATCCCCAAATCCAGTGATGGAAGGTTACAGAACACATTTTACCCTTTATACATAGATGAAATGCAAATGGTGCAGAGCCTCTTCTTATACAAGGTCCTGTTAAAGTTTGCTTAGAACAATGATTAAATGTATATGAAAAGCACAAAACAAATGGATCAGTAATTCCAAGATCCATAAATACTTCATATGCAGAGAATTCTTTTCTAATGTAAATTCTGATGTATGCAAAAGTGAAGTACTGATCAGTTTTTATTCTCTTGTAAAGTTGTTTTTGTTTTTTAAATCACTAAATTTTAAAAACAAGTGTTTTTTTTAAAACAGACATTCTCTGGTTAATATCAAATAGAAATTCCATGTCATTAGGATTGTTTTCATTAAAATGTCAGTCAGGATTTTGAGAAGTTGCCATTTTACACAGTTGCCATCACTTTAAGAATCTTTACATTATTGTTGGCTTGATAAAGTTATGATGGCGATTTTCTACTGAGGTTTCCTGGAGATAATTAATTTTTCATCTCCTATACAAGTATTTCTCATTGTACATCACTCCTTCTCTTTTCTGTGGTTTCATTTCCAAAAAGCAGGCTATTCCGAATAAGATCTAGTTATATTGTTTATAGTAATATGCTAGTCATTCTTACTTTAACAAATGTTAATAAAAATAGCTAAAATATAGAATATGAAACATTTCAATTTAAATTTCCTGTCAATCCCAAGGATTCTGAGTAGCATACATGCATTAACTTTTATCCTGTAAAAACTGACTCTTAAAATGTGCATATATCCAACAATTAGAATGCCAATTAGAAAGAAATATCTTAATTTGTTCTGAATTATAGGGCATCCATGTATGACTTAGGTTGTAGAAAGACTAGCAAAAGCACAAGAAACAAAGTTTAAAATCAACCCAATTGTCTCTTCTAGATTTGTTGTTTCTTCTGGGCCTCACCTCTTCTGTCTGCATAGTGGCAGAGATCATGAAGGTTGTTGAGAGAAGCAAGGAAAAGATACACAAACATGGAAGTTCTTCTTCGTCATCTTTTCTTGATGTATGATGCATATTGCATTCTTTTATTTGCAAACTAGGAATTGCAGTCTGAGGATGTAGGAGAAAGCAAAACAAAGAATTTGGAGGATAAAGAAATCCTGAGGGCTTTTGTCAAGTTCTTTGTGTTTCACTGACTAAAGATGAACATTGATATTTCAGGACTGTTGAGATTTAAAACTTCCAGCTGTGGGAGTAACAAATGAAATTATGCAACTTTGGTAACATTTTCCCTCAAATTTAAATTCACTTTTGAGATTGAGTGGAACTTTGTAAAGTGTGTCGGAGGGTACTTTAAAGAGAAATGTCAAAGCCTGAGTCCCACCTTCTGCACTTCGGAGGTATACCTGTATAAAAACCATCTTAGATATAAATATTTTAGTTTGTTTTTATTTAATTGTTTTCCTTTACTTTTATGGTGGTGGGACTTTGTAACTAATGCAAGGATAAACTTAAACATTTCAGAGGCATTCCTTTTGGTTTAGAATCTGAGGCACCTGTGCCATATTTCAGCTACTGTATTTATTTACTTTATCCTGCAATGTGTAAATGGCTCAAGTACCTTGTGCTACTATTTTTTGTATATCCTAAGTTTTTTTGCACAGGATGTGACCACTGTCTGATCACTTTTTTTTTGTGATTGAAAAGCCTATACTGCAATTTGAAGTAAATGTTTGCTTTTCTCAAAGTATGTGTGAATGTCTAACTTGGTGTGTTCAATGAAACTGGCACTTACACCAGATAATCATGCTTGGTTTTTTTGGCATTCCTGCAGATACCAATTTTGTGTTTCACTATCAACATTTTTATTATTTTAATGTACAAACACTACATTATCATTCAAGTGTATTCCACACACATGTTATTAATAACAGCCATACTGGGTCAGACCAAAGGGCTATCTAGCCCAGTATCTTGTCTTCCAGCAGTGGACAATGCCAGGTGCCCCAGAGGGAATGAACAGAACAGGTAATCACCAAGTGATCCATTCTCTGTCACCCGTTCCCAGCTTCTTGCAAACCGTGTCTAGGGACACCATCCCTACCCATCCTAGGTAATAGCTATTGATGGGCCTATCCTCCATGAATTTATCTAGCTCTTTTTTTTAAATCCTGTTAGTCTTGGCCTTCACAACACCCTCAGTCAACCTGTGGAACACTTTTGACAGTGTGTTGTGTGAAAAAAATACTTCCTTTTGTTTTTAAACCTGCCTATTTCATTTGGTGACCCCTAGTTCTTGTGTTTATGAGAAGGAGTAAATAACACTTCCTTATTCACTTTCTCCACACCAGTCATGATTTTATAGACCTCTAGCATATCCCCCTCCCCCCCTTAGTAGTTCTCCCCCTCCACACACACACCCCCCCCCCCCCCCCCGGAGAAATGTTTTGGTAAAGCAGTTTACAGTAGCTTGTTTCATTAAAAACAAGTGCACTGTAATTCTCTTTGGCAATATGAAATCATTTCCTCCCCAAAGAAGCTTAATTCCATCTATTATCTTTGCTGCTTTTGTTCCCCTGCCCTGCAAAGAAAACTCCATACTCTTTGCTTTTACAGTTTGACTTAGTGTAAATTTCAAGCTTTTCTGGAAGAAAACTTTTCAGGAAACGGGGTCTTAACAGGTTTTAAACTTGTTTTAAACTTAGTCTAGAAACTCTGGGAAACTACAGTAGAACCTCAGATACGAAACCTTGGGAATGGAGGTTGTTCATAACTCTGAAACGTTTGTAATGCTGAACAAAATGTTATGCTTGTTCTTTCAAAAGCTTACAATTGACCATTGACTTAATACAACTTTGAAACGTTACAATGCAGAAGAAAAATGCTGCTTTCCCTTTTTTAAGTAGTTTAACACAATACTGTATTTCTTTTTGGTCTCTGCTGCTGCCTGATTGTGTATTTCCGATTCCAAATGAGGTGTGTGATTGACTGGTCAGTTTGTAACTCGGGTGTTCGTAACTCTGAGGTTCTACTGTAGGTCAGTGGGACTTGTATTTTAAAATCTCTAGTACATGCTATGGGGTAAATTTGAACAGTAGTAAATGACAAAGTAATGTCCTTGAAACCTCAGGCCCTGCATATCTTACAGCTTGCATCCTATAGATAATGTATTAACACGTATTGTTGAACATCTATATTTAATGAGTAGTAGCTGGATATTAATGTTTTTACCATTCCCATGATGCATATAGGGATTGACATTTAGTGTCAATCTTTTTCAAAAGCATCTTGTATTTTAAAACTGCAGAAAATTGGGTTACTAGCTATCACAGACTTAAAACGCTGGTCATATTGCTCTTTGGTAGAGTAATGAGTTAATATTTTTCCTTAGTGTGTGTTTTGCAGAAATAGAAACCATTTCCTGCTCTGTAGCGCATGAGCTGATTTTAATTTTCAGATGTTTCCATGTTGTAAAAACAAAATTATGGGAAACATAGTGACATTGACATACTAAACTATTTGGTTTCTGTTGAGTCCCAAATCCTCATTCGTGCCAACAGAAATCAGATTTTAATTTATTTTTGAAGTTATTTATATTTTCAAGCACGTTATTTGTGAGTTTTAGGTGAGCCTATTGCCAGTCATGGCACCCAGTTCAATTAAGGATCGAGGAAGTGTTTTGTTTCAGAAACACACTAATGTAGTAGATGTGAATAACTCTCTAAAAGTATTTTGCTCTCCTTATGTTCTCTCTCACTGTTGTGATCATGGGAAGTGCACTTGTCATGCATAATGTTGAGTAGGAAAATGTTCCTGTTGCAGGGTCCCAGGACACTTCTTTATTAGCCAGGAGTACTCTTTAGTTGGGGAGAGTAAATGAGTTTAGGGAGAAAACTGGTAGCCTTTATATTAAGGCTTCAGGAAAGAAAACAATCCATCCACTGCCACAGATCCAATCTGTTTCTGTAAGCTTGACTGTTCTGATGGGGAGATGTTTTAAGAAGGGTAAGTTCACAGCGAAGCCAACAAATCTAGATGAGGCTAAAGTTTGAACAGCAGGGAAGTATGGAAATGTGTTCTAGAACTCAAAGAAATGCATACTATAGAACTTAGAAGTGACTAGAAGCTACAAATTCACCAGATACATATAAATGAAATCTGAGCATTAAATCCCCAAAATGCAGAAGAAATAACTGCATAAAGAAGAAGAAATCAAATGGCATTGCAGTAATGTCATGGGAGGGACAGGAAGGGGGGGAAACCCTTAATTCATGACACCATGCTGGACACCAGTCTAAACCTGAGATCAAGTTTTTCAGTTATAGGAACCTAAATGTAGGCTCCTAAATTCATACTTAGGCACCTAAGTAAATGACCTGCTCTTCAAAACTGAGTGTCCAACAGCTCCAATTGTGGACAACTTGGGTGACAGGGTTTCTCTTACCAGACGTCCAACTTGTGTGACAGTCTGAGGATCGGCTACAGCAGCTCCCAGGGTCACAGATTAGCATCAGTGATTTTTAAAATGGGTCTTAACCCTCAATGTGAATCACACTGCCTTTCTGCTGCTGGGCAGTGCACTTCCAGTGGCTAGAGTGCAGCAGTGGAAAATACCTAATAGGCACCTGTTTAAACCCAAAATGCCACCTGCACTTATGCACAATTGGTTAATGTTTTCCTAAATCAGTTAAAGCTACATGTTCCCATTTGCTCTTTTTCTAGCCCCAGTTACTTCAGGGAATGCAGACTTGCCTCATCTTGCATTTTAGGAACCTCTTCCTGGTTATGGTAACCTGGCACTCTCCCCTCAAAATTCTTCCCATCTTACTATGGAACATCATAAAACAAGTCTCTGAATTGGCCTGGTGACAGAGCTTCAGGAGCCTTGTAGAAAGGAAGCACTTTCGGGGGTTGCACAAGTGCCCACTTTCAGCACAGAACATTTAGAATTCCCAGGTTCCAAAAGGGCTGTGCTGCCTCAGTTCCTTCCTTTGTTTCCATAGCTAGCTGAGAGTTTTGGACATTCTCGTCAGGCCCAGAGCAATCTTGAGCTTTTAATCCAGTATTCCTTATTACAGTTAGATACCATCTAACTTCCTACTGTATCAAAATGTTCAGCACTTGAAAGAATAAATTCTGAGCATCAATGTATTGAAATGTATTACACATTTCAATATAATAAAACATAGTACGTGGGTAAGTCATTAGAAAATGTTTGGAAGGTGATCTTAATTACAGATGTTTCCTTTTATGTAAAAGTAAAATATGTACTATTTCCCACCGTAAATACAAATTTTGGATATCTGAGTCTGCAGGATTAAAAATTCATATTAGCCACTCTAAAAGTGACTAATCTGACAACTTTAAAGGCTTTTTATACCTTTTCCTTGATGCATATGTAACCTGATTTCCTCTAACTTCCAATACATATGCATTTTTAAATTGCTTGATTTTTCTCTAACCTTTAAATAAGTGACTTATTACATTTATCCTAAATAGTAGAATGTTAAATCCTACCTTAACTTTGGAACAAATTTGTTTTGCATATCCAAACTTAGTTAAAAAAAAATTAAAAATACAAATTTAAAATACATTAGCCCTGTCAAAATTAAAGTACTTTACTCTTATCTTTTCTCTAAACTGTACATTAAACTCCATTTAAAAAAAATTATACATCTAAAAGAAACATTTCTTTCTGTCCAAATTGTCAAGCAGACAGACCAATTTAAAGCTATGGATGTTTACTACTATCTCACTGCATTGATACTATCTTCCATCTCTTCACTTCTTAAGATGAGCTTTGAATACACTACTTCTTGGGGTCATTTACTTACTTTTTACCGAGTCGAAACTGGCAACCGTTTCAATGATAACATTGCCTGATAAAGGACTTTTAGTTTTATCCCATCTAACTTCAATGAAAGTGAGAGGGGCTACATATTTAAGTTTGTGTCGTCAATTGATGCTAATATGTCTTGGCAGTCTGCTGTTAGGAAAATGAAAGTTCTTCAGAAAGGAGTCTTAAAGTAACTTGCTGAAGGTCGGCATTTGGGTGCCATCTGCAGATAAAAATTAATAAACACTAACAAACATAATCCTTCTGGAATGTTTCATAACTGATTGTCAGACTATCATACAAGTAGCACTTCCAGAAATCTAAAACAAAACTATAGATCTATTTAAAAAGAAATTTCACTACTTATTTTCAGCAATCAGGTTTCAGAGTAGCAGCCGTGTTAGTCTGTATCTGCAAAAAGAACAGGAGTACTTGTGGCACCTTAGAGACTAACAAATTTATTAGAACATAAGCTTTCGTGGACTACAGCCCACTTCGTTGGGTGGGCTGTAGTCCACGAAAGCTTATGCTCTAATAAATTTGTTAGTCTCTAAGGCCTGGTCTACACTAGGCGTTTATGTCGAAGTTAGTGCCGTTACATCGAATTAACCCTGCACCCGTCCACACCGCGAAGGTATTTAGTTCGATATAGAGGTCTCTTTAATTCGACTTCTGTACTCCTCCCCGACGAGGGGAGTAGCGCTAAATTCGACATGGCCATGTCGAATTAGGCTAGGTGTGGATGGAAATCGACGCTAATAGCTCCGGGAGCTATCCCACAGTGCACCACTCTGTTGACGCTCTGGACAGCAGTACGAGCTCGGATGCTCTGAACAGCCACACAGGAAAAGCCCCGGGAAAATTTGAATTTGAATTCCTTTTCCTGTCTGGCCAGTTTGAATCTCATTTCCTGTCTGGACATTGTGGCGAGCTCAGCAGCACTGGCAATGATGCAGAGCTCTCCAGCAGTGATGGCCGTGCAATCTCAGAATAGAAAGAGGGCCCCAGCATGGACTGATCGGGAAGTCTTGGATCTCATCGCTGTGTGGGGTGATGAGTCCGTGCTTTCCGAGCTGCGCTCCAAGAAACGGAATGCAAAGATCTACGAGAAGATCTCTAAAGACATGTCAGAGAGAGGATACAGCCGGGATGCAACGCAGTGCCGCGTGAAAATCAAGGAGCTGAGACAAGGCTACCAGAAGACCAAAGAGGCAAACGGACGCTCCGGATCCCATCCCCAGACATCCCGTTTCTACGAGGCACTGCATTCCATCCTAGGTGCGGCCGCCACCACTACCCCACCAGTGACCGTGGACTCTGAGGATGGGATATTGTCCACGGCCGGATCCTCGGACATGTTAGCGGACGGGGAAGATGAGGAAGGAGAAGAGGTGGACGAGGCAGTCGACAGCACTCACAACGCTGGTTTCCCCGACAGCCAGGATCTCTTCATCACCCTTACAGAGATCCCCTACCAACCGTCCCCAGCCGTTACCCCGGACACAGAATCTGGGGAAGGATCAGCCAGTAAGTGTTGTAAACATCTAAACATTTATTTTTAACAGAACAGGAATATTAACAATTAAAAAAATGGGTTTCTCATGATTAGTTTGCCCTAGGCGCTTAACGGTTCAGTCATGGGCAGTGCAACTATTGAAAAAAAAAAATCTAGCAATGTCCAGTTTTGCATGATTGTCCTGCCCAAGCAGCTCTACTGTTTAGTCACTGCTACAGCAGCTACAGTAAAATGCGGTCTATATGTCCGGGGATGGAGCAGAAATCCTCCTGTGACATCTCAAGGAAGCTCTCCTGGAGGTAATTGGAAATCCGTTGCATTAGGTTCCTGGGGAGAGCGGCCTTATTGGGTCCTCCGTAGTACGACACGTTGCCGCGCCACGAGACAAGCAAGTACTCGGGAATCATTGCTCTGCACAGCAGGGCGGCATACGGCCCTGGTCTTTGGAGGCTTTCCCGGAGCATTCTCTCTTTCTCGCTGTCAGAGATCCTCATGAGGGTGATGTCGCTCATGGTGACCTGCTTTGAATGAGGTAGGGGAATGTTAGTGTTGGGACTACTTTACCGTTCCTTTACAGAACTGTAACCGCTGGTTTGCAGCCACGCGGTGGAGGCGGGAGAGGGGCAGCCGAAAGGGATCGTTCCCGGGGACAGCCGCGAGGGTGTGGGACAGGAGCAGAGTTCCTGCTTGCCGGATTGCTGGCAGCAGGGACCGACATTGATTTCAATGTGAAATGAGGCCACTGCTAATATTAAAGTTTTAAGCTGCCACGAGTCTACGGCTTACCATGTCTGCCTGCAACAGAAATTCCGTTGTCCTGACACGGTTCTCAAATGTGCTGTGCAAGACCCCAGGCACTGAATGCGAAGGCCGAGAATTCGACCTTGTGCTGAGTGCGCATGTGATAGGTGCTGTGCATGGTCTTGTTCACAGAGAAAGACTATGTTCTTTGTTCACAACTACATTTATCTTTCTGAGGAATTCACTCCCTTTTTCCCATTCCCACAGCCCCATCTGCGACTGTCTCACAACCTAGCCTGGCATCACACTCCCAGAGGCTAGCGAGGATTAGGCATAGGAAGAAGAGGACACGGGAGGACATGTTCTCAGAGCTTATGGCCTGCTCCCGAGCCCAGGCAGCACAGCAGACCCAGTGGCGGGAGAACTTGTCCCAAATGCAGCAAGCAAACATGGATCGGGAGGAGAGGTGGCGGCAGGAAGACCAGCAGGCGACTCAAACCCTGCTTGGACTACTGAGGGAGCAAACGGACACGCTCCGGCGCCTTGTGGATGTTCTGCAGGAGGACAGAGCCCCACTGCAGTCCATCTCTAACCGCCCTCCCCCGCCACCAAGTCCCATACCCACCTCACCCAAAGTGCACAGAAGGAGAGGCGGCAGAGTCCACGCCAACTCTCACTCAACCCCTGCAGAGAGCTCTAGTAGCAGAAGGCTCTCATTCCCCAAAATTTGATAAGTTCTTTCCTTCCCGCCTGACACAAGCCCCCGTCCAAGTTTCACCTCCCAGTTCCATGTGTAGTTGATAATAAAAAATATGTTTCTGTTAACTAATGTTTCCATCATGTTCTTTTGGAGGAGGGGGGGAAAGGGGGATGGTAATTGGACAGGACAGTCACCTTTGGCAGGGTACATAGGCGGGGGCAGGTACAGCAGCAGGGCACATACACAGTGCAGTGACTAGTTGCCCTGGTCAGTCTGGGAGGTGGTTTTCATGTTCTGTAGTGGGGGGTGGGTGGCTCTGTGACTTTGTGGCGGGGGAGGGCAGTTACAGATCTTAAGCGGCGGTCCTTATGCAGGATCACAGAGCCACACAGCAGGGGATCTGTAGCTGTCCTCCCCCTGCCACAAAGTCACATAGCCCCCCCATACACACAGTCCCGATCAGGAGGGGTGACAGGCTCCGTTGAAAGAACCAGCCCACCACAGCGGAGCCTGTCAATCCTTGAGTTTAGAAGCTTTCTTTGCGTCACTACACTACACCCGCTCCGCACCACAATCCGCGTCCCAGTTTTAAAAAATTCCCGCGAAAACAGTAGTAAAGAAAACGGTGTTCATTAACAAAGTAGAACTGATTTTATTTCGAAACGTGTGTTGGAAGGGGGGGAGAATGGGGTATGTAACTGGAGAGGATAGTCAACATTAACTGGGTAAAGAAACGGGGGCAGGTTCGGCTTCTCTGTACACAAACTTTACAGTCACAGGTTACCCTGCTCACTCAGGAACCTAGCTTTCAAAGCCTCCCGGATGCACAGCACGTCCCGCTGGTCTCTTCTAATCGCCCGGCTGTCTGGCTGTGCGTAATCAGAAGCCAGGCTATTTTCCTCAACCTCCCACCCCGCCATAAAGGTCTCCCCCTTGCTCTCACAGAGATTGTGGAGCACACAGCAAGCTGCTATAACAATGGGGATATTGGTTTCGCTGAGATCACAGCGAGTCAGCAAGCTTCTCCATCTCCCCTTGAGACGGCCAAAAGCACACTCCACCACCATTCTGCACTTGCTCAGCCGGTAGTTGAAGAGTTCTTTTTCAGTGTCCAGGGCGCCAGTATAGGGCTTCATGAGCCAGGGCATTAGCGGGTAGGCTGGGTCCCCGAGGATGACTATAGGCATCTCCACATCCCCAACAGTTATTTTGTGGTCCGGGAAGTAAATACCTTGCTGCAGCCGTCTAAACAGACCAGAGTTCCTGAAAACACGAGCGTCATGAACCTTGCCCGGCCATCCGACGTAGATGTTTGTAAAACGTCCCCTGTGGTCCACCAGTGCTTGCAGCACCATGGAAAAGTAGCCCTTTCTGTTAATGTACTGGCTGGCCTGGTGGTCCGGTGCCAGGATAGGGATGTGAGTTCCATCTATGGCCCCACCGCAGTTTGGGAATCCCATCGCTGCAAAGCCATCTATGATCGCCTCCACGTTTCCCAGGGTCACTACCTTTGGCAGCAGTACATCAACGATTGCCTTGGCTACTTGCATCACAACAACCGCCACAGTAGATTTGCCCACCCCAAACTGGTTCGCGACTGACCGGTAGCTGTCTGGCGTTGCAAGCTTCCAGAGGGCTATGGCCACTCGCTTCTGGACAGTCAGGGCTACTCGCATCCGGGTGTCATTGCGCTTCAGGGCAGGGGACAGCAACTCACAAAGTTCCAGGAAAGTTCCCTTCCGCATGCGAAAGTTTCGCAGCCACTGGGATTCATCCCAGACCTGCAGCACTATGCGGTCCCACCACTCAGTGCTTGTTTCCCGTGCCCAGAATCGCCGTTCCACGGCATCAACATGACCCATTGCGACCGTGATGTCCTCGGCGCTGGGTCCCCTGCTTTCTGAGAGGTCTGTGCTACTCTCAGACTTCAGGCCATCACCGCGGTGACGTAGCCTCCTCGCCTGACTTATCTGCATCTGCCTCAGGGAAAGGTGTATGATAAGCTGCGAGGCGTTGAGAGCGGCCACAACTGCAGTGATGGTCGCAGTGTGCTCTATGCTCGCAGTGCTGTGGCGTCCGCGCTGTCACTGACTAGAAAAGTGCGCAAACTGATTTCCCGCCGTGGCTTTCAGGGAGGGAGGGCGGGAGTGATGGACGGATGATGACAGTTACCCAAAAGCACCCTGGACACATTTTTTTACCCAGAAGGCATTTGCGGCTCCACCCAGAATTCCAATGGGCAGCGGGGACTCCGGGAACTGTGGGATAGCTGCCCACAGTGCACAGCTTCCTATGTCGATGCTTTCCCCGTTAGTGTGGACTCACAAAGTCGAATTACTGTCCTTAGTGTGGACACACACGTTCGACTTTGCAATATCGATTCCAAAAATTCGATTTAAGTAAAATCGAACTACTCTCGTAGTGTAGACAAGGCCTAAGGTGCCACAAGTACTCCTGTTCTTATTGTCAGCAATGTAATATTTACAATCCTGTCCCCCCCCCCACCCATCAGTTACATCTTTTGGGTTAAACACTTAATGCTAAACTTATTGTGATCCACATAATGAACTCAGGGCACATCAGGCTTTCCAGTTCTATTCACATTTCTCTAATATGTACTTTTTTGGAGGGGGGGGGGTGTCTTCAAGCTTTTTCAAAATTCACAAGTTTGAATTTGAGTAAAACTGGCTTTCTTTGAAGACTGAGAAATATCCCTCAAGCAAATGTGTAAAATTGCATCACTCTTGTGAAAGTTTAATGAATTCTAAAATAGGAAAACTTTGTCAATGTTCATTTTGCCTACTTTGGTATGTCCCTAGTAGATTTAATATCCCACAGAACTTGTACTTCTTGAGCCAATCTTGAAAATATTCAAAGATGCTGAAATTTTTAACTGCAAGTATGTGCTTCTGAAGAAGCAATACTACTGTAATTGGGGCTGCTACTCTATACAACTTCCTTCTTGAAGACCAAGCCTGTGTGTGAGAGATCACTCTCTCTTAGTGTGTGTGTGTGTGTGTGTGTGTGTGTGTGGAGGGGGAAGAGGCTTACTGGATAAATTAGTTGGAAGTTACCAGTGCGGTTAGGCAGTGAACAGGTCTCAGTCCATTAGAATGAAATAGTTGTTGTGACTCTCTCTTTAACCAACTTATTGATAAACTCTCTATGTATGCAGCACTTTCCCAATCTCATCATCTTTTACAGAGGAACCCCCCCCCCCCATCATTTAACAAAATAACCAACATAGCTGCCATATTGGGCTTTACAAAATAAACATCTGCACCAACTTGCTCACTTACTACTGTGAGGCTTTCCTGTGATAGCCTGCAGCTAAAACCTTGCTGCTTGAGACCACCTTGCTTGCTGCCTTCCACTGCAATTATTTATTCTATACAGGTCTTTATACCATGCTCATCACCATAGTATATGAGTACCTAAGACTACTCTAGGCAATCCTGAAGACTGGTGATTATCCAGGGGTGGTTCATTTAATCTGTCAAACTCTAAAATACTATGTGGAAATAGATATGAAGTACAAAATTTCACTAAATGGAAGCAAGAATCACAGGTATAAAATGAATGGCCAAGCAAAGGCATCCTAGAAAGTTTGACAACTGAAAGGAGTAAATTAACTCTTAGGTATTAAACTAATTGTGTATTTTGGAAAAGAACTTTAGTTTTGACCATCTCCTCGCTTTGATGGGAGAAGATACACTCCAGCTGAGAGACTTCTATCTAGAAAAATATTTAGATCAGGGTAGGCCACCTATGGCACGCAAGCTGATGTTCAGTGGCACTCACACTGCCCGGGTCCTGGCCACCAGTCCAGGGGCTCTGCATTTTAATTTAATTTTAAATGAAGCTTCTTAAGCATTTTAAAAACCTTACTTTACATACAATAGTTTAGTTATATATTATAGACTTTTATAGAAAGAGACCTTCTAAAAACGTTAAAATGTATTACTGGCATGCAAAACCTTAAATCAGAGTGAATAAATGAAGACTCGGCACACCACTTCTGAAAGGTTGCCAACCCCTGATTTGCATCGTTCTGACAAATCACCTTTACTTCAGATATTTTTGTCATCTGTGAGAAATAGTCTACAAGACACAGGATTGAAAGGTAAGCATAGCCAAAGATGATGCAGAAATCAAATATAGATTTCCTTACATTTTTCTAGTGTTTGTCCACACCAATTGCGTATCTGCCACAGATCGGATTCTTTTGAATAGCTGTGTCCACTGGGGCTCTGTCTGCACTTTGGGAGCCTTCCAAACAGAAGCCAAAAGGTATAAGGGGTGGGATGGCCTCAATTGCCTCTCATTCCTTCTTATTTCCGATAGCTGTGAGACTGAACCCCACTGTGTGTACATCTCTTCACATACAGAGACAGTAGTTAAATCTGCTGATAAGCTTAGTTTACCCAGTAGTAGTAGTAAGTTCTGCTGAGGGCACTGGTAGGATTGCTACCCACCGCCACCCCTGTATGAGAGCTAGAGCACACTACCTAGGCCTAAAATAGCCAAAAGGCAAGTCTCCAGGAGTCAAGACTTGCCCATCCTGCTGTACAGCAATGTTTTTTTTGCAGGCGCTTGGGATGCCTCTTATGCCTAGGACGAGTGCCTGAAGGCTGCCTGGTGTGCAAGTCTCGCTCAAGGACATGATGAAAGCTAGAGAAGGTAGACTGAAGCTGCATTTTCTAGAGTAATTGATGTGGGCATCTTCAGTTCCTGACAAACAACCAGAAAGACCGCCTCCACCTGATTGGTCACACTCTTAATGCCTCATTAAATCTTGTCACCCCAAGCTCAATGGACACTTGGCAAGCCCACTCTTCTGGCATTGACCTAGGAGAGGGGCCACCAAGAACAGCACTTCAGAGCCCAGGGAAGGCACAAATTTCCTCTAGTCAACAGCCAGACAAAAGTCCCACCCCCGTATTCCAACATCCTAGAGCCTCAGGCTAAACCTTGCTCAAATCCATTTAAAGCGAAATCAACACAGATCACACAGTGCTCCTTGTGAAAAGTGAGTGTCTCCATTACTACTTGGATGGATAGGCCCCTCTCTGGCACCATGAGTATCGGCACTGGATGACTCCACACTGGCTGAGAACCTGTGGTGTGCACATCTGCGTGACTGCTGTGGCGCCGGAAGCTCATCCAGCACTGACTGACTCATCAGCACTGCTGCAAGCGAGTTCTTAGAGGCTTACTTGGCTGTGGGATCAATTTCAGAATCTCTGACCTTGGACAGACACCGGCAATGAACAGGCTGGGTCCCTCTTGTGGTCTTTTGGTACTGCCCATAAACTTGAGTAGGCAGGACTGTGGACTGGTGTGCCCCACCTATGGAAGAATTTGCCTTCTCAGCCTTTTCAGAGGAATGCAGCAGATCCTCCTCACCAGAATGTAACCCATCTCCACCATGGATAACCTAGTGGGACATGAACAGACAGTCAAGGGAGGAATCCCAAAGAGGCACCCAAAAGCCTTCTGGGCTGAGAAGGAACAACCAAGCTGCTATCCTCCCATGTGGGCTCCTCCCCCTTACTACTACTACTACTACTACTATCAACCCTGAACCTCTATTGGTGTCCTTGAGGTATCTCCCATATTTTAAGAAACTGCTTCCTCAGTGGTATCCAGGCCAAAATCACCCTCTCAAAACAGATCCAGCCTGTTCCAACACATCAACTATTAGGAAAGCAAGAGGTCGGGGGGTAGGGGGTCTCTTCCTCAACAGCTGCTTGCTATTTTTTCTTTGTCCTCTGATAAGGTAACTGAGATTAACCCTTTTGGTGTTACTATGGGTTTAAGGAATCTGAGAGCATTGTAATTTCACTGATTACACCTGGGGAAGGTGTGATCAGGTAAAGGCAAAAACTGAAGTGGTTGAGGCTGCCCCCACCCCTTATGCCCTGGGCTACAATGGTTGCGAGGGTTCTCGGGGCGCAGCCATGGTCCTAATGGATACTGCTATCCAAAAGAATCTCATCTTGTGCACAAGGGATGCATGTGCCCCAAGCAGGCAATCTGCATGGACAACACATCTCAAAGAACCAGAGTTACTGTAAGATAAGTAACCATTCTTTCTGGTGACAGTGGACACAACTCTGACTAAAGATACAGGTTAATGATCTAAAAACCTTGAGAGAGAAAAATCAATTGATTCTTGAAGGGGAACAAGAGTAGTAAATACTAGCTATCTTACTGCAGGAGTATGCATAAATAATTTATTTAAAACAAATCTTTATTTAAAACAAATCTTTGTTTTAACATTCCTTTATTTTTGGAATCTTCTGGGAAAAGACCCTTGCTTGACAGTTTCTCAAGTGGTATCAAAGGTACTTGATGGAAGAAAAAAAATAGTTTACTTTAGGTGGTAGCATTCAGTCTTGGTAGTGACTATCCAAACCTGTTTCTTGTTAAGAGAAACACAGAAGAAAAGGATACGTTCCAGTTTTTCCCCGACAGTTCAGTAACTAGAATACCATAGGCACAGCAGATGGCCCAACTTCCACTGAAAGTCCATGGAAGTCAGGCACCCATGTTCCTCCCTTGGAAACTTTTGAAAATCTCACTGGCGGACGCTGGCCTTGCAGAATTAAATTTATGATTAGCTTTCCATGTCAAGTATGTAGTTGTGATGGCATGTTTTTTGAAAATGGTGGTTGGAGGGGTGGGGAGAATAGTGTCCTCTTACTCCTTTACTTTAAAATTGCAAATTTCGTTTCTTCTGTTGTATTCAAGGACATCAAACGACTGTCCATTTTTTGGAAAGTTCAGACAGTATCCTATAAGAACGTTATTTGGGGGGCGGAAAATCACTAGCAAGATTCATTCTAAAAATTGATCCATGTGAATCAAGTTTTGTAAAAAGGCCAGTTAAGTTCCAATGCAGTTCACCCACTTAATTGTAACTGTGATCCATTCACAAGGCTGAATTATTTGAATGTCATGTGCTGCTTTCAGTCTTCCACCATTAGTGATGCAAACCTATTGTTAACATCACAGAGAGGCTGAGCTTCCAATGTAGCATGCTGTCTGGTAGTCTCTGCTTGACTAGTGGCTTGCTTGTTCTTTTCCTTGCAGGATTTGGTTGTCTCCTGGAAGAAGTCTGGAGGTACAGTTGACTTTACTGCATGGAGCAGATCACAATAAAGCTGGCTCATCTTTGGAGATGAGATAAGCAGATTCTCTGCTCCATGTGCTGATTTAAGCTCTTTGCATAGTCTATGCACAAGGGTCCCACAATAAAGCCTGCCCGAAGGAAGGAAAGATTAAATTTAGAATCGTATTGAACTATAGCTAGCAAAACTATACTGTTTAGTGGGGAAAAAACAGACTACATAATCATTGAATGAACTCTTTAAATAAAAACCACCTAAAGAAACAATCCCAAAGGCATCTTCATGATGAGTTCAAATCCAGCTTGTCTGCGGGTACATATTTACATTACTATATTTCTTAATTTTATTGGGTTTTAGAACCAGCAGGCACAATAAAGCCAAAGAAATTTCAGGTGCCAACTCCATTTTTAAAAACTTGTTTTGGGTTTAATCAGAAGAAAAATCAAATTACTTGTATCTTCAATGCATGCTTTTTATTTGAGCACTATATAGGCATATTATTCAGTTAGACCTAGACATGAATATAGTGGAAAGACCACCTTTACACATCCATTCAAGTTACAAGAAGTGCAGAACTCACTTGTCCAAGGAAGAGAAACTGCTTTTTAACCGCACCTTGAATATTTGAGAGCTGAATTTGAGTAAAGTGCATTTTTAACCCTACATAAGACTTGCATCTCATGAGGGATGTTTAAAATCAGATTTAACACTAAAAATACAGATCCTAGATAGAAATCATATTTAAGTTTGTGAATCTTCTGTAGTTACAGGTATAAATAATTTTGCTCAAGTGAAAATGTTTAGGATTATATGCCAGTGATTTCCAGACTTTTTTTTTCATGTTTTCTATTTATTGTACCTTTTCCCTTCCTTGATGCACTTCTACATTTTGCAATCTCCTAGTTGTCTGTCTCAGGTGGTCATGCCTACATGTTTACATACTTTAGTTCTGATCTTAATATTTGACTCACAGGAGTCATTTCATTGGCCTCAAAGGGTGTACAAGATCAGGCCCAAACTTTAAAAATTTTACACATGACTTGAATTCAGTCACAGTATGTACTAAAGCATTAAGGGTAAAATTTTAATTATATTTTGGTTCAAAATATTTTTACATTGGAATTTATATGTAGTAATTACCAAAAACCATGATTTTGCTGAAACATTAGAAGCTGTTGCCATTTATTAAGTGCCAGAGTACTAGTGCTATACAACAGAATATGAACTGTACCAAATTTAAAGGGTCCCTCACCCAAGGAGCTTACATTCCAGAGGCACAGCAGGTATAATACAAGACAAAACACAATGTGAGGGTGCTTTATATTTGGAGCACCTTGTGAAGAAGGCTGGTCTCTTACAGGTTCTTACCGTGTTACCTCTGGTTCAGGGAGAGGAGTAGAGAGTAGCTGGTTGAGATGCAATCCCATCTGGAGGCAGCACTGCCACTGGCAGAAAGTGTGTGCTGTGTCTAAATCCAGTAATTCCTGAGAATTCTTTTCTTTCCATTTTAGAAACTGGTCATAGACCATTTTATCTTTGACATGGAAAACCGCAGGATCTAGATTATGAATGAACAAGAAAATAAGGGTTTTTCTAGAGGCTCCTATATATTCTACTATACAAAACATGACTGGTATGTACAATTAATGGTGCCTGTGAACCTCTACTTCAGATACTTCCTGATACTTGGTGTTTAATCAGTTTAAGTGTCTTAAACTGTTACTGTTCAAGTACCAAAAGCCATGAGAGACTGAAACAAAAATTCAATCTATTTGTTGGCTTAGTTATGTGTCTAAGAGTGCACATACTTGTGTTGTGGGCCAACTGGAAAATCTTTAAAAAGATCCCACTGTGTCAGGTTAATGAGAAGTATCTGAGAATTGCCTGCCCAGCTTCTGTAATCCATAACCCTTTCTTCCTCCCATACAATCAGGAATTCCTCCTAAATCTAAGGCTGGCGTATTAAGTTACCTAAAAACCTCTCCCCACAACCTTTTAACTTTAAGATAATATCAAACACTTAAATCTTGCTACTTTTGCAGTATTAAGATAGCTTCCCCCCATGTTTTGGGGAAACCCCCTGCCTTAAACAGGATTTAATCCTGAAGTACTAATTATTGCTTACTAATTTGTTATACAAATGCTATGCTAAAGTAACATTTCCAATAGGTTTAATCATAAACCAGCAAAAGCAAATCAAAAAAACCCTACCAGTTCTGAGTTTAGATAGTAACTCAGCCCCGCGTTGTGTGTAAAGATTATAGTTGATCATTGTGCATAATACTTGTGACAAAATACCCAGTCACAACAGGCCAAGTTAATTAGTTTTAACACTAATCCTGAATGTTCTGGCTTCTTATTAAAATATAGTTAAGGCTCTGACTTTAGGCACTACTGATTATATTAATCTCTTATTTTTTAGAGTGCCCAATTAGAGATCAGGACCCCATCGTGCCAAGCACTGTGTACACAGACTATTCTTGCCCTAGAATTCATAATCTAAGTAGAACCTCAATGCCTAGCTGCTGCCAGTACTAAATTTGCTTAGTCTCTTGGACTTACCTATTTAAAGAACTCTCTCAATACAGGATTTTATTTATTACTGATACTGTACTGACAATTTCTTTGGCCAAATTTCTACTAGAATTTCCCCTTCCATAATGTATGAAGTTCTGAAAGTATGAGGAAGAGAGGCAATAGCTTCGCTTTCAAAGCTTCCCTATTGAGTCTGCTTTGAATTAGAATTTATTGTTGGACTCTCACATGAACAATGTGTTTCCTGTAAGTACAAACTGACTTTAGTAAAAGTTCATTACTGAATAATAAGACAGTCTTATAGAAGTATCAACATTTGATGCATGTGTAAGTCTGAAAAAATATTTTGCACTTTTATAGTATACCTGAAGCACACTTACAAATGCCAACACCACCCGACAAGGTCCATATGGATCTTACCCATTTAAAGATAGGCAACTGAGGCACAGATAAGTTAGTCTTTCCCAAACACAAAACAAGTTGGGAATAGAAGTTAGAGTTTAACTTCAAGTCTCTCAGTCCTAACTGTGACACAGCACTGCGTCTCATCTTCACCAATGTATAAATTGACTGCTGAGGGTAGAGTGTAAATCACCATTAATTCCTATGGAAGTGGAGGGCCTTTACAAAAACAAAAGGGGAAACTGAGGCTAGAATGTAGATTTGCATATAAATATGAAACATCTAGAAACATGTAAAGTTTTTAGTTTTGTGGGGACCTACCTGGGCTGCTACTTGTCCTGTGCAATTCCCCAAATACCATTCCTAGAAGTAATGCCTGTAAATGATGCAATTTCACTTTGGGTTCTGAGTAATGTGTCCAGTAGCAGGTTACAGCAACAGGGAGCCACAAGGGACTGGGGATGGGTTGTAGGATGTTGGCTTTCGCTCCTAATGTCTCCAACAGAAGTTTTAGCCGATCTGATCTGGGCACCTGCCAAAGTCATAATTTTGGATACACTATGAAGAGGTCTGGCTTTATTTTGCTGTAAGAAAGTCTATCTACACTTATCTGCCATCTTCACCTAAAGGCAAATGACTTCTGTGTTAATGCTAAGCTAGCCGGTACCTTGTTAATTTTTTCAAAAAGATGTCAAACCTTTTAAATATTGAACTAATGAAAGTGACTTCAAACTGTGAATTACAACTTAAACAGATCATTCTGTAGAATGAATAGTTTTGGAATGATATTTAATCTTTTTTAAAAGATGTCAGTATATTGTATTTCCTACATTATCTTTCAAGGGTCAAATTTTTTGGAAGTGTTGCAGTTAGATGCCTAAATGAGTTGGGAGCTGAGCACATTGAAAATCTAGCCACTTGTTATGCATTAAAACCACCTCCTTTGGCTATGTCCTGGAGGGTGTCTGTCCTACATCACCTGCATTTCAGGAGTTAGCATTGCACCATAGGTTGTAAACTACCACACATCCAACTATCCATACTATTGATCTATACTCCCAGTGGAATCTTCTATCTGGATTTTGGCAGAGAACTGCAGTTACCACTTGTACTGTAAGAGCTCTCAATCCATACAAGTGAAAATCTAGCTTCAGAAATTGACTAGTAAATGAGACTTAGAATTTTTTTTAAAATGAGTTAAGTCATTACAGTAACACTGGTACAAATTGTATTTATATACAAAAAACTTTGCAGTTGTAGTATTATAGGAGCCTGTGCAACCTTAGTTCAGCTGCTTTGTGTACATGCATTATAGTCTTGCCCATTATTAGGGCCCTACCAATTTCATAGCCATGAAAAATATTTCAGACTGAAATAAGCACTTCCCAATGAAATCTGCTCTCCCTTGCTGGGAATGCCCCAGCCAGGGGGCTCCTAGCTGCAAGTCCTAGCTGGGCTGGGAAGGGGGAGGACTTATCCTTCCACTGCATGGCTGCTCTCAGGGGGAGATCAGACCCACCTCTGAGTGTCTCCCCCTGCTGCAGGAAGCTCCAGCCCAGGAGGTTCCTGCAGCTGGAGGAGACTTGTGGAGGAGGGTCCAATATGCCTCTGCTCCTGGAAGTGCCCCAGCCAGGGTGTTCCTACCTGTAAGTCCCTGCTGGGCTGAGGAGCGACAGCACTTCTCCTTCCCTTGCATGGCAACGCTGGGAGTGTGGGTGAGATCAGATCCGCTTCTGGGTATCTTTTGGGTTGGGACCCCCATGGTTATAACACTCTGAAATTTCAGATGCACACAGCTGAAAATGTGAAATAGAGCAATTTAAAAAGTCTCTGGCCATGACATTGATCAAAATGGACCATGACTTTGGTAGGGCCCTACCCATTATCAGACAAGAAATCTGCAGTAGAGCAGAAAGAGAACCCAGCACTGTTGGGCCCCAATCCAATGCTAAAAATGCAAGAACATCTTTTCTCTTCCTGTAACCCTTTGCTTCATTTATGGTCCACCCTATACACTGAACAAGGCAGGGTGGGTCCTAGAACACATGACTATGTAATAATTTAATTAAAGACTAGCACAGTGCCTACACAGAGACAAATTTAAAGTTGCATGGACATTTACTAACTTGTGCTTGCTTGACTCTGCAATCTTAATATTCACTTAAAGATTTTTGTATGCAGTTTCCTTAATTTAAAGAAAAATGCAAACAAATGTACATGGGTCAGCAGCAGGATTTGAATGCAGGTCCTTGAGATCTATAGCACCAGTTGGGCTAAAGGAGTAAATGATAGCGGTCATAGGCTGCTATTTTTCATGGCACCTTAAAGACTAACAGATTTATTTGGGCATGAGCTTTCGTGAGTAAAAACCTCACTTCTTCGGATGCATCCGAAGAAGTGAGGTTTTTACTCACGAAAGCTCATGCCCAAATAAATCTGTTAGTCTTTAAGGTGCCACCAGACTCCTTGTTGTTTTTGTAGATACAGACTAACACGGCTACCCCCTGATATTTTTTTGTGGTGTCCCTTCCGTTTCCTCCCTAACAGGAGACTTACACACTTTGCCAATATACTTTAATGGTTACATACAGCACTGCTAAACACAGATCTGGAGCATTCATTCTGAAACGTGGAGCGGGCAGTGGATGAGACTTGCGTCTACCATATTAGAGCCAGATTCTATTCCGAGCTCTCCCCAACGTGACCTTGTGCAACGTCACAATTATGTACCCTTTAAAAGGGGATGAGGAAAGACATTTTCCTTCCTCTAAAGATAAGGGTTACGAGGCCTTGATCAATAGTGACTAAACCACACAGGATTGCCACCTCTAGTCAATATAAGAACTGAGACTACAACTGTTTCCTTCTCTACCCCAAAATGTTTTCTTCAGCTGCTGCTTTGTCTATTTACTGTCTGGAGCCATGTAGGGAGCTCTGTAAAACTAGAAGTGTACTCGCTGCAGATGGCGCACACAGAACTGGGGGGCTGAAGTTTGCTTTAGATGAATTAGAAATTTTAGCAGAAAGCCTCTAACATATACTCAGTATAGCTTGTGACTGCTTGTCCTGAAGTGTATAGCTTAACCAAACCTGGATAAATATTCACAAGGACAGAAGAAAAAAAAGCACAGCTCTTTAAATCAAGGATTATTCTGCATGTAGATTTAAAAAAAAAATGTTTCTGTTCTGAAAGCTCTGGCCTAAAGGGTTAGTTTGGCAAAATTGAATGCAAATTAAACCAGGCTTATAATGGAAAGTTTTAGGCAAAATTAAATATAGGCAAAGGTGGTAAAGGCCCATAACTTGTCAAGTGTTCCTTTTTAAAAAATAACTAAATTGTGTAATTGTAACATATGCTGCACACCAAAGACTATGACCCTACACTTAGTAATGCATGTAGTGCTTATTACCATGAGCCATCTTATAGAAGTCACTTGTAAGTACTGTATCTGGTACTAAACTGACTGACTGGATTGACACCCAAGTTTTTTTCCCCCCCATTACACTCAACATTGATTATTGTCCAGGATATCTGTTCTGACAACCGTACCTCAGTTAGTGTGGCCAAAGGGCGATGGTCTTCACAAAAATCCAGAGGCAGCATTGTTGTTGGAACAAAGGATTTTTTAAGAGTCTTTTGGATTCTATCAAATTCACGGACAATCGGCAGCTTGTTGGACTGCTTACTTGGGGAAGTAACTTCAGAATTTTGAGAGGCGTTCAGAAGTAACCCATAGATGACTTGACGAATGGGTAAGGCTACTGTGTGAGCACTAGGCCTCTGCATGTTCTCCACCTGGACATGAAGGATTGTTCTTCTTAATAGAAGGGCATCACTAATGAATGGAGACAAATGACCTTTTGCAAAAGCCTCAAGCATCCATTGTGGTAACTCTAAGTTCCTGGTCACCTGAGATTCATAGGTTCCATTCTGAAAAAAATCCTCAAGATTCACATCAGACTGTTCATATTCCTCCATGGAAGCGCATAGAAGCTTCCTTATTTCTTCTCTCTCATGCTTTTTAAGATATTTCAGTACATTGTCTATAGCCTCTGTGGGGTCAGCAAAATGGGATAACCAGTTTAGAAGTCCCTGAATGCGGACATGCTTCCTCCCCCTCCAACCAGAGCCTCCAACTGGCAGGCGCACCTTGCTGAAGAATGTCTCTAGAGCTGGCAGATTAATGTAATCATTACCATTCATTACAGCAAAGAGAGGAAGAAGGGCTTTGTTCATATGACTGAAGTGGCTGCACAGTCTCTCTAAAGAGAAGCATCGAGCTGGAATGTAGCAGTCCAGTGTGCCTTCACAGGTACAAAGGTTTCTCCACTGAAAGTAATTCAGAGGGCAATACCCAGCTTTCAAATCAAAAATACAAAAGTCACTGTCTAAAGTTAATACGGGACAATTCCAATGATTAGCTAATGACATAATATCCCTATCTGCTTCTGAGAAGCACTGGACAAAAGGCACTTCTAATTTGGTCAAGGCTTGCTTGAAAACCTCTCTCGTGAGCAGGGGTAGCACACTTCCACCACCACCTCTAGAGATGGAATATGCTACCTGGATCTTATCCCGGGCTCTTTCCTTTAATGTCACAAACTTCTTATCGGACAAGTCACACCCTCCATCTAACACAACATATGGGTATATTTTGCATACAGACAAAGTTTCAAAAAACTTGTGTACAATATCTGTAAAAGAATCATAATCCCCTCCATGCTGGAGGTCTAGATTTGATTCAAAATAAAGCCGATGAAACAAATTATTTCCATCAATGATTATTTTTGTATTCCTTAATTGTAGATCAGTGAAGAACTGCTTATGCTCTCCCACATAGCTCATTAATCCATGGATGCCCATGCTCTTAACCTGTAACACCTGTAGTCAAACAAATGAACAATTTAATTTTCAAGTACAGTGCACAAAACCTCACCCCTAGACTAATGATCAGATTAATACACACTAGCGTTGTCCACTTACCTCAATTCCTGCTAATTCTGAGTCCAAAAGTGACTGTTACAAAACTTTTCCCCAGGGCAAAAGGAAGTGATGCACACTGTTTACATCTAGCTTTTTCCCCTGACAGGCCAAATTGTTTTGAACTACAGCTGCTAGAATTGCACTACCCCACCCCCATGTGACTTGGAGCTAACGATGCCAACTGAGTTTTCTAGTGCCATCCAAGGGCACTGAAAATTGCGCATCTAAAAAGGGAACTGCGCCCACTTCTGTCCTCCAGCTTTTCCAGGCAGTCGTATTCAGTGATTCCCCACCTGAGCAGGAGTGGTGTGTAAATGGCTGAGTTGGTCCGTAAGTTTTTGTTAAGCCGCCCTCAGCCTCTGTGCCACTGAAATAGACACGGGAAAGGAAGAGACGCCGCCCCCCGTGTAGTATGTAACGTGGCCAGCTCGGGGAGAGGCGGGAGACAGTCCCGGCTATAACGTTTCACCCAGAGAAACTCAATGCAGGGAACGCGCCTCACCCAGCCGGGGCCTCTCACCGCCCAGGAGCCGGGGCTCGGTAGGGCTGACAAGGCCTGGCTCGGGGTGTGCCTGCCGGGGGGAGGGGGTGACTAGACGGGGAGACACGAGCGGTGCCTCGTTCTCCTGCTGAGCCTCCCGTCCCTAGGGACGCTGCAGCGGCTGCTGGGGGGATCAGTCGCTCTGTGCGCGCTGTATAAGGGACCCGTCGCTGCCGCAGCTCGGGGGACTCAGTTCCGCCCCTCTAGACACGACTCGTGCCCAGCAAACAGCCTCCACTTCCGGGGGGGGGGGACGCATCAAGAGAAGAGGACCCGGGAATCACGTGTGGTGAAGCCACGCCCACCCTATCGCGTCACTGTTCAGTCGCTCATCGGCGAGTAATGTTAACGTCCGTTTCCATGCGAACAGGGCAGAGGGGGCGCCGCCGGGTCATGTGATCAGCCAGCTCGGGTTCTCTCTGGGAACTGGTTGGGTCCGCCCTGGGTGTCTGTATCCCGTCGGGCAGCGCGGCGTCTCCAGGAGACCGGTCCCAAACACATGCGGGGGGCGGGGACACACCGGGCTCCGAGAGGCGCTAGCGGGAGGGTGGAGAAGGGCCGTGCACCGAGATCCCGGCTGGGACGCAGGAGTGGGACCCGCGCCCCCTCCTCTTCTGGGCCGGGGGCGGGGATGAGACGGTAAATAGACGTGACCCCCCCCGTGTCCGGCATAGCTCCGCTCGTCCCCCCACGCTCACACCCCCAGAGCCACAGGCACCGCGGGGGCTGGAGAGCGCCTGGCAATGCCCTGCCCCATCCCGTCCGCGAGCTCTGGGTGCTGGGGACAGGCGTTGTGACAACGGGTGCGATCATGAGACTGGCCACAGTGGATCAGATCAATGGACCTTCTAGCCCAGTATCCTGTCCTCTGACAGTGGCCAGTGCCAGGTGCTTCAGAGGGAATGAACAGAGCAGGCAATTACTGAGTGAGCTATCCCCCTGGTGCCCGGCACCTAGCAGTCAGGCTTAGGGGTGCCTAGAGCATGGGGTTGTGATCCTGATTGTCTTGGCTGATAGCCACTGATGGCTCTATCCTCCAGGAACTTATTTAATTATTTTTTTAACCCAGTGATAGTTTTGGTTTTCACAACATCCCCTGGCAACAAGTTCCACAGGTTGTCTGTGTGTTGTGTGAAGTAGTACTTCCTGTTGTTTGTTTTAAACCTATTAATAGGCTGCCTATCAATTTCATTGGCCTACCCCTGGTTCTTGTGTTATGTGAAGGGGTGAATAACACTTCCCCATTCACTTTCTCTACACCATTCATGATTTTATAGAGTTCCATCCAGGGCCTGATGGAGTGAATAGGGTGACCAGATCACCCAAGTCAAATATCTGGACGCGGGGGGAGGGTGACGCGGGGGGGGGGGGGAGGAAGGCGTGGCAAAAAAAAAACCCACCCTTCCTCCACAAGCGCTGGAGGGAGGCCAAGGAGACGCAGGGAAAGCGCGGGGCCGGGGTGAGTAAGAGTCCGGCCTGGCCCCAAGCAGGCAGGACTCAGTCGGGTGGTAGGGAGAGGAGGGGGGCAGCCCGCGGGGCCAGGCGGCGGCTATTCTCCCCCCCTGGGCAGCGGGACTCGGGAGCAGCCGCTCCTGCAGCTCCCACTGCCGCGGGGGGAGGAAGCGGCCGATGGCCAAGCTCAGCGGCTGCGGCTCTGGCGCCTGGGCCCGAACCCCCCGAGCCCGGGCCTGCTGCGGGGACCCAGCAGCGCGCACGCTGCGCCCAGCCCCTGGCCAGTCGCGTCTGGGCTGCTGCCCAGCTGGTGCAATCTGCGGGACCCGAGCAGGACGGGGGGGCTGGGGCCTGCTGCCCCCACTCCGGGGCCGCCGCGGGCCCAGGCTCGGGGGGTGGGGGTGGGGGGGCGAGCACTTCCGGGCTCTGGAGCATTTCCTTGTTTGTCCCACGTCCCGACCGCACGTCGGTCGGGACGCGGGACAAACAAGGAAATATCGGGACAGTCCCGATAAAATCGGGACGTCTGGTCACCCTAGGAGTGAAGGACCTCCCGCTGAATTGCTGCCGCAGATCGCGATCGCAGCTTTTTTTGTTTGTTTGTTTGGCTGCTTGGGGCGGCCAAAACCGAAGAGCCAGCCCTGGTTCCATCATATCCTGCTCGTCCCCCCTCCCGTCATCTTTTTTCCAAGCTGAACAGTCTCAGTCTTTTTAATCTCACCTCATATGGAAGATGTTCCATACTCTTAATCATTTAAAGACTCCGTTCTAAGTAGGCTTGGAAGGATTAGATTTGTGTTTGGTAAATGTAGGTAAATATCAATTTCACTATTCACACACAAACCCATAAAAAAATAGTTCCATCAATAATAATCGAAATTTAAAGATAGATAAAGTGAGAAAAATGCTGCTTGAGAACCTATTAGAGTTTAATTTAGAGCTATTTACTTTATATATTTTGACATGTAATGTTGAGAATTCATGTTTTAATGTAAAGCTTTAACATTTTGAATCTCAGTGTCTACTATCATTAAATAATTATTGGCTGACCAGCCCATAATTTCCCACAATTGTGAAAATTTAAATAGATAAAACTCAAAAAAGTGGCTTAAAACCTATAATTTTCCACAACTATGAAAATTGAAATTGATAACAATAGAAAAAATGCTTTAAAATAAACACTGGATAATATCCATCAAAACTGTAAAACAATAAACATTGAGTTCCACCAGGCCTAGTTATAAGGGAATGAAATCCTATTACTAGGTGTTATTGCTTCCTTGGCCTTGCAAAATTATCATGAAAACATGGCCTAGCCACCAAATCTAATTGCTTGCTTGGCTATATAAACAGGAAGTACAGTAAAATCTGCCTTAAGGCACAGCTACACTAGAGATTACAGTGGCGCAGCTGCACCGCTGTAGCTGCTCCACTGTAAGATCTCTAATGTAGCCGCTCTAAGCCAACGGGAGAGCTCTCTCCCGTTGGCTTAACTACTCCAGCCCCCACGAGTGGCAGTAGCCGTGTCTGCAGGAGAAGCTCTTCTGCTGACATAGCGATGTCCATATGTTGGTGTAACTTATGTTGCTCAGGAGGGTGACTTATTCACCCCCATGAGCAACATAAGTTATGCCAACATAAGCTGTAGTGTAGACATAGCCTTAGCGACCACCTTTGAAGAAAGACTAGCTGTCACAAGGAATACTTGCAGAGGCCACAGAACACTATGGCTCTCTGCTGTGCAAACCTTTGAAGAGAGACTACCTATTACAAGAGACTATTTTTGCTAACTCCCATGAGTGGTCGCTCTTGGCAGATTATACTGTACTCCGTCTAAGTCTGGGGACACCCTATAAGGAAGGGCTCTCTAGAAACATAGATTCAAATCCTGGCAGGTTCTTTCTCTGTCTTTTTTTGGAGTAGATAAACTGAGTTCTAGGAAACTGACTCAGTGGGCAGATTGGCATGGATGAAATTGACACCACCACTTCTAAGGTACTTGGTGTTTGCCCTTGAAGTCTCCCACCCAAACATTTTTGACCACTAGTCATCCTGCTTCGTTTATGCAGGCCCTCTCAGAGGTCCAGAGAGGCCAGGGCCACTTCCAGCTTTTGAGGCCCCTAGCCATAATAAAAATAAAAAATGACAACACATGAAAACAAAATAATGCGCCAAAAAAAAAGTGAGACATAATTTGAATATTTTTTTTATTTAACAAATGCTTTTCTAGCCTTTTTCTGTGCAAATGCTCTAATTATTGAGGAAAAATCTAGCTTTCGTGCAATGTCATTAAGTATGGCGAGCCCATTCAAATGCTTTTGTCCCATAGTTGAACGGTGATAGTTCTTTACCTGCTTCAACATGTTGAAGGTGCTTTCACCTGAAGCCACTGATGCAGGCAAACTGACAAAAATACGCAATGCAATTGTGATATTAGGAAACACCCCAGAGAGTCCAAGTTCGAGTATTTCTTGAAGCAATTCCTTTGGCTTGTAATCCAATTTAAAGTTTGTGGAATATATTCGTTTGAGGAAGATGACCTCATCACTGAGATCTTTTGAGATTTCTTTGTTGTACGGTTGCTGAAATTGTTCAGCTGCAGAAAGTAGATCTTCATTACTCAGTCTGGTGAACTGCCAAAGAAACCCAAAAGGGTACAAATTAGTCTCAGTGATTCAAACTGATGTGTAAAACCTGATTGAATAGAGTCAATGATGACAAGGAGGACATTGACCCTATAATGCTGTTCAGCATCGGATTCAGTAGGTAAGTTGCGATTGGTGGAGAATGTCAATATTCTGTGCTACTAAGTTGGACTCAGTCAGGATCGCATCCCATTGTTCACGAATCCCTTGAATGTCATTGATAAGACTTTCAGTGTTATCCCTCTCAACATCAAGTGTAGCATTGTATGCTTCAATTACCAGATTAGTTTGTTGGATCATTGTAAGTAGCTTCATCCACAAAGATGACATCAGAATGCATTCAAATTTGGACATGTGCTTCTGAATAGACTGAAATTCAGTTCAAGCCCATGCAATGAGATTGAGAGATTCAAGCTCATTTAAAGCCTTTCTTACTGAATTCAAATGCTGCACAACTGGTTGAACACCATCAGTCCGTGCACACCATCTAGTTTTGGAGATCCCATGCAGTGAAACAGGAAGATATTGCTTCAGAATTTCCCACCTTTGTGGACTTCTACTGAAGAGATTGTACATTTGCTGAACAGTTCCAAAGTAAGTAATTGTCTCCTTGCATGGGTCAGCACAGTCAACACCTACAAGATTTTGTGTGTGGTTTCCACAGCTGGAGAAAATACAGTTTGAATTATGCTCAGGCAGAACTGCTTGTACATCTTTGTACTTCCCAGCCATATTAAATCCATTGTCATAGGTTTGACATATGCAGACTTGAAAATCTTACTTAAAACCTTCTAGAATTGCTAGTACTCGAGCAGCAATTTCTTTTCCAGTTTTTCTCTTGAAATTATTAAACAAAATAAACCTTTCTTCCATTGAAAATTGTGAGCTGTCTACAATCTTAACATATCGAATAACCATAGTAGTCTGTTCCTTGTGAGAACAATCTGGAATGGCATCAACAATGATTGAAAAATACTTGGCATTTCAAATCTCATCAAGAACTGTTGTTTTTTACGAATGACCGACATAGCTCAATAAACTCGTTTTGTATGCGTGTGGAGAGAGAATGGACTTGCATGCGCTTTTGACTCTCTTGAGATTCTCGAACACGTTTAACATGCTCTGATAAAAGTGGGTCATATTTGCTGAGGAGCTCAATTATGCCTAGAAAGTTTCCATTTGCACGATCACCAATATGTTGACTGGAACCAAAGAAAGCCAATCCCCGCTCAGAAAGAAAAAGGATGACATTCAGGATGCGCTCAAAATGTTTTTTCCAGTTATTAGTTTCTGTAGAGAGTTCAGTCAAGAATAAATTCTCAGCTGAACTTTCAGGTGATGCTCCCTTACTGGCTGATTTCCATGCAACATAGTTTCTTCTTCGAGTGATTGCTCATATCGATTCTATTAGATGTGTGCGTGCCGCGTGCACAACTGTCAGAAAGTTTTCCCCCCTAGTAGCACCCATCGGTTCAGCTGTGAAGCCTCCAGGAGTGGCGCCTTCATGGCGCTCAATATATGACCTTGCCAATCCAGCACCCCCTCAGTTCCTTCTTACTGTGGCGTCTTGCTTAGCGAGTTCTCCACGTTTCCCTAGCTTGTTTTATAGTCATTGTTATAACTTTTCTTTAGTTCTTGTAGTTTATTTTTGTTGCAGTCAGTAGCAGTTGGGATGGGGGGTTTACCCTCTGTCCCGACCGCTTTTTCTTGGAAGGGCTTTCATGCCCAAGTCCCAAGGATTCAAGCCCTGCAAGTCCTGCTCCAAGCCCATGCCAACGGGTGACCCCCATGACTCTTGTCTGAAGTGTCTGGGGGAGGCTCACCAAGCTGGTAGGTGTAGTATTTGTGATGGGTTTCATCCTGGGACCAAAAAGGAGCGTGACTTTCACCTTAAGCAGCTCCTTATGGAGGCGGCACTTAGACCTTAGCCTTCTTCAGCGTGGCAGGACCCGGCACCAAGTTCTTTGGTGCACAGCGCCCCAGTGGCAGTGGTGGAAGCAGTACTGCGGATGGACTCAGGCAGAGACCCACGACACCGCCGCTCCCCAGCGCCGAAACCGGCGGCATCAATCCAGCATAACTCCCACTCCCCAGTGCAGAAGCGGCACCAGAAGCAAGGGAGGAGTGGCTCTCCATCACAGAGACCCACCTCCCTGCAGCCGGCCAATGGGGCGCGTCCCAGAGAGGAGCACCCAGGACCAAAGCCTGTGGAAGCGGCACTGTCGACTTTGGCCCCACAAGGGGTGCCGTCGAGTCCCCAACCCACAGCATTGAGGAAGTACAGCTGCCATCCACCCTGGACACCTTTGCGGCTGCGAGGGACCTCATCGCCATGATGGCACCGATGGCACCTACGTTCCATGCCAAGCCTCCGGTACCACAGCATATGGCACCATCTCAAGGCAAACCAGTGATGATCCAGCCATCAGCACTGTTGGTCGAGCCCCAGCACCGCTTGGAGTCTTGGCACCACTCCCCATCGTGGTGCCGGTTGTACTCGCAGCACCGGTCAAATTCGCGGTGCTGCTCCAGATCACGCCAGCACTCCCGATCGCTATGCCGATCTGCACGCTGGTCGCCTTCGAGGAGCACGTCCTGAACCTGGCACCGGTCCCGGCACTGCTTGCCGTCCCCAGTAGCTCCAGGTCGCGACACCGCTCCAGGTCACGACACCACTCCAGGTCGTGGAACCACTCCCCAGCCTCGCGGCACTGCTCTCCAGCTTCTTGGCACAGCTCCCCAGTTTTGCGGCACCGCTTCCCAGTTTCATGGCACCACTCGCTGGCTCAGCTCTGCTTGGCGCCACCCTGACCCTTGCGGTCCCAATTCCGTTCCTTGGGCTCGGAGGCAGGGTCTAGGTACTTGGAGCGGGACCAGCACTGGTCAGGCCATGGATGCCCTGAAGTGGGGGCAGGGCCACGGATGGTGCAAAAGCAGGGACCAGCTCAGTGGCCATTCTGGACACCGTGGGTGTACCACCAGGCCCAGGGTGCACAGTCTAAAGCAGGGGTTGCCAAACTTGGTTCGTGGCTTGTTCAGGGTAAGCCTCTGGCGGGCCATGAGACACTTTGTTTACCTGAGCGTCCACAGGTATGGCTGCTTGCAGCTCCCAGTGGCTGCGGTTCGCCATTCATGGCCAGTGGGAGCTGCGGGCCATTGCAGGCATGGCTCGCCTCGGCCTACTGCCCAGGGCACGACAACTTGAATTCAGTGGTCACAGTGCTGAGACAGGTCCTCGACCCCCGAGCGGTGTGTGGAGGAGTCCTCTTCCACAGCCCACAGCCTTCCTTGTCCCTGGTTACGGACACGTCAGCTATGGGATGGGGGGCACATCTGGGGAACCTTCAGACACAGAGCCTGTGGTCACAGAATGAGCTCTCCCTCCATATCAACGTCAGGGAGCTAGTGGCAGTTCGCCTTGCTTGCCAACTGCAAGGATGCTGCATAGCTGTTCTAACAGACAACACCACAGCCATGTTTTACATTAACAAGTAAGGGGGAGCCCGTTCCTCCCCACTATGCCAGGAGGCCTTTAGACTGTGGGAGTTCTATATAGCCTACTCCATTCACTTGGAAGTGTCCTTTCTCCCAGGAATTCAGAACATGCTGGTGGACTGCCTCAGTAGGTCCTTCCACACTCGCGAGTGGTCTCTCCGACCGGATGTCATACACCCCATCTTCCAAAGGTGGGGGTTTCCCGAGGTCGACCTGTTCACCACCCGATGCAAGAGGAAGTGCCAATCGTTCTGCTCCTTCCAGGGTCGCAGCCCGTGCGCCCTCATGTACTCATTCCTGCTACCCTGGAGAGGTCGCCTGCTCTACACCTTTCTTCCATTCCCTCTCGTGCACAAAGTCCTGCTCAAGATCCGTAGGGAGGGGGCAAAGGTGATTCTGATAGCTCCGGCGTGGCCTCGCCAGCACTGGTACACCACGCTGCTGGAGCTGTCGGTGGACATACCGGTCATGTTGCCTCTCCTCCCCGACTTACTCACTCAGGACCATGGTTGCCTCTATCATCTTGACCTACAGTCCCTCCACCTCATGGCTTGGAAGCTTCATGGCTGAACCCCATGGAGCTTCTGTGCTTGGATCAAGTAAGACAGGTCCTGCTAGGCAGCAGGAAGCCGTCCACCAGAGCCATGTATCTGGCAAAGTGGAAAAGATTTTCATGTTGGTGTTACCAGCACCTCAGCCCCCCCTCCAGGTGCCGGTACCTCTCATCTTAGAGTACTTACTGCACCTGAAACAGCAAGACCTGGCGGCCTCCTCCATAGGATTCACCTTGCTGCCATCTCAGCCTTCCACCCAGGTGCATCTGGCCGCTCGGTCTTCACCAACCCTATGGTTGGTCACTTTCTCAAAGGCTTGGACCATTTACATCCTCAGATCCCTCAGCCTGTCCCTGCAGGGGACCTTTACCTGGTCCTTTCAAGGCTCATGGGGCCTCCATTCAAACCGTTGGCCACATGCTCCCTCTTGTATCTCTCCTGGAAGACAGCTTTCCTGGTTGCCATTACGTCGGCGAGACGCGTCTCTGAGCTAAAAGCCCTCACCTTGGAAGCACCTTACACGGTTTTCCACAAGGATAAGGTGCAATTCAGACCGCACCTGGCGTTTCTCCCCAAGGTGATGTCGAACTTCCACACCAGCCAGGACATTTTCCTACCTGTCTTTTACCCGAAGCCTCATGCTAGTACCCGGGATTAGCAGCTACATTCCCTCGATGCCTGAGCCCTACATCGAGCACACTAAGCCATTCAGAAAATCGAAACAGCTATTTGTAGCAGTGGCAGACCGCATGAAAGGCCTCCCAGTCTCATCTCAAAGAATATCCTCCTGGATCATGTTCTGCGTCTGCACTTGTTATGAGCTGGCCAAAGTGCTGACCCCAGCTCTCACCACACACTCCACTAGGGCCCAGGCCTCATCAGCAGCGTTCCTGGCCCAGGTCCCGAACTAGGAAATCTGGAGGGCAGTGACTTGGTCCTCGGTTCATATCTTCGCCTCTCACTACGCCATCGTCCGGCATGCCAGGGACGACACGGCTTTCGGTAGAGTGGTGCTACAATCAGCATTCCTTAACTCCGACCCCACTGCCTAGGTAAGGCTTGGGAGTCACCTAATTGGAATTGATATGAGGAATCACTTGAAGAAGAAAAATGGTTACTCACCTCTCGTAATTGTTGTTCTTCGAGATGTGTTGCTCATATGCATTCCAAACCCGTCCACCTTCCCCTTTGTGAGAGTAACTGGCAAGAAGGAACTGAGGGGACGCCAAGTTGGCAGGGTATTATATTGAGTGCCATGAAGGCACCACTCCAGGGAGCTCCACAGTTGACCCGACGGGTGCTGCTAGGGGAAAAACTTTCCAACAGCTGTGCACACGGTGCGCACACACCTAGTTGGAATGGATATGAGCAACACATCTCAAAGAACAACAGTTACAAAAGGTGAGTAACCATTTTTTCTTTGTGTGATGTTGAACTCTTATGTAATGGTAATCGGTCTTTCAACTTCCTCCAACCTCTGTTGATGCTCCATCCTGATTGATCAGAGAGAACTGATGCATTTGCAGCACTTTTGTTCAAAATGAAGCAGGGTGCACAGTACAGAGATTGTTTTTTCGTACTCCAGCATAATCAGTGTCTTGTGCAGGTCTCACCATTTGGAAGAGTTTTTGTCAGCAGATGAGTAGGGAAAGCATGATTATCAGCATCTCGTGGAATGTTACTTGGAATTTCAAAACGGCTAATTTGAAGAAAAGATTGCATTTGGGCAGCATTGCTCTTGTCAATAATTCCAATGTCAGTCACAGTCAAACTGTAGTACTCATGAATTGCTCTTGCTGCGTAAGATCTACATCTTCCTGTTGCTGTTGAGTTTCTTAATCATACATAGGATCTTCTGCTGCATCTGTTACTGTTGGCACATCTCCTTCTTGACTACTGTCCTCATGTTCAGGTATCGTTGGAATATCACCTGTTGTAGTTGTGGAGTTTTCATTATCTGTAGCATTGTTTGTTGGGTAAGGTGTGTTTTCCAGTGGTTTGAGAAATGAAGTTATTGGCTTTGAGCTCTTAGCTGCTGCTTCACTCAGTTGTTTTCGCCGTCTCTTGCTTGCACTACTTTCAAATCTCCTCTTCATAGTGATCTATCTGGTCAATATGTAGCCTATCCACACTTGAAATATTCTGCTGTAAATAAATAGCTTATCTACACTAGAAATCTTCTACTGTAAACATGTACACAAATGCTGAATGGTACACAAATGCTGAAAAGGCTTAAAATGAAGGAACACTAATTAAGAATACAAAATGAAACAGTCAGGCAGGTTATTATCCTTATCACTGAATAAAAACTCAAGCACGCAAGGTATAATATAACAGGCTGAGCTGAAGACAAAGGGATGACATATATATAGTAAACACAGACATGGATACAGACAGAGAGACAATGTCCAACATTTCAAACATGTGTCCTCACGAAACTCACTGTACAAGATTGTCCTCACAAATTTTCACCTTGAATCTGGGCCTATAGCCTACGAAAGCCTATGATGATGGCCAAGCTACCAAGCTAGGGCTCAACCAACCAACCAGTCACCTCTTTTAGCTACCGTATGAAGATAATAATGAGGAATTCTCACACACAAATAATTCCTTAGTCAACTAGACGTAAAACTATAAGGACACTAAAATGTAACAATTCTCTACCTTTCAACACGCACTTGATCCAGCACTAGCCACTAGTAGTGGTTTGTTTATATAATCAGCTGATCTAAGAGGACACGGTCATCACGGTCTAATCTTATGCCATCAGAACCGATATATTTTTATTAATATGTATGAACATTTTTAACTCTTTAATATGACAAAATCTATATCAGTTAATTAAAAAATTATGTCTTTTACCAAATCACATCTCTTATTTGCTTAAATTTGCAGCTCTGACCTGAGAGAATGTGTCATATCTTGGTCCGATAGTGATGCATATAAAAACAAGTTGTGAAATGTATCAAATGCCAAAAAATTAACAAGTGTCTACATTTGAGCCCCCCTTTGAGCTTGAGGCCCAGGCCAAATGGTCCTCCTGGCCCACCCTTTGATTGGCCCTGAGCTTTTGATAGGTTACAAGTTGATGGCTTGAGGTGTGGTATTATAATTAACAGCCTGAACATCTTGGTAATACTTTAGAGTATTACATAAAATCTAATTTATTTTTCTGTTTTAGGTGGTGTCCTGTGAACATCACTGGAAGAATAGGAGCATTACTAAGGAGACTTGAATTTGAAAGATACATTATAGATAAATAAATGTGATCTCTGTTACATGGAGCAATGCTGAAATTCCAAGAGGCTATTAAACATGTCAGTGGTTCTGCACCTATTTCCACTTCCTCTGAAACCTTGATTGCAAGAAGATATGTTCTTCAGCAGAAACTTGGCAGAGGAAGCTTTGGAACAGTCTATCTGGTTTCAGACAAGAAGGCAAAACAAGGAGAAGAATTGTAAGTAAGCATCATATATAGTGTGTTGACTCAATGTACTTGAAAAAAAAATTGGCCCATATTTCTAAATTTTGTTTTGTTCCTTTGTATCTTTTTTTGTCTTCTTTGGTGTCCCATTACCTCCCAATTTGGTAGTACCTGCAAATTTCATTAATACACTGTTTACCCTATCTTCACTGGTGGTGCTAAATAGGCTGGCACTGAACCTGGCATTCCACTAGATACCTTCTTTCCAACTCAATACATTATTGTGTAGGCTTCTTCAGTAAGATTTCAGTCTATGTGATGGTGGTCTTAACCAAGCCAGTTTTAACTGATTTTGTAAGTTAAATTTTCTGTCTATCTTCCATATATATCCCTCCTATCCATAGTATCTAAGTTCTTCTCAAACAGTAAAAAGAACTCTATCAAATGGATTACTAAAATCCAGATACATCTAGGGTTAAATTCACACCAATCTCTATCCATTACTTAAATGCCAGTTAAACAACTTATATGAAGCTTATGTGGTATATAGGGTCTTGTGCTAATTGAACAGGGGTTAATTT